>NC_084797.1:88068311-88375533 GCF_963169125.1 Humulus lupulus | reverse complement strand
ACACGACTAGATGATGAATATTAATTTTTTTATTTTTATTTCAGAAACCCTAAAATTGAAATACGAATAGAATAGAAACACAAATGAAAGAATAAAAAAAAAAGGATAGGCCAAACCGAATGATCCTAATCTCCGATACCAACTAATACGAACCACGCCAACAAGTGTGACGAAACCCGACACCAAAATATGGAACAGCCACCAAGAACATACGAGATTGGAATGGAACCGCGACCCAATGCTTAGCCAAGCACGAACCTTGGTATGAGGAAGACGCCACAAACGGGGATGGAATCCGTTTGATAAGTCAGGATGAACGCCACAAGGAATCTCCTTGATAAGTTCAAAAGTTTCTTCAAGAACTCAAGAAGAAATAAACTCACAATTTCATTCAACATAATCTCCTTTTCACATTGTTTTGGCAGTCCTTATAAGGACGAAAATTACATGAAAACAAGACCCTTGGTCTTCCTAATGAAAGCACCATAAACAAGACCTTTCGGCTCACACAACTCTTCAGCTCACAAAACAAGACCTTTCGGCTCACACAACTCTTCAGCTCACACAAGTCAAGTGTTTGACTTTTACAAAATAAAGAAAGACCAAAACAACAATAACGTAAATAAATTAAAATGACAAATACAATAAGACTCATGAAGCTCCTAAACTCAGTCAACTTTGATGAGTAAGACAAGTCTTTGTTCTCCTTCAATGTTGAACACGGTCTCCTCTTGTTTTAGGACTTTGTGGACTAGGCTGTTAAGTTCTTCCTTGAATCTCTTGGCTCGTGCCCTCGTCATTGGACCAACTGGAACTTGACTTGATACTTGGGTCTTGGTGTCCTCATCATTCTTAGACAAAGTGTAATTAAACCATAATAAGAGTCATAAACTTTGAAAATAAACCAATCATTGGAAATTGTAAAGCGTTTAACATTTGGGATCCCAAAAATATTGTTTAGAAATATTTACAATTCAAAAATATAATCAGAGTCGGCTAAACGAAAAAATTTAAGTTTAGTACAATCATCTCCCAAAAGTATCCCTGGCCATGGCAGCAAGGCAGACCAGACATGTACGCGCTGCTCATCACGCTCACCATACTCAAGGTTGGTCGACTTTCCCCTTGCCTTTACCTGCACCATAGAGCACCCGTGAGCCGAAGCCCAACAAGAAAAAACCCTCACAAGCAGATAATATATGCATATCAAACACTTAACATATAAACAAGCCATCATCAGACTATACACATACGGCCATGCCGTCCTAGGTGTTTTACCAGGCCCTGGGTTCGCGGTCCACACCGTGAGGATATCCTAGGTATCCTTTAGGGTCTCGCCCTGGCAACTTGCACTCCGCGTGCTAAACGCTGCTCCCAGCCCCTTGCCGTTCTCGGCCTTCGCCGATCCCGGCCTTTGCCGTTCTCGGCCTTCGCCGATCCCGGCCTTCGTCGATCCCGGTCTTCGCCGATCCCGGCCTTTGCCGTTCCTGGCCGTTGGCGTTTATTCATTTATATGTACACATAATATTACTAAGCAAATACTAAAACACATGTAAATTCAATCAAAGGGCTACGCCCTGCAACACAGTCATATAAGGTCGAACCCTGCAACTCTATCATATAGGGTCGTGCCTTGCAACTCAAGCTTTATGGGAATAGTAGTTTTCTTACCTATATCCCAAGCTTTCTTGGAACTGATGTCCCGAGCACAGTCCCATAGTCTGAGCCTCGCAGAAACCCTAGTCACAACGCACCAACAATATCCATCCATCAAGTTCTAACCCATTAAATAACTTTGGCTCATAACTCTAGTCTCCGGAACATTGAATTCTATTAATTCGGGTGATAAAATCCATCCCGAACCTTAACTACTGAATTCTCGAGCCTAAAACCTCTTAAAAACCCGAAAATGCACTAAGCGCTGCGGCCCTAGGAACTCATGCTGCAGCCCCCAGCTCAACCCGAGGCCCTGCCTCAAATCAGCCTACACGTGCCGTGGCCCTTCCTGAAGGGTGCCGCGGTGCACCTCCATTTCCAGACGCCCTAAAGTTCTAAGGGGCCGTGGCTCAGCAAGAACAATGCTGCGGCCCGACCCCTTGAACCCAGAAAAACCCACCATTTCTCTACCAAAATCAAGCCAATTACCCCCAAAATCATTCTAACAACTTAATTCAATTATCCCAGAAGTTCCACTATGATTCTAGCTTCAAAACTCATCAAACCCAAAATTCAATCTCAAACTTTAAAACCTCAAGAAAACCAGAAACTCCGCCAAATGATCACATAATTCAAAAATCATAATGAAAGGTTTACCTTAGCCTCTGTTTGAATCCCCAAAGTGATGCTGAGTTAATCCCCAAGTCAAGAGCTCAAATCCTTGCTTAATTCCTAGCTTTTCCCTTGGTTTGGCTTAGAGAAGATAATGAGAGAGAGAGAGAGTCTTTGGGTCGGTTTCTACAAGTTTCTGAGTGCTCCTTTGTTTTTTTTGTTTTATTTACTTAGCCTCTAAGGTTACCTCAAGGCTCGAGGCACCAAAAACGTCCCTGAGGGAAAAATAGTAAATTTCCCCAATATTCCCTCCTAAACATTCTAACCTCAAATATATCTCCAAATATTTATTTCCATAACCCGATAACCCCATAAAAATTTCTAGTACTCGAATTACCCCTCGACTCGCCCCGAGTCAGATTTTCGACCCCGTTGTGACTTTCTAGCTAACCGCTCCCTAGGACTGTCTCGGATCGTGCAACAAAGATATATCACAATTATCATATTTATGCCCTCAACGTGCTAAAATTGCAAACATGCCCCTAATAACCAATGGGGTCCACATGCATATTTAATTCACCTAAACATGCATCTCTAGTCACATATTCACACAAATTCACATATTATAACAATAAATCACTTATTGCCCTCCAGGCACGCTAATCCAGGCCCTAAGCCTTATTAGAAAATTTGGGTCATTACAACTATCCCCTCCTTTCAACAATTTCGTCGTCAAAATTACCTGAACAACTCGAGATATCGCTCCCGCATGTCATATTCAAGTTGCCACGTCGCCTCCTCGACTTCGTTCTTCCTCCACAACAGTTTCACCAAAGCGATGGTCTTGCTCCGCAAGACCTTGTCCTTCAGGTCGAGAATCTGAACCGACTTCTCCTCATAAGACAAATCTTGATCCAGCTCCAAATTCTCATAACTTAGAACATGCGTTGAATCAGACACATACTTCTGAAGCATGGACACATGAAACACATCATGAACTCCTGATAAGGCTGGAGGCATCGCCAATTTGTAAGCTACCTCTCCAACCCGTTCTGGAATCTTAAAGGGGCCAACAAATCTAGGGCTCAACTTGCCCCGAACACCAAACCGTTTCACTCCCCTCAAAGGTGAAACTCTAAGGAACACATGGTCACCAACCTAAAATTCCACGCTCCTGCGTTTCAGATCTGAGTAACTCTTCTGGCGACTCTGGGAGGCGAGCATTCGAGTTCCAATCTTCTCAATTGCCTCATTGGTCCTCTGAACCATCTCAGGACCTAAGTACCTCCTCTCACCTGTCTCATCCCAATGGATAGGTGATCTGCACTTTCTCCCATAAAGCATCTCATACGAAGCCACTCCGATAGTTGCTTGATAACTGTTGTTGTACGAGAACTCAATCAAAGGAAGATACTTACTCCAAGATCCCCCAAAATCGAGCACACAGGCTCGTAACATGTCCTCCAATATCTGAATCATCCTCTCAGTCTGACCATCTGTCTGAGGATGATAAGCGGTACTAAACCGTAACTGTGTGCCCATAGCCTTCTGCAGACTCTCCCAGAACTTGGAGGTGAAGGTGGGTTCCCTGTCAGATACTATCGACCTTGGAGCCCCATGAAGTTGAACAATTTCCTTCACATATAACTCAGCATACTTTTTGACAGTATAAGTCATCCTGACCGGTAAAAAGTGGGCGGACTTGGTGTACCTATCCACAATCACCCACACCGAGTCATGTTGTCCCACAGTCCTTGGCAAACCAACCACAAAGTCCGTAGCGATATCTTCCCACTTCCACTCCGGAATCCCTAGAGGCTGCATTAACCCTGCTGGCCTCTGATGTTCAGCCTTGACTTGCTAACAAGTTAAGCACTTGGCCACATGATCAACCACATCCCTTTTCATGCTTGACCACCAATACAAAGCTCTCAGATCCTGGTACATCTTCGTCGTACCCGGATGTAAGGAATAGGTGATGAGGACACCAAGACTCAAAATCCAAGTCAAGTTCCAGTTGATCCAAGCCAAGAGGGGAGGAATGATGAGGACACCAGTTTAGGAGCTTGATCAATATTTAGCTTCTTGTAATGAGTATTTTTATTTTTAATCACGTTTTTTAGTCTTTGTTTATTTTGTGATAAGTCAAACACTTGACTTGTGTGAGTCCAAGAGTCCTTTTTGTCTTTAATTTTCAGTTTTTATTAGGAAGACAAAGGGTTGTCTTTAAATTTCGGTTTTCATTAGGAAGACAAAGGGTTGTCTTTATTTTTCGGTTTCATTAGGAAGACAAAAGGTTTGTCTTTAATATTTCGGTTTTTAGGAAGACAAAGGGGCTTGTATTGATGTAATTTTCGGCTATATAAGGCCTTGAAAACATTTGGAAAAAAATCAGATTATGTTGAATGAAATTGTGAGTTTATTTCTTCTTGAGTTCTTGAAGAAACTTTTGAACTTATCAAGGAGATTCCTTGTGGCGTTCATCCTGACTTATCAAACGGATTCCATTCCCGTTTGTGGCGTCTTCCTCATACCAAGGTTCGTGCTTGGCTAAGCATTGGGTCGCGGTTCCATTCCAATCTCGTGTGTTCTTGGTGGCTGTTCCATATTTGGTGTCGGGTTTCGTCACACTTGTTGGCGTGGTTCGTATCAATAGGGACTGGTATGCAGTTCATCCAAGATCTCCCGTTGGATATCTGAATCCATCGGAACACAGATCCGACCCTTATACTTCATTAACCCCATCTCCGAGATAGAGAAGTCCTTAGCCGCTCCGACTAAGACGTTCTCCCTATAACCCTTCAACTGGGAATCATTCCCCTATGCCTCCTTGATCTTCTCAAGGAGTGTAGACTGAAGAGTGATGTTGGCTAACCGACCAACCACCAACTCTATACCCGCTCTAGTCATCTCCTTTGCTAGCTTATCGGATATCTATCTCGAGCTGAACAACTATCCTGGGCCTTTCTAGCCCAATGCATCAGCAACTACATTAGCCTTCCCAGGATGGTATAGGATGTCACAATCGTAATCCTTAGCCAACTCCAGCCATCGTCTCTGGCGCATATTCAGATCTTTCTGAGTAAAAAAGTACTTCAAACTCTTATGATCGGTGTATATCTTGCACTTCTCACCATGTAGGTAATGTCTCCAAATCTTAAGTGCGAATACCACCGCTGCCAATTCCAGATCATGCATGGGATATCTCTGTTCATACTCCTTTAACTGTCTCAATGCATAGGCTATCACCTTCCCAGCTTGCATCAGCACACACCCTAAACCTTGTCTGGAAGCATCACAATAAACCACGAATTTCTCACTGTCTGTCGGAAAACTCAACACTGGCGCGGTGATCAGTCGCAACTTCAACTCTTTGAAATTGTTCTCACATTTGTCTGTCCAAACATACTTTGTCTTCTTCTTTGTCAATTCTGTCAATGGTGTAGCTATCCTGGAGAACCCCTCAACAAACTGCCGATAATACCCTGCTAATCCCAGAAAACTCCTCACTTTAGGAACACTGCTTGGTCTAGGCCAGTCTCTCACTGCCTCAACTTACTTAGGTCATCCAAAATCCCCTCCTTACTGACAATATGGCCAAAGTGTAACTTGCGGTAACCAAAACTCGCACTTGATGAACTTAGCATATAACCTATGCTCCCTTAACCGCTGCAATACCAGACATAGATGCTGCTCATGCTCTGTCTCTGACTGAGAGTACACCAGAATGTCGTCGATGAACACAATCACAAACTTGTCCAAATAGTCCTTGAAAACCCTATTCATCATGTCCATAAAAGCTGCTGGGGCATTGGTTAATCCAAAGGACATAACCAAGAATTCATAGTGTCCATACCTCGTCCAGAAAGCGGTCTTTGGTTATTCCTCCTCTTTAATCCTTAACTGATGGTAACCTGATCGGAGATCAATCTTAAAAAACATTGTTCTTCCCTGCAGCTGGTCGAACAAATCATCAATCCTAGGCAGTGGATACTTATTCTCAATGGTCAACCTGTTCAGTTCCTTATAGTCAATACACATCCTAAGGGATCCATCCTTCTTCTTTAAAAACAACACTAGAGCACCCCATGGCGAGAAACTCGATCTGATGAACCCCAAATCCAGTAACTCCTTCAACTGAATCTTCAACTCCTTCAACTCCACCGGAGCCATTCTGTAAGGTGTCCTAGATACTGGCTCTGCTCCTGGTACCAACTCTATAACAAAATCAATCTCCCGCTGTGGCGGCAGCCCTTGCAGATCTGCTGGAAATAAATCTGGAAACTCACATACCAATCTGGTCTCCCCCGATCCAATCGACACAACCCTAAAGGTATCCACAACATTCGCTAGGAACCCTATGCAACATCCTTGCATCAGGTCTCTAGCCTTTAGTGTTGAAATCATAGGTACCCGCGGTCCACTAGCTATTCCCACAAATACAAAGGGTACCTCCCCTTCCGGTTCAAAGGTCACCATCCTGCACTTGCAGTTAATCATTGCCCCATACATCGATAGCCAATCCATCCCTAGGATCACATCGAAGTCATTCATCACAAGCTTAATCAGATTAGCAAACAATTCCCTACCATCGAGGCAGGAAATTCTTTGGCACTGAATCGAGGTAGTCAGGAAGAATAGGTTGTTCCGGCTCGATACCGTCAAGAATTCCTGACTATTGAATGGGAACAGGTTCATCTTCGAAATATTTTTCCCTTCCAATATTTTTCTATTGGAGCTTCCCTCATTCCTTTTATCAAGCATAATGATGCGAATCGTGCTTTAATGAGTTCTAATATGCAACGTCAAGCAGTTCCTCTTTCTCGATCGGAAAAGTGCATTGTTGGAACTGGGTTGGAATCCCAGGTGGCTCTAGATTCCGGAGTTCCCGCTATAGCCGAACATGAGGGAAAGATCATTTATACCGATACTGACAAGATCATTTTATCGGGCAATGGAGATACTTTAAGCATTCCATTAGTTATATATCAACGTTCCAACAAAAATACTTGTATGCATCAAAAACACCAAGTTGCGCGAGGTAAATGTATTAAAAAGGGACAGATTTTAGCAGACGGTGCTGCGACAGTTGGCGGCGAACTATCTTTGGGAAAAAATGTATTAGTAGCTTATATGCCATGGGAGGGGTACAATTTTGAGGATGCAGTACTCATTAATGATCGTTTGGTATATGGGGATATTTATACTTCTTTTCATATACGGAAATATGAAATTCAAACTCATTTGACAAGCCACGGGCCTGAAAGAATCACTAATGAAATACCGCATCTAGAAGCTCATTTACTCCGAAATTTAGACAAAAAAGGCATTGTGATGTTGGGGTCTTGGGTGGAGACGGGCGATATTTTAGCAGGTAAATTAACGCCTCAGATGGCGAAAGAATCATCGTATGCTCCGGAAGATAGATTATTACGAGCCATACTTGGCATTCAGATATCCACTTCAAAGGAAACTTGTCTAAAACTACCTATAGGTAGTAGAGGTCGAGTTATTGATGTGAGATGGATCCAGAAAAAGGGGGGTTCTAGTTATAATCCAGAAACGATTCGTGTATATATTTCACAAAAACGTGAAATCAAAGTGGGTGATAAAGTAGCTGGAAGACATGGAAATAAAGGTATTGTTTCAAAAATTTTACCCAGACAAGAAATGCCTTATTTACAAGATGGAAGACCTGTTGATATGGTCTTCAACCCATTAGGAGTACCTTCACGAATGAATGTAGGACAGATATTTGAATGCTCGCTCGGGTTAGCGGGGGAGTTGCTAGATAGACATTATCGAATAGCACCTTTTGATGAGAGATATGAACAAGAGGCTTCGAGAAAACTAGCCTTTTCTGAATTATATGAAGCTAGTAAGCAAACAGCGAATCCATGGGTATTTGAACCCGAGTATCCGGGCAAAAGCAGAATATTTGATGGAAGAACGGGGGATCCTTTTGAACTTTACCTCTACTGGTAAAGTTCTAATCCATCTCCTAGAGACTACCAGTTCCCCAGTCGGCAACAAAGTTTGAAAATCCCTAGCATACAAAACACTAGGTCTACACAGCTGATCTATCACTCTAGCAGACACAAACGAATGAGTAGCTCTCGAATCAAACAATGCAGTATAAGAAGAACCAGCACTAGAAATTTGACCTGTCACAACTGAGGGGCTAGCATCTGCCTCAGTCTGAGTCAAGGTAAACACCCTGCCAGGTGCGAGGCTGTCGCCCTGCATTGGCTCTTCCTTCCTGGCTTGTGGGCAGCCTTTCTTCAGATGAATGGCACTCCCACAGACAAAGCAGGCCCTAATCTTGCACTCACCCTGATGTCGTCATCTGCACCAAGGACACACTAGAAAACTCCTCCAGTTGTCACTTCCGCCCTAACGGGCACTAGAACCACCCCGTGCCCTCTTATCTGAACTGGGAGGAACAAAGGAATCTGGGGCCTTCCTCTTTTGCTCGCTGGAGCCACTACCCTGATTGGATCCAATAAAAGGAGGTACTGTCCTCCTAGCATCGCGCCTAACATCGCTCTCTCTCCAAATCTGATCCTCAACCCCCTCAGCTGTAAGGGCCTTGTCTACAACCTGAGCATAGGTAGTAGTCTCTGGGTCTAAAGTGATCTTTACATCACGGGCGATCATAACATTCAATTCCCGTACGAATCTGTCCCTTCTTGTCGCATCTGTCGGCACTAGATCTGGCGCAAACTTCGCCAATCGGTCAAATTTCAGAGCATATTCTGTCACAGTCATCCGGTTCTGGGTCAGGTTGATAAACTCATCAACCTTCGCATCTCAGACTGCAACACTATAATAATTCTCGTTGAAAATGTTCCTGAGCTCTTCCCAGGTCATAACTGTCACATTTCTCCTCTGAACTACTACATCCCACCAGATGTGGGCATCCCCTCTAAACATGTAGCTTGCACAAGCTACCATCTCGTTCCCCTCAACCCTCATAAAATCGAGAATAGAGGAAATCATATTCATCCACTGCTCTGCCCACAGTGTGTCTGGTCCACCCTCAAAGGTGGGAGGATGCTGCTTTCTAAAGCTCTCATATAAAGGTTCCCACTTGTTCTCCACAACAGGTTGAACCGGCACTGGCGCCACAACCTGCTGAATTGGCAACCCAGTGACATGTGAAGGGGCCTGCTGTCTCAACTGTCGAAGCTCCTCCTCTGTTCGCTGAAATCTTGCTTCCATTTTGGCAAACATCTGTTACCAATTTTGTGGGGCACATGGAGGGTCTTGACCCTGGTTGTCATCCAAGGCCCTACTGCAGCGGAGTCTCGATGATTGTCGAGGCATAAATATGCCTGCAATCAACGACGCCGCTCATCAGATGATGAAAACATCCAAAACCACCTCCCAATCACATCAGTCAACCACAAACAACAATCCACATAACATATAGGTAGCATATAACACACAACGGGCCATGCCCTGACATCATGCATATGTTAACTCATTCATCATGCTCTATATGGAATAAGCAGGCAAACATGGCATTTAAGCACATAATCAGACATACAATTCAATTATTACCAACCAACCCTGAGTCAAGCTTGCCACTGACAGCGAGCGTACATGTTTGGTCATTCTCCATAAACCATAAACCTTGGCTCCCTCTGATACCAAGTTGTAACACCCTACTTCCTTAGAGCCGTTACTAAGTGAGTTTAAAACGTGCAATTAACTCGCTAGTCGAGGTTTTAAGACCAAAGTGTAATTAAACAATAATTAGAGTCATAAACTTTGAAAATAAACCAATCATTGGAAATTGTAAAGCGTTTAACATTTGGGATCCCAAAAATATTGTTTAGAAATATTTACAATTCAAAAATATAACCAGAGTCGGCTAAATGACAAAATTTAAGTTTAGTACAATCATCTCCTAAAAGTATCCCTGGCCGTGGCAGCCAGGCAGACCAGACATGTACGCGCCGCTCATCACGCTCACCATACTCAATGTTGGTCGACTTTCCCCTTGCCTTTACCTGCACCATAGAGCACCCGTGAGCCGAAGCCCAGCAAGAAAAAACCCTCACAAGCAGATAAAATATGCATATCAAACACTTAACATATAAACAAGCCATCATCAGACTATACACATACGACCATGCCGTCCTAGGCGCTTTACCAGGCCCTGGGTTCGCGGTCCACACCGTGAGGATATCCTAGGTATCCTTTAGGGTCTCGCCCTGGCAACTCGCACTCCGCGTGCTAAACGCTGCTCCCAGCCCCTTGCCGTTCCCGGCCGTCGCCGTCTATTCATTTATATGTACACATAATATTACTAAACAAATAATAAAACACATGTAAATTCAATCAAAGGGCTACGCCCTGCAACACAGTCATATAGGGTCGAGCCCTGCAACTCTATCATATAGGGCAATGCCCTGCAACTCTATCATATAGGGCAATGCCCTGCAACTCAAGCTCTATGGAAACAGTACTTTTCTTACCTGTATCCCAAGCTTTCCAGGCACTGATGTCCCGAGCACAGTCCCCTAGTACGAGCCTCGCAGAAACCCTAGTCACAACTCACCAACAATATCCATCCATCAAGTTCTAATCCATTAAATAACTTTGGGTCATAACTCTAGTCTCTGGAACATTGAATTCTATCAATCCGGGTGATAAAATCCATCCCGAACCTTAACTACTGAATTCTCGAGCCTAAAACCTCTTAAAAACCCAAAAATGCACTAAGCGCCGCGGCCCTAGGAACTCATGCCGCGACCCCTAGCTCAACCCGAGGCCCTGCCTCAAATCAGCCTACACGCGCCACGACCCTTCCTGAAGGGCGCTGCGGCGCGCCTCCATTTCCAGACGCCCCAAAGTTCTAAGGGTCGTGGCTCAGCAAGAACAATGTCGACCCCTTGAACCCAGAAAAACCCACCATTTTCTCTACCAAAATCAAGCCAATTACCCCCAAAATCTTTCTAACAACTTAATTCAATTATCCCAGAAGTTCCACTATGATTCCAGCAGCAAAATCTAACAAATTCTAGCTTCAAAACTCATAAAACCCAAAATTCAATCTCAAACTTTAAAACCTCAACTAAACTAGAAATTCCGCCAAATGATCACAGAATTCAATGGTTTAAATCACAATTAAAGGCTTACCTTAGCCTCTGTTTGAATCTCCAAAGTGATGCTGAGTTAATCCCCAAGTCAAGAGCTCAAATCCTTGCTTAATTCCCAACTTTTCCCTTGGCTTAGAGAAGATAATGAGAGAGAGAGAGAGTCTTTGGGTCGGTTTCTACAAGTTTCTGAGTGCTCCTTTGTTTTTTTTTTTTGTTTTATTTACTTAGCCTCTAAGGTTACCTCAAGGCTCGGGGTACCAAAAACGTCCCCGAGGGCAAAATGGTAAATTTCCCCAATATTCCCTCCTAAACATTCTAACATCAAATATATCTCCAAATATTTTTTTCCATAACTCGATAACCCCATAAAAATGTCTAGTACCCGAATTACCCCTTGACTCGCCCCGAGTCAGATTTTTCGACCCCGTTGTGACTTTCTAGTTAACCGCTCCCTAGGACTGTCTCGGATCGTGCAACACAGATATATCACAATTATCACATTTATGCCCTCAACGGGCTAAAATTGCAAGCATGCCCCTAATAACCAGATGGGGACCACATGCATATTTAATTCACCTAAACATGCATCTCTAGTCACATATTCACACAAATTCACATATTATAAGAATAAATCACTTATTGCCCTCCAGGAACGCTAATCAAGGCCCTAAGCCTTATTAGCAAATTTGGGTCATTACAACGAAGGCAAAAACATTGTCACATATGTCGATCCATTAGCCATGACTACCGTAGGTTCCCAGACAAAGATCAATACTATGGAACTCAGGACCCAGACGCTAGAAATCCTCCTATTCACCCTGATTTCAACTCACACTCTGATTTCACAGACGCGCACGTCCCTGATCCACCAGAGTCAACACAAGAATCATGCCACAATGACTTATTCTATTACTAGTTCTTCTCTATACTACCACTGCTTCTTATGCTATAACTCCAAGGGCTGCTTCAGTTTGTATTTTGAATTCTTCTATTACTAGTTATTCTCTATACTAATATTGCTTCTTATGTTATAACTCTAGGGACTACTTCAGTTTGTATTTTCAATATTTCCTTATCCTTAAGTACATTAGTTAAGAATATTGGTAACTTTGTTAAACATTATAACTTTAGGTCCAAGTTAAATTTATCTTTATTTTTTATAAATAAAAAATTGCTCTGAAATTAATCTTAAAAATGACACTCTAACATCCTAATAACATTATTCTTATAAGAAGAAAAATTAAAAACCAAATATCAATTATTATTTTAAATTTCAAGTTATATAAAACCATTTCGCCTTAAATTATTTCTACTCCAATAATATATATTCAACAAAAATTCATATAAAAAATGTCATCTGCATGTATTTTATTCATTTTGTGAATGTTCTCAAAACCCTTAATATGCTTCCACATTCATCATGATGTACTTATTTGTATTACTCAACATTCACAGAACATGTTATTATGTACTTTCAAAATATTACAAATCTCACGCCCATAAATGTACATTCATTAAGACAATAATGCCCTCCCCAAAGACACTAGGACCCACCATCTGTTGTACTTGCATTTGATAATATTGTCACATTTTGTACTTTAAAACTTTAAATTTTTAACAAAATATAAAAAAAAAAAAACCCAACTGGTCAACAAAACCTTCACCAGCCAGTTTCAACATAATTAAATAAATCAATAAAGTACGTGGGACCCACTCATTCTGTACAACAGAATGTATTCCGTTTTTCAAAAGAACGACACAAAATCGGTTGCCTATCTATCTAATCAATTCCTTTTTAACATAAAAAGAATCCGATTATATAAAACTATTCCTTTTTATTTTAATCTATTCCTTTTGTTCTCATGCCATCAAAATACAAATCTCTTTAATTTTAGTTATAATAATTTTCTAAAACTCCCCACTTGAACATATAGTGACATTTTATTCAAAACATCCCCGTTTAAAATAATTTTTGTCATTATAAAAAATAAAACTTATTTTAACATCAAAGTAAAAATATTATTCTAAAAAAATCAATTTTTCTAGACTTAATAATAGTCAATAAAATTGAAAATTTCATTTTGTCTCATACTTTATAAAATACTATGAATCATAATTAAATTTTTAATACGAATTTTAAAATCATAAATCATTTTCAAATTTGTATATAGATATATAAACCCTTATTTATAATCCTATGATGTAAATTTGGGATATTACAACACTTCCCTCGTAAGAATAATTTCAATCTCGAAATTAAATAATAAACAAAAACACTAAAAAAGATATCAACCATCAACATGTTCATCTATTTAAGGATAAAAAAAATTACATTACATATAATCCACATATAACAACAACTCGCTGTTAGTAAGACAATATTTACACAATGATAGCTTTGATGAAACAATACTTGGTTCGTAATTACCATCATACATAAGAAAATAAGGGTGTATAAAACACCCCTCATTTGAATTGAAAAAAGAGAAGAACATGATATTACTATAACAAGGGTATACATTACAATGAACATATATGACTTTAAAAATAAATATTTTTCTATGTTTCCTACTCATGAACAATACGATGTAGAAAGTGTTCGGAAAGTGAGCAGTCTGTAACACCCTTCTTCCTTAGAGCCATTACTAAGTGAGTTTAAAAACGTGCAATCAACTCGCTAATCAAGGTTTTAGAATAAATAGTGTAATTAAGCCATAAACAGAGGAAAAAACTTTAGAAATAACTCTATTTCATTGAAAATCATAAAAGTTTGACACCTGAGATCCCAAAATACAGTTTAGAAACATTTACATCATATAAATCGAACCAAGTCGACTAAACAACAAAATCTAAGTTTATTACAACCATCTCCCAAAATCCTTTGGTTGTGGCAGCCAGGCTGGCCCAACATGTACACGCCGCCTCACCCCTGGTACGCTCATGGTCGGTTGGCTTTCTCCTTACCCTTACCTGCACCACAGAGCCTTTGTGAGCCGAAGCCCAGCAAGAAAACCCACAAACAGATAACATATGCAAAATATACACCAAGCATATAAACAGGCCATCAATAGGCTAAACACATACGGCCTAGCCGTCCCAGGCATTTACCAAGCCCTGGGTTCGCGGTCCACACCGTGAGGATATCCCAAGTATCCTTTTAGGGACTCACCCTGGCAACTCGCACTCCACATGCTCAACGCTGCTCCCAGCCCCTTGCCGTACTCGGCCTTGCACTCAACGTGCCTAACGCCGTTCCTGGCCTTTTGCCGTTCTCGGCCCCTGCCAACCTCGGTCTACACCGTTTCCAGCTCTTGCCAGTCATTCACACAATTGCATTCATAGCAT
The DNA here is from genome assembly GCF_963169125.1 of Humulus lupulus. Lineage (NCBI taxonomy): Eukaryota > Viridiplantae > Streptophyta > Magnoliopsida > Rosales > Cannabaceae > Humulus > Humulus lupulus. Next base: position 88,360,813 of record NC_084797.1, on the reverse strand, counting down.
AACAAATATATATTGAATACTAACCAATTCAATCAAAGGGCTACGCCCTGCAATCTAAACACATTGGGCTCAGCCCTGCATACAAGCTCTATGGGAACAAGGGTTTTCTTACCTGAGTCCCGAGTTCTCCGAGCACCGCTATCCCGAGCACATTCCTCTAACTTGAGCCTCGCCGAAACCCTAGCCACAACACATTAACAATATCCATCCATCAAGTTCTAATCCAATAAATAACTTTGAGCCATAACCCTAACCTCCGGGACCTTGAATTCTATCAATCCGGGTGATAAAATCCATCCCGAGCCTTAACCATTGAGTTCCCAAACCTAAACACCCTTAAAAACTCAGACTGGCACTAAGAGCCACGACCCTTCCCACAAGCGCCGCGGCTAGCCTCGAAACAGAGGCTAGCACCCCACTGTCGCCCACACGGGCCGCAGCGCGCATCACCAAGCATCGCGGCGCGCCTCAAGCATCTCAGCCTCCCATGGCCGCGTGCGCACACGGACCGCGACCCTAGCCTCCAAACCCAGAAATCTTCATCTTTTCCTGCATTTTTCCTTAACCCAATTCATCCAATAACCAAGCTAACAGTTCCAGATAATCAACACAAAGTTTCTAGCCCAGTTTCAACATTAAAACCCATCAAAGCCTACTCCAAAAACTTAACTAAAATACCTAAGAACAGATCAACTTCTACTCACATGCATAACCCAAGAACATAGCTGAAATTTAAACTTAATTCCCATGGTTAGAGCTTACCTTTGCTAAGTTTTGATTCAGAGTTGTTTCCCCTAAGTTCCAGCTTCAATTCCTCAACCTCCAAGCCCTGGTTTTCTGGTTAGAGTCTCCTAAGCTCAGCTCCAATCCTTAGTTCTTGACTATCTTCCTTCCCTTGCCTATTTCCATGAGTTTATCTTAGAGAGTAAAGAAGAAGGAGTTTAGAAACTATCCTCAGCTGGGAAGGGAACATGTAAGTCGGTTTCTAAATATTCTAAACAATTCCAAGTTTTGTTTTATTCAGCTTAAGCTTAAAGGTTACCTCAAGGCTCGGGGTACCAAAACGTCCCCGAAGGCAAAATGGTAAATTTCCCCAATATTCCCTCATAGACATTCTATCCTCAAATATATCTCCAAATATTTATTTTCATAACCCGATAACCCCATAATATATCTAATACCCAAATTACCCCTCGACTCGCCCTAAGTCGGATTCTCAACCCCGTTGTGACTTCCTGGCTAACCACTCCCCAGGACTGTCTCAGATTGTGCTGCACAGTCATATCACATATATATAGCATTATCACATATATGCCCCTAATATCCAGGCGGGGCCCACATGCACATTTAACTCAACTAAACATGCATCATTATCATATATACACACTAATTCATATATCAACATATTAAATCATTTATTGCCCTCCAGGCACACTAATCAAGGCCCTAAGCCTGATTAGCGAATTCGGGTCGTTACACAGTCACTACCCAAATTTTACAACTATAAATATTAAATACAAAGTAAGTATCAAAAGTAATAACACTAAAGACGATGGAAAACACAAAAAAAAAATTAAAACTTTCTATGTCAAGGATACTAGAATCCTTCCAACAAAGCTTTCTACGACGAGAATCCTTGTCCAAATTCTCTATTCACAGCCTTTCCCAAGTTGCTTGAAGATTCTACAATAGTGCAATGAGGCCAATGTATGTAACAAGCCTTGAAAACCACACAAGTCGAGCAACTTTTAGTGATTTTCTTTGAGAGAAAGTGTGTTCTTAAGAGCTAGAGAGAGAGAGAGATAGGTTAGAGAAATATTTGAGAAGTGTGATCAAGGTCTCTCAACTCTAATTGACCCCTTTTATAGTGTAAGCACTATAATAAAGTCTGTTTGGTGAAAAAAAAACATATTTTCCAGGACAGAAACATGCAACATGTCACTTGTCACATACAACACGACATATCGCATGTTTCCTTTTGGCATTACAAATGTTTAATGCATGAGACAGGCGACATGTCGCCTAGTGACCTACGGCATGTTGTGTAATGCCCTACTTCCTTAGATCCATTACCAAGTGAGTTTAAAATGTGCAATTAACTCACTAATCGAGGTTTTAAGGCAAAAGTGTGATTTAACCATAATCAGAGCCATAAACTTTGAAAATAATTCCATTTACTGAAAATCATAAAGTGTTTAACATTTGGGATCCCAAAATACTATTTAGAAATATTTACAACTCAAAAATATAATCAAAGTCGGCTAAACAAAAAAAATCTAGGTTCAGTACAATCATCTCCCAAAATACTCCTGGTCGTGGCAGCCAGGCAGGCCAAACATGTACGCGCCGCTTCACGCTCTCCGTACTCATGGTTGGTCGACTTTTCCCTTGCCCTTACCTGCACCACAGAGCACCCGTCAGCCGAAGCCCAGCAAGAAAACCCTCACAAGCAGATAACATATGCATATTAAACACTTAGCATATAAACAGGCCATCAATAGGCTATACACATACGACCATGCCATCCCAGGCGCTTTACCAGGCTATGGGTTCGCGGTCCACACCGTAAGGATATCCCAGGTATCCTTTAGGGTCTCGCCCTGGCAACTCGCACTCCACATGCTAAACGCTGCTCCCGGCCCCTTGCCGCACTCGGCCTTGCACCCCACGTGCTTAATGCCGTTCTCGATCCTTTGCCGTTCCCGGCCTGTGCCGTTCCCGGTTAATGCCGTTCTCGATCCTTTGCCGTTCCCGGCCTGCGCCGTTCCCGGCCTGCGCCGTTCCCGGCTCTTGCCGAATATTCACACATATGAATACATAGCATAATGTGATACTTCCTTTCTATATGCTTACTCCTCTTGTAACTTCGAGGTTCTTTCGAGTTGGCTATCATTCCTGTATTGTCACAAAACAACACAAGCGGTTTATCCATTTCTGGAATAACACCAAGATCTGAATAGAACTTCTTTAGACAGACTATTTCCTTAGCTGCTTCTGATGCGGCTATGTACTCAGCCTCCATGGTGGAATCTGAGATTGCAGACTGCTTTACGCTTCTCCAAATCACAGCTCCACCCCCAAGAGTAAACACCATTCCAGAAGTAGACTTTCTGTCATCGACATCAGTCTGAAAATCTGAATCGGTGTAGCCTACAGGGTTCAGAAACACCACCCTTGTAGACTAACATATAATCCCTAGTCCGTCTCAAATACTTCAGGATATGCTTAACTGCTATCCAATGTTCCGGTCCGTCTCAGATATCTGGTCTAGTACACAACATGGCATACATCAGACTTCCAACTGCAGATGCGTAAGGAACTTTTCTCATTGCATCTTCCTCTTCAGAAGTCTGGGGAGACTGCTTCTTTGAAAGATGAATTCCATGGCGGGACGGTAGACGCCCTTTCTTGGAATTTGTCATTGAGAAACGTTCAAGCACTTTATCAATGTAAGCTGCTTGAGATAGAGCTAAAAGTTTGTTCTTTCTATCCCTGATGATCTGGATACCTAGAACATAACTTGCTTCACCCAAATCCTTCATCTGGAATTGAGTGCTCAGCCAATTCTTCACATCTGATAATTTCTTAACATTGTTTCCAATGAGTAAGATATCATCTACATAAAGAACCAAGAATACCACTATTTGATTTGCCTTCAGTTGGTAAACACAGGGCTCATCAATATTTTGTTCAAAGCCATAGGTTTTGATTATTTCATCAAATCTAAGATTCCAGGAACGAGAAGCTTGCTTAAGTCCATAGATGGACCTATTTAACTTACAAAATTTTCCTTCTTGTCCAGATACTTTAAATCCTTCTGGCTGATCCATATAAATGACCTCATCAAGCTTTCCATTAAGAAAAGCTGTCTTGACGTCCATTTGCCAAATCTCATAGTCGAGAGCGGCTGCTATGGATAGGAGGATGCGAATGGATTTGAGCATGGCTACCGGACTAAAAGTTTCCTCATAGTCCACGCCTTCTCTTTGGGTATAACCCTTTGCCACTAATCGAGCTTTATAAGTCTCGATATTTCCATCAACACCTCGTTTCTTCTTGTAGATCCACTTGCACCCAATGGCCCTAAAGTCACTAGGTGCTTCCACAAGATCCCAGACGGAATTTGAGTACATGGACTCCATTTCCTGTTTCATGGCTTCAAGCCATAGTTCCTTTTCAGGGCTAGCCATTGCTTGTTTGAAAGACAATGGATCATCATCACTAGTGTCACCAACAACCATATTGGTTTCACCATCCAAACCATAGCGAACTGGGTTTCTAGAAACCCTCCCACTACGACGAGGCTCCGTGACTGTTTGCTCAGGAACAATGGTACTTTCTTCATTTAAATCGACTTGCATCGGTTGTACATGAAGAGTGGGAATTTCATCATCAACACGCGTTGATGACGATGGAACATTGGTTGGAGTCAATTCTTTAACCATCTCCTCTAAAACTACTTTGCTGCGAGGTTTAAAGTTCTGGACATAGTCATTTTCCAGAAAAGTAGCATTTGTAGAAGTAAACACTTTCTTTTCTGAATGACTGTAGAAAAGTCCACCCCGAGTACCTTTAGGATAGCCAACAAACATGCAAACTTCAGTTCGCAGTTCTAGCTTTCCCTCCTTTTTCCTCAGGACGTGAGCGGGACACCCCCAGATTCTATAATGGCGTAAACTAGGTTCACGACCATTCCAGCGTTCTAAAGGTGTTTTGGGGATAGATTTTGACGGCACGACATTGAGAATGTCATTTGCGGTTTCAATTGCATGTCCCCAGAACGAAGTTGGTAGAGTTGAGTAACTAAGCATGCATCTAACCATTTCCAATAAAGTTCTGTTTCGGCGTTCCGCTACACCATTTTGTTGCGGAGTACCTAGGGCAGTAAGTTGTGATAAAATCCCAAGTTCAGCTAAATGATCTTGGAACTGCATATCCAAATATTCTCCACCCCTATCAGATCGCAAGATCTTTAACCTTTTACCTAATTGGTTCTGAGCCATTGCTAGGAATGCCTGAAACTTTGAAAATGTTTCTGATTTCCTATGCATTAGGTAAAGACATGAGTATCTAGAGTAATCATCAATGAAAGTGACGAAATACTCAAAACCACCCCTGGCTTGTATATTCAAAGGTCCACAAACATCTAAATGCACAAGACCAAGTGGTTCTTTGGCCCTATCACCCTTTCCAGAGAATGGACGCTTGGTCAGTTTGCCTTCTAGACAAGATTCACAGACAGGTAATTCACCTAAGGTGAGTTCCCTCAAAGGTCCGTCCTTTGTAAGTCTTTGAATCCTATCATAGCCAATGTGACCTAGTCTCAAGTGCCATAAATACGTCATATTATTGTTATCGGTCTTTTGACGTTTATTGGTCCTAGGTTTAGCTACTTTGAATAAATCATTATTAAGAGCGAGGGGTTCGTTAGGTCGCAAAATATAAAGCCCGTTTTCCAAACTTGCAATACACAATTGTGATCCATTGAAAGAAATAGATATATTAAAACTTGTGAAAGTCATAACAAATCGTTCTAATTTCAACATGGAAACTGAAATTAAATTTCTACTAAAATCCGGAATAAAAAATACATCTTTTAAAATTAAAAATTTATTTCCGAACTTCAGACGAGCTCTTCCTCTAGCTTGGACCGCAACGAACGCTCCGTTCCCAACTCTAAGCTTTAAGCCGCCTTCGTTCACTTCCTCCCACGATTCAAGAAGCTGTAAAGAGTTACAAACATGGTTAGTAGATCCAGAATCAATAATCCAAACAGAGTTATCATTCTCTAAAACACATGTTTCTAAGATAAATGAACTATAATCATTACCTTTGTTTTTATCTGCTAGAAACTTGGGGCAATCTTGTTTCCAATGCCCCTTTTCTTTGCAGTGAAAACATTTACCTTTACCTTTCTTGTTTTTCTTATTTTTCCCCTTAGGCGTCTGTGCACTTAGTTGTGCACTCGCCTTTGCAGCTTTTGCAGGCTTGGGGTTATTGTTTTGCCCACCTTTCCTCTTGTTTCCAGCTTTTGAAGATGAAGCTTGGTTAGCTTCAGCCTTAGCTGGATCAGCAGCAGTAGTAGTAGTTGTCTTCTTTTCTCCTCCCTTACTAGGTCCACCCATAATAGACTCAAAAGTTTGACGCTCATTCATGAGCTGCGTCAGACCATAGTTGAGTTTATTCAACACATAGTTGGTGGTGAATGGAAGGAAAGCTGGAGAAAGACTGTTGAGGATTAAGCCAACTTGAGTTTCCTCATCTATTATGGCTCCGTGCAGTTCAGCTTCCTGAAAGTAGTTTGTCATCTTGATCAGGTGATCACGAACATGTTGAGAAGGTGCCATTCGAGCATTGGCATATTTCTTGGTGGCCTCAAAACGAGTCTGCGCTGACTTGGCACCAAACATGTCTTGGAGCTGATCCATGATTTCGTAGGCTGTCTCGACATTCTCCATCTTAGTCTTGAGAGTGTCGACCATACTAGTCAACATGTAGTACCGCGCCTTGTTGTTAGCCGCCTGCCAACGCTCATACTTGTCCCTCACAGACTTGGTAGCTCCTTCAGCTGGAACTTCTGGGGATTCCTCAGTCATGACGAACTTGGAGTTGTCACCTATCAACACAATGTTGATGTTTTGCTTCTATTTAAGGAAGTTTTCTCCAGTGAGTTTCTCCATCGAAAGTTGAGAAATGATGGGAGTAGACACAGCCATAACTCAAAACTACAAAGTACCAATAAAATAGAAATCAATCACATTTGCTCAATAAAACTTCTATTCACACAAATTTCAAGAAATAGCACAACATATACCAAAAATATGTAAGATATGAGAAAAAATACCAAAAACAATCATATCTCTATTTCTTTAGGTTTTTAACTAATCTATGATATCCTTGTCCCGGTTGGCGAGAGTCAAAAATACCACTAGTTAAATAGAGTTGTAAACTCATTTAATAATGGACACCACTATTAACAACCTACTATTCGATCAAAATAAGAAAACAAAATCTCTTATTTTATGAGCTAGACCCACGGTTTCAATAATCATAGATTTAGTCCTAGTAGTCACCGTAGGGGTGAGTCTAGTAGAATTTGACCTATAATTATCTATCTTTTGAGATCTAACCTTGTCAAAATAACTAATGAACACCTTCCGTAGGGGGACGAATCAAAGCGCCTCGAGGCCCCATTAAGCTATTGACTATGTTAAACCAACGGTGGAGATCGAATAAAATTCTTAAAATAAGCTCATTATAAAATTAAAATTAGTATTTTTATTATTTATTTTTAGAAAATTAATGACTATGGTTTTCCAAAAAAAATTAAACAGATTAAAATTTTTAAAACCAAAGTCCTATAATTTCTTATTAATTCTAAAGTGTCACATTGAAACAAATTCAATTAATTTAGAATTAATTTGTTGCTAATCAATATTTAGGTTTAACTAATATAATGAACCTATACAATTAAGTCCAACTCAGGTAAATGGGCCTTAACAATTGGGCTTGTATGGAGGAGGGCTGGGTCCAGTATGTCGTTCCCACTACAAAGGCCCCCTATCTTCCATACAAGGTCCAAAAGACAGGAATTTAAACCTTCGTTTTATTAATTGTTATTAATTGATTATACCCACTATAGTCATGCAAAGCAAATGGGCCTTCACAAGTGGAATCACCCACAAGAGAGGAATTTAAACTTTACATTTTCTAATGGGCCCAAATAAAACCTATCATTTTATGAATATTTTATTTGGCAAAATACCATATATCTAACAAACATATGGGCCACTATAAGCATCTAAGCCCAATTGCAAAAATACCACATATAGTGCAAACAGACATGTTATAATTGGATGGTTTTTCATGTTTTTATGAACATATTGATTTTATGTGAATTTTAGCAATTTTTAGGTTATTTTGTTGTATTATCTATGCTATTAATTTTTATATATGCTTTATTTTGTGTAAAACATGATAAAAATTAATTAGAAAATGGTTTTTGTTTGAAAAATTGCTCAAAAAAATTTTTGGAAAATTTTTGGCCTGGCTATTCATGCTCGCGCGCACGCCCGCGCGCCACCCGCGCGCACGCCCGCGCGCGCGCACACCAGCCACCATCGATGAACAATACCCCGTGAACAGTACCACGGGTACTATTCATCAATTTTTTTTTTATTTTTATTTTTTGAAAAATAAATAAAATTAAAATTGTGAAAATTTATTATTTATAATCAAAACCTAAAATATCTTTTTTGTTTTATCATTTAAATTTTTTAAAATAAGATATTTTGGTTAGTTAAGATTTGAATAATTAGATATTTTCTACAAATATTCAAATTCAAATTTAAAATTAGACTAACAACTTAATTTTAAATCTTTTAATATATTAAAATTTTAGAATTATGATATCATTTATTTAAGATATTTTCATTTAAATTCTTGAAATCTTTATTAAATCTTTATTTGAAAATATAAATATCTTTTTATTCTATAGTTTTTAATATTTAAATTATTTGAAATTTGAACATTGTTAGTTAGATATTTTTTTGGATATTTGAATTTGTTTAACTATTTGAGATATTTTAGGGTTGTTATAACTATTTGTATTTTATTATTTTTAAATGGTTAAAATATTAGATAATAGTTGTAACAACACAAGATATTTTTGGAAAATAGTTAAGATATTGATTTTAAAATTTAAAATTGGTTAAATTTTGAAAAATATCAATTTTTTTTCTTCAGCCAATTAATAAAATATTTTTTAGAAACATGTTTTAGGCTATCTTGTATTAATATGTTTAATATTAGATATACATGAAAATAAATAAAGATCCTGTATAAGTTTTTCCAACAACTGGTATCAAAGAGAAACAAATAATATAATACTTACAGTATACGCAGCGGAATTAAGAGTCCTCCCTTCAGTTTCTCTAACTCTTGTATCCTTTCTGTCGCAGAGTATTATCAAGAAACTGAACCGATCTTCTATTTTCTTCACGATCTTCCAATGTATCCTTAGAACCACCTAGACTGGTGTGGGCAATTCTCAACACATGAGATAGATATAGAAAGAAGAAGAGAAAATAACAAAGAGGCTTAGAAAAGGACTTGTGTTTAGAGAGAATATAAAACTATCAGAAAATCTGACTTATCAAAAAACCTTTTTTTGACTTCTCTATAAGCACTCCTTTTATAGACTCAATTAGGCCATTTAATTTAATTAAAAAATCAATAAAATAACAGCCATTTTGAAGCCCTAGGTCGAAATTATCATGGGCTATAGGCCCGTGAAATTTCCCATTTGATTATAAGCCCATTGGACTTAAAATCAAGGCCTGTATTATTTTCTATTGATTTAATTAATTAAATAATTATTTAAATCCTTTATCAAATTAATTATTTATAATTTGAACCTTGATTTAAACTTATTTATTAATTTAGATACCAATTCATCTTAATTAATAAATCTGCCATAATTTCTCTTTTCTTCTCAAAATTACACAACTCTGTGAAACTATCCAAAATTGACCTGGTCAACTTTGATAATTCTAATTGATGATTAAATCAATTAATTGAGACTATCTAGATGATTTTATCCAAGGTACAATGGGGACCATGGGCCTATGAAATCAAGCTCCAATAAGTTATCATAAATCTAACAAATAAATTTACTAACTTATTAATTCCTCGTGACTCCACTATAGACTTGGAATTGCACTCTTGAATTCATAGAACGCTCTATAACAAATATATATACGCTATTAATTATCCATTGTTACAACCATAATTGTCACTCAATCCTCTATAGACGGTCTACAATGAGATAGGACTAAAATACCGTTTTACCCCTCATTGTATTTTATCCTTAAAACACTTAGTTCCTTGTAAATGATATTTCAGTAAACTAATTTAATTACTGAAATGAGATCTCTATCATTTAACACCTTGAACCAAACTAAAAGGAAACCATCGTTTCACTTCTTCATCAGAAGCTATAGATGTTCATATCTATGATTAACACTCCCACTCAATTATACTACCGAGTTCCCAAGATGTAAGTATGGGCTAGTCCGTAGGGGTAAGCTGGTAACGAACAAGTCAAAGAACTCAAATAATACAATCAGTTAGAATACTAACCACTCAGAATTGAGATTGAATTGACCTATGGTCAACTATATGATATGACTAGAATAGATAATAACGGTATGTTTACTTATCTTATCAACTGTCAATATCGGTCCTGTCCGATGTAACAAATACATCCGATCTTATCTACTTTGCTAATGTTCTGGAAAGAACATAACACTGTAATGTGTAAGTAGATCATAACGTAGATTGGCAAGTCAGTGTAAATCCGGTGCACTGACTAATCTTAGGACTAACTTATTTTGAACATATAATCATATTTATATTCCACTGTGATTACGTCACTATAAATAAGATTAGCTATATGCTCGGGATTTAATAGAAGTTTATATTAAACAAATAATCATGAAAATAAAACATGTGAGCAAAGTGATTGACCAAGTCAAAAAATGATTTCTATTCTTTTATTGATAATAAAATGAGATTACAAAGAATTTGAGTTTTAATTAGGGCATAAAACCCCAACACCCTAGTTCTTTGAACACGGCTTTGAGACTCAATATTAATAATAACACTAAGTGGACGTAGGTCATTACCATTCTTTGGGGCCAAACCACTATAAATCGTTGGTGTTTTATTCTTTACCATTAGATTAAACTCTTAATGGTCGTCTCATTTCCTGTCGTATATTTGACTCCGTGTCATTGGCCAAATCGAGGGTCAACATTCTGGTGCTTTCATTGAGAGATTGATAAAAATCTGTAAGAAAATCTAATGACGAAGACATCCAAGAAGGCTGGACAAACCGCTAGTGTTGCATCATCCCAACCTCCTCCCTCAAATGTGGCTGAGAATGAACCACATTTGGAGTTTGAAGAGGAGTTAGATTCTGAAACACTGAGGGCAACACTGGGAGTGTTGCAAGATGAGTTGGCTAATCTGAAGGCCAATCAGGAGAATGTTGCGGAGACAATGGCGATGCAGCAGAGGGAAATTGAACGCCAGACATGGACTGTCGGTAGAGGGATGCCATGGGCGCTCTCGAAGCAGCTATCCAATTGGCTCGGAGTCAGGCTATGCCAGCCTCTCAGCCAGATCAGCCGCCGAGTGCACCGCCTCAGAGGGCTCCCAATCCTAGTCCTCCCCTCCAGCCAGCAAGCCCTCAAAGGCGGGAGCAGCCACCTGTGGCTCAGGATGATGTCCCAGCTAGGGATCCTGAGCAGCAGCCTCCCTCTCAGGCTGGTCGAGGCAATCCCCAGCGCCCGAGGCAGAACAGGGCCGGGCAGCCGCCCCGCAACCTTAGATGCCCAGAGGATGAATAGTCGAATCTACTGAATAGGGGACATTGTCCTTCTGCCAACAGAAGGAACATCGAGTCAGGCTCTACGGTCAGGGCCCCCCCATGACATAACAATGCACGGGGACCCAACGACCAACGCAGGCCTCCCCCTGACGCTTAAGAAATGCCAGCCTGAGGAGGAAATAGTGTGAACAACCGGTCAACAACAGTTTAGAGATGGCCATGAATATAATGAAGCCGATTCCAGCAGAGGAAATGTCGGTCGGAGGAATGAGGAAAGAGGTGGAGGAAGAAGCCCCCCGCCTAGAGAAAATAGACCAGCTAGCCATAACGTTGGGGGCAACCCAGGCAGCAGAACGTCTTTGATCGGCTAGGAGTTAGCGAGTAGAGACGAAGGGATGACGCCTTAAGGGACGCACTCAATGATCATCGGGAAAGACATGATGAGTACGCTCCCCTGGCACCGGTCGCCCCTGCAATCCCAAAAGTGGTGCAAGCTCAGATCGATGCTTTGAACCAGGCAGTACAACAGTTGTTCGGGGGACGAACATCCCATATAGAGTACGATAGGAGGAGGGGCACTCCCTTTGTACAAAGGATTGCTGCGGCTGAAACCCCCAGTAAATTCAAGATGCCAACATTGCCAAACTTTGACGGGTACGGAGACCCAGTATCTCACGTTAACAAGTTTGAGATACAAATGGATATACAGAAAGTGTCAGAAGATGCCCGCTATAGGATAGTTCTCTCAGACTGACCATCGGTCTGAGGATGACACGCTGTACTAAACTTTAGTTGCATGCCCATTGCCTTCTGCAAACTTCCCCAAAACATGGAAGTAAAAGTGGGGTCTCGATCTGACACGATCGACTTCGGAGCTCCATGAAGACGTACTATCTCTTTTACATAGAGATTTGCATACTGGTCAACAATATAAGTCGTCATCACTGGTAGAAAGTGAGCTGATTTAGTATATCTGTCTACAATCAACCATATCGAATCATGCTGACCCACTGTCTTAGGCAATCCCACAACAAAGTCCATTGTGATGTCTTCCCACTTCCACAATGGAATGTCTAAGGGTTGTAATAATCTTGCAGGGCTCTGATGTAATGACCCAACTAATAATAAGACTTTGGACCATTAAAACTACTATACATAGACACTATTCTTAAGAAAACATACATACAAAACATTCATAACTTTATAAAAATAACTATAACGACCCGAATTTGCTAATCGGGCTTAGGGCCTTGATTAGTGTGACTGGAGGGCAATAAGTGATTTAATATGCTTATATCTGGATTTATGTGAATATATGAATATGATGTATGTTTAATTGAGTTAAATGTGCATGTGGGCCCCGTCTGGATATTAGGGGTATAAGTGTGATAAATGCTATATATATGTGATATATCTGTGTAGCACGGACCGAGACAGTCCTGGTGAGCAGTTATTCAGAAAGTCACAACAGGGTTGAGATTCGGACTCGGGGTGAGTCGAGGGATAATTTGGGTACTAGGTGTGTTGCGGGATTATTGGGACATGAAAATAAATATTTGGAGATATATTTGAGGATAAAATGTTTAGGCGGGAATACTGGGGAAATTTACCATTTTGCCCTCGGGGACGTTTTGGTACCCCGAGCCTTGAGGTAACCCTTTAGACTTAAGTCAAATAAAACAAAAAGGAGGAATTACTTAGAACCTTGGGGAAACCGACACACACATTATTTCATAATTGAGATAGCTTTTATCCTTTTCTCTTCTTTACTATTCAAGGGAAACTCAAAGAGAAACTCAAAGGAATTTGCTAGGAACTAGGAGGATTTCAGCTGGGATACTCTAGGAACTTGAAGCTTGGGGATTGAGGATCAAACTCAGGGACTAAGTTCTACAAGGTAAGCTCTAACTATTAAGGTTTAGTCTTAAATTTCTGTTGGTTATAGGGGATTGCATGTTAGCTAAGCTTGATTTATCTTTGGGTGTTCCAACTGAGTTTTGGAGCATATTTTAATGGGGTCTTGATGTTGTTTTTGAGCTGGAATAACTGTGTTGGTTATCTAGGAATGTTAGCCAAGTTTTAGAATGAATTGGCTTGAGGAAAGGTTTAGAAAATGGTGTGAAAATCTGGGTTTGGTGGGGAGAGCCGCGGTCCTAGGAGGGGTGCGCCGCGGCCCGTGTGCGCGCGCGACCATGGGAGGCTGAGAGGTTCATGCGCGCCGCGGTGCTTGGTGGGCGCGCCGCAGCCCGTGTGGGGGTCAGTGAGGTACTAGCCTCTGTTTTGAGGCTAGCCGCGACTCTTGTGGGTGGGGCCGCGAACCTTAGTGCCAGTTTGAATTTTTAAGGGTATTTTAGGCTTGGGAACTCAAGGGGTAAGGCTCGGGATGGATTTTATCACCCAGAATGATAGAATTCAAGGTCCCAGAGGTTAGGGTTATGGCTCGAAGTTATTTAATGGATTAGAATTTGATGGATGTACATTGTTAATGTGTAGTGACAAGGGTTTCGGCGAGGCTCACGTTAGAGGACTGTGCTCGGGGCATCGGTGCTCAGAAAGCTTGGAACTCAGGTAAGAAAACCCTTGTTCCCATAGAGCTTGTGTGCAGGGCTGAGCCCAATATGTTTGAATAGAATTGATATGCAGGGCCGAGCCCAAAATGTTAGAACTGCGGGGCGTAGCCCTTTAACTGAGCTTGTTAGAATTCTGTACTTGCTTGATATGCTATGTGTATTATGGTGTGAATGATCGGCTAGAGCCGGGAACGGTGTAGACCGAGAATGGCGAAGGGCCGGGAATGGCGTTGGGCACATTGAGTGCAAGGCCAAGAATGGCAAGGGGCCACGAGCAGCGTTGAGCACGTGGGTTCGAGTTGCCAGGGCGAGTCCCTAAAAGGATACCTGGGATATCCTCACGGCGTGGTCCGCGAACCCAGGGCTTGGTAAACGCTTGGGACGGCTAGGCCGTATGTGTTTAGCCCATTGGTGGCCTGTTTATATGCTTGATATGTGTGTTGCATATGTTATCTGTTGGTGGTTTTCTTGCTGAGCTTCGGCTCACAGATGCTCTGTGGTGCAGGTAAGGGTAAAGAGAAGATCAACCAACCATGAGTACAGCAGGCGTGAGGCGGCGTGTACATGTTTGGCCAGCCTGGCTGCCACAGCCAGAGGATTTTGGGAGATGCTTGTAAATGAACTTGGATTTTGTCGTTTAGCCGACTTAGTACAGTTTTTATGTTGTAAATATTTCTAAACTGTATTTTGGGATCCCAGGTGTCAAACTTTTATGATTTACTATGAAAAATTACTGTTTCTAATGTTTTTCCTTTGTTTATGGCTTAATTACACTGTTTGACTTAAAACCTCGATTAGCGAGTTAAAAGCACGTTTTTAAACTCACTTAGTAATGGCTCTAAGGAAGTAGACTATAATAAAGGAAATGTTGAAATACATAAATTCGAGGTATGGGATCGTATTGTTTGAAAAATAAAACATAACTTTAACTTAATTAAAATTTTTTACAAAACCAAGTGCGAAAAATACATAGAAACATAATAAAATAGACTGAAATAACGTTGTCCTTGAATCGTTCACGCAGTCCACCGAATTCATTCTTCCTCAATACACAATCCCAAGCTGTCAAGAATCTTTCCGCCGCCATAACTATTTTCCTGCATACATAAAAATAAAGTAATGAGCCTAATGCCCAGCAAGGAAAATCTACTAAATGCATGAAACATAAACATAAACATATACTATAACATATGTCATATACTACTACAATGGCCATTATACTACTTGGGGCTTGTTAACTAAACAAGTCATATGCCCAATAGATTTGTGGGGCTTGCTAGCTAAGAAAGTCATATGCCCATAAATTTTTGGGGCTTGCTAGCTATACAAGTCATATGCCCAAGGTCTATCAACATACATAATATAACATTACATAACATAACATATCATAAGATAACATATAAACACATCATATAAACATATAAAATTCTATCCTATTTTCCTTACCAAAATCAGGATATGAGAACAAGGACGAGATTGGGAACACTCCTAAAACCAACAATAAGAAGGTGAGAATTTCTACAAGAAAAAGATGATCAAGAAATGAACTAAACCACCGAGAAGAAGAGCTTACCGAAAGGAAACCTTAAGTTCAAAGAACTTAAATTCCTAACCAAGAATTGAAAACAATGAGTTAGGATCTGGATGAAAACTAAAGAAAACTAAAGAATAAAATTGAAATGAACTTAAGATTAGGAATACCTTTGAATGTACTAGAACCGAACTACACCTTGATATAGAAAAACACACTATTTATCTTACTTCCCAAGTGTTTATAAAGCTTAAAATGATAAAACTTATACCCCAACCCAAGTGTTTATCACTCTATAGTAAACCTAGTAGCTTGAAGGCTCTGAACAGCTTGAAGAATGAGAGAAATGGCTGGGTACTAGGTCCTATTTATAGAGTTGAAGGAGTGAAAAGATCTTCTTTTAGCTTGAACAAAATAATGAATATTTAATTGAAAAACATTTGAATATTCGTTCAGCAGAGGCTTAAGACTCAGTCAAATCGTTCAGAGGCTTGCTAAGAGGTTGAGTGTTGAATTGAGCTTGGTTTCAAAATCGTTTGAAAAACTTGCCCTAGGGCCGATATATCGCCCATTGTAGGCGATATATTGCCTGGGCCTATATCCCGTGGCTCAACGATGCATTTGTGCGAAGTTACATGTTTTTCGTATTCCCCGTGGGACGATATATCGCCCTTAGAGCTGTGATATATCAGCATACACTGAAATATTATACTCGTAATTGCACTTTCTCAGCTTAATTTGAATTGGGTAAACAGCTTTGACTGAGTCATACAACATTTTTAAAGCTGCTGGCAGATTCTGGGGTTTTCAAATATTTCTCTTATAAAACTATTCATAAAAAATGCTTAATTTCTCAATAAACATGCACACGACAAGTGTCATGATCTTATTGGTTCTATCTAAACCTTATAGTATAATAAAAAACATCTTTATAAATAGCTATATTAGTGAAACCTTATGTTATAATTAATATTCTTAAACTATAAATAGCTATATTAGTGAAACCTTATTGGTTCTATCTAAACCTTATAGTATAATAAATAACATCTTTATAAATAGCTATATTAGTGAAACCTTATGTTATAATTAATATTCTTAAACTATAGGATAAACTTTTAAAATCTATAAGTGTTGCTACGAGTGTTCAACTAAGTCCATGCTTGAACCAAAATCCATAGTAATAAACATACTATAACTTACTACTAGCTATTACTACTACTACTACTACTACTACTACTATCTAACTAGCTAAGTAAAATTCTTGGACTCTACATCTGATGTTCAGCTTTGATCTACTAACACGTCAGACACTTGGCTACATACTTAGTTACATCATCCTTCATCCCCGGCCACCAATACAAAGTTCTTAGATCCTAGTACATCTTCGTGGTGCTGGGATGCAAGGAATACAGAGTGGTATGAGATTCATCCAAAATCTCTCATCTAATGGCAACATCCATCGGAACACAAATCCGACCTTTATACCTTAGCAAGCCCATATCTGATATAGTGTAGTCCCTAGCTGCTCCAGCTAGAACATCCTCTCTGATAAGAACCACACCAACACTGTGATGAAACCCGACACCAAATATGGCACAGCCACCAAGAGCACACGAAATGGAATGAAGAACCGCGACCCAATGCTTAGCAAAGCACGAACCTTGGTATGAGGAAGACGCCACAAACGGGGATGGGAATCCGTTTGATAAGTCGGATTGAACGCCACAAGGGATACCCTTGATAAGTTCAGATAGTCTCTTCAAGAACTCAAGAAGAAAACTCACAAATTTTCATTCAACATAATCTGATTTTTTCCAAATGTTTTCAAGGCATTATATAGCCGAAAATTATATCAAGACAAGCCCCTTTGTCTTCCTAAAAACCGAAAATTAAAGACAACCTTTTGTCTTCCTAATGAAAACCGAAATTAAAGACAAGCCTTTTGTCTTCCTAATGAAAACCGAAAATTAAAGACAAAAGGACTATTGGACTCACACAAGTCAAATGTTTGACTTATCACAAAATAAACAAAGACTAAATAAAAAAAACGTGATTAAAAATAAAAAGACTCATTACAGGAAGCTAAATATTGATCAAGCTCCTAAACTGGTGTCCTCATCATTCCTCCCCTCTTGACTTGGATCAACTGGAACTTGACTTGGATTTTTAGTCTTGGTGTCCTCATCATTCCCCCCCTCTTGAGAAAGATTTGACCTCAAATCGTCACCTGCATCAAAAGGACTCAAATCAGAAACATTAAAAGTAGCACTAACAGTATACTCACCTGGTAAATCGAGTCTGTAGGCATTGTCATTGATCCTTTCTAGCACTTGAAACGGCCCATCTCCTCGAGGTAGCAATTTGGAACGTCTTTGTGCTGGGAATCGCTCTTTCCTCATGTGTAACCATACCCAATCACCGGGATCAAAAACCTGCTTGTTAGCATCAAGTTGGTTAGTGTTTAAAAGAGCCTCCTTAACCTCACTTTTTTTTGCATAAAAATTATTTTGTTTTCTCTCTAATTTTCCCTCATTGATCGAACTCTTCTCTTTCTTTTCTCTCTCACTTGATTCGACCTTTTTTTTCTCTTTGTCTCTCTTTTTTCTCACTCTCATTCATCTTTTCACTCTCCTTCTTCTGCTCACTAAATTTTTTTTTTATCACTCAATTTTTGCAGCCTCACTTGGTCTTCATATACTTGGTTTGGCGTCAATGGAGCTAGAGTGATTGTTCGTTGACGGAACGTGAATGAGTACTTGTTGGTGAAGCCATCATGCTGAACTCACCGATCAAATTGCCAAGGCCTTCCTAGAAGGAGGTGTCCAGCTTGCATTGGAACTGCATCGCACAATACCTCATCCTCATATTTGCCAATTCAAAATGATACCAGAACTTGTTTTGTAACCCTCACTTCACCACTATCATTCAACCACTGCAACTTGTATGGACGAGGATGTTTAAGCGTTGGGAGCCCCAGCTTCTCAACCATGGAAGAACTAGCAACGTTAGTACAACTACCTCCATCAATAATCACACTACATACCTTGCCTTTCACATGACAACGAGTGTGAAAGATGTTCTCCCGCTGCACCTCTTCTTCCTCTTCTTTTGCTTGCAAATTTAAGGCTCGTCGTGTGACTAGTGCAAGCATCTCACCAGATTCTGCCCCAAACTCCTCACCAACCATAAAAGCGTCCTCCAAAGGTGGCATGTCATCAAGATCATCTTCCTCTTCGGAATCTATCTCCCCATTATCCCGAATTACCATAACTCGCTTGTTTGGACATTGGCTAGCTATGTGTCCTCGCCCCTGACATTTGAAACACTTTATCTCACTAGAACGGGACGAAGTATGGGCTGTTTTACCTTGAGGGGTCGTGGTTGTTGTGGCTGGTTTTGGTGTAAAGGATGAAGTAGGTTGGTCTTCTTTCTTTGGATAGTTCGACCTCCAAGGTGTTGTACTTGGATTGTGTGGGCTCGGTCTTGGCTTTGAACTTGTACTACCCTTCTTGAGCTGCCTCTCAACTTTGATTGCCATATGCACCAAATCTTCCAATTCCACATAATGGTGTAGCTCAATTGGATTAGCAATCTCTCAGTTCAACCCATTCAAAAACCTTGCCATTGTTGCCTCCCGATCCTCTTCCACATTGGCTCTAATCATAGCCATCTCCATCTCCTTGTAATACTCATCAACACTCTTGTAACCTTGACGTAGACCTTGCAACTTAAGGTATAGATCTCGATAATAATGAGATGGTACAAACCGTCGCCTCATCACCCTCTTCATAGCCTCCCAAGTGTCAATGGCACGGTCTCCATTTCGCCTCCTGTTGATCCACAACTGATCCCACCAAACAATAGCATAATCAGTAAATTCAATGGCAGCTAGTTTTACCTTCTTCATGTCAGAGTAGTTGTGACAATCGAAAACCAACTCCATCTTCTTCTCCCACTCAAGGTATGCGTCAGGATCACTCTTCCCCTGAAATGCTGGAATTCTCATCTTGATATTTCCTAAATAATTATCTACCTGGTTCCTTGCTTCTCTCTCCCGACCATACCTCCTATGGTTACCCGCCGACATCCTATCAAACTCTTCATCAGAAACTACCCCTTCCAAATCCCCTTCATTCTCATCCTCCCTTTGGTGTACCCTATTCCTCCGTGGCCTCCGTTGTGTTCCCTCTTCTACCCTATCCAACCTCTCATGTATTTGTTCACTCTCCTCCCTCAACATCCTCCTCATCTCCCCCATTAAAGCTTCAATTTATAGATTTGGAACTGTAGGTGGTGGAGTGTCATTGCCTGCATTTCTTTCTGTATTTTGTGACATGATTGAAAATCTGCAAAAGAAATAAGGTTAGAACAGTTTTAGAAAAAGACCTCACCACACTCCCTCACGTGTTTTCACTCAAAAATTGTCACTCAAGTCCACTCGTGTTTCACTCAACTTTGATGGCATTTACCCTCAAATAAGCTCACACCTCTGCCTTTTTCCACTCGTATTCTTCTTTAAGCCCTTTGAAAACTAATCAAACGGTAATATGGAGGTTCAAGTAGCAAATCCTACCAAACAAACCAAACGAACACCGATGAAAAGTTCGCAAAAACTGATGATTTTTGGAACACTTGTGTGGGGTTTTTTTTTTTTAGGTCTCGGATCCCCTTGACTTTTCCTTTTCTTTCTTCCTTTTTTTTTTATCTCTCAAATTTGATAAACCAGATACTCAATTTCTGAAAAGAAAAAAAAATGAATACCAAAGAGCCAACCCGAAAACCAAGCAATCTGTGTTACTAAAACAGATTCAAGAACAAACCAATCTATGATTCAACAACACTCCCAATAACATGAAAACCAATCTGTGAAAACCCAATAACAATCTGTGGTACACGCCCAATAACAGAGAACCAATATTCCCCAAAACCAATAATAGAGAACCAATCAATCCATGGCACCAAAACAATCTCAGATTTCACCACAAATAAAGCAACAATTGAAACCAGGGACACAATTGAAACAAGGGAATTAACAATACCAATTTGTGAAAATCAATTGAAACAAGGGATAACAAAGGAATTGAAACTTTGTGTAGACTAGTTTCGGATTTCAAGGGATTTCTTCACAAAGAAATAATGGAAACTTTGGAAATAAGGAAATGATTGAACAAGGAAACAATTGAAATAAGGAAATTAACTATAGTAGTTTCGGATTTCACAAGAAAAAAAAACAAGGACAAAGAACTCAAAACACGACTAGATGATGAATTTTTTTTTATTTCAGAAACCCTAATATTGAAAAATGAATTGAATAGAAAACACAAATGAAAAGGGATAGGCCAAACCGGATGATCCTAATCTCTGATACCAACTAATACAAACCACACCAATGATTGTGGTGAAACCCGACACCAAATATGGCAGCCACCAAGAACACACGAAATTGGAATGAAGAACTGCGACCCAATGCTTAGCCAAGCACGAACCTTGGTATGAGGAAGATGCCACAAACGGGGATGGGAATCTGTTTGATAAGTCAGGTTGAACGCCACAAGGAACCCCTTGATAAGTTCTAATAGTTTCTTCAAGAACTCAAGAAGAAAAACTCACAAATTTCATTTCCTCCAAATCTGCCTTTCCCAAACGTTTACAAGGCCTAATATAGCCGAAAATTACATCAAAGACAAGCTCCTTTGTCTTCCTAATGAAAAACCGAAAAATACATCAAGACAAGCCCCTTTGTCTTCCTAATGAAAACCGAAAATTACATCAAAGACAAGCCCCTTTGTCTTCCTAATGAAAACTGAAAATTACATCAAAGACAAGCCCTTTGTCTTCCTAATGAAAACTGAAAATTACAAAAAAGACTATTGGACTCACACAAGTCAAGTGTTTGACTATTCACAAAATAAACAAAGACTAAATAAAAAACGTGATTAAAATAAATAATACAAGATGACAAAATGTAATAAGACTCATCAAGCTCCTTTGATGAGAAGGACAAGTCTACTTTGATGAGTAGGACAAGTCTTTGTTCTCCTTCAGTGTTGACCACGGTCTCCTCTTGTTTTAGGACTCTGTGGACTAGGCTGTTAAGTTCTTCTTTGAATCTCTTGGCTCGTGCCCTCGTCACCGAACCAACTGGAACTTGACTTGGATCTTTAGTCTTGGTGTCCTCATCACCCGAGGCGTGGTCGGACGCATGTCCGAGGAGAGGCCAGAGGCATGGTCGGACACATGTCCGAGGAGAGGCCCGAGGCGTGGTCGGATGCATGTCCGAGGAGAGGCTCGAGGCGTGGTCGGACGCATGTCCGAGGAGAGGCCTGAGGCATGGTCGGATGCATGTCCGAGGAAGAGTACTTGGGCTAGGGTGTGCCTGGTCAGAAATTGGTCTGAGGAGCAGTCCAAGTGCCTAGTCAGATGCATGACCGAGGATAGTGCTTGGGCTAGGACCATGCCTGGTCGGATGCATGTCCGAGGTGAGACAAAGGTGTAGTCGGACACATGTCCGGGGAGAGACAAGGGCCTGGTCCGTATGCATGTGTCCAGCATGCATATGTCCGACCAGCACTTGTGTATGTCCAGGATGCATGTGTTCGACCAGAAGACGATATTCATCAACCAAATAGACCAGACTACGTCAAATTCCCAGAAACGGCTTCAACAAGAATCGGTTTGGGCATACGCGGGAATCTCTCATTCTTCGCTCAAATCTGGGGATTCTGTTGCATTTTGAATATTTCTTGTAATTTAAATATAATACGAATAATAAAATATCCCGATCCTAGGGGGATATCAGTGTATGATCCCAAGCCTATAAATAGATGGCTGATGGGATCAGAAAGGGACTTTTGGCAATTTAAAGTTTTGGTCTGAGTTTTCTAGAGAGAGAAAGTGCTTTTTCTTGAGAGAGTACTCTTTTGTATTCTTAGAATTTACACTGAAGAAACTCAGTTGACACTGGTTCATCTGATCTTGAGTGTAGATAAAATAATAAAATCTCTAAGTGGATTAGGCTATTACCAACATATTGGGGCTGAACCACTATAAAATTGTGTGTTTTATTTACTTTCTTTATTAAACCGTCTGTGGCGTTTGAATTCTCTTGAAGGTTTGTTGTTTTTAACGTTCTCACGTCGTTGGCCAAAAGCGCGGTCAACATTTTGAGGCTTTCATTGAGAGCCTGAAGAGAAGAACAGACGGTCCCTGAAGCAATATGGCGCCTAAGAACACCAATGCAGCCTCCAAGAAGACGGGCTACTTTAAAGAGCATGCTAGATCCGAGGGTCCTAGCGTTCAAAATCGTGAAACTGAGCCTAGAGTCGTGCTCGAGGACGTAGCACCAGAAGTTGAAGAGCTCCAGGAAGCCATGAGCGCCTTCCAGGAGGAGATGGCTCAGTTCAACGCCAGGCAGGAGGCGTTCATTGAGGAAATGGCTAGGCAGAATGCCGCATTCGAGCAGCAGAAACGGGAGATGGACGCTAGGAGTGAGGAGATCCGTCGACAGCAGGAGGAGGCTGACAGGCGACATTGCGAAGCTGCACTCGCTCTTGAAGCAGCTACACAGGTGACCCGAGCCAATGCCCAGGCTGCTCTTGGAGTGGCAGCCACCCCAGAGGCAAGGACCACAGAAGCTAGTCGTAAGAAAACTGATAGACCAGGCAGGGGTGGTAGTAACCCACCTGGTCATGAGGAGGATGGAGTCCGATCGCGCACTGCCTTAACTCAAAGGGGGAACTCCAAAACCCCCTCAAGGAGTCACCGATCAGAGACTTCCAGATCAGGGAGTCACAAGTCAGGCAGCAAGAAAACAACTCCTGAGCAGGAGCACAATAGAGCTCCTCGTGGCAATGAGACTTCTCACTTCAAAGATGGGCATGGGTGTGATGAAGCTGACAGTCATCACACTAACCATTAGAAGGAGAAGAATAATAATACCATCTAGGAGGAGAGGATCGACGAGCTCAGACAGGCAGGCCACCACGGCATCCCAACCAGCGCAATGGCAAGGAGCACGTTCCACCCAGCAAACCTTCCGAGAAGTCTCGGAGTACGGTATTCGATCGGTTCGGAAAGCATACTGCTCAGAAGGACCTGAGGGACGTCATTGATGATAGAAGGAGGACCGTCCCGGTCGAAGGACAAGAGCCAATCCATCCTACCAGTCGAGTAGAAATACTTGATGATGGTTTGCCGGATAGGAACACCCGACCAGGTTGATACGAACCACACCAACGATTGTGGTGAAACCCGACACCAAATATGGCAGCCACCAAGAACACACGAAATGGGAATGAAGAACCGCGACCCAATGCTTAGCCAAGCACGAACCTTGGTATGAGGAAGACGCCACAAACGGGGATGGGAATCCGTTTGATAAGTCAGGTTGAACGCCACAAGGAACCCCTTGATAAGTTCTAATAGTTTCTTCAAGAACTCAAGAAGAAAAACTCACAAATTTCATTTCATAATAATCTCCTTTCCCAAATGTTTACAAGGCCTAATATAGCCGAAAAATTACATCAAACAAGCCCCTTTGTCTTCCTAATGAAAACCAAAAATTAAAGACAACCCCTTTGTCTTCCTAATGAAAACCGAAAATTAAAGACAACCCTTTGTCTTCCTAATGAAAACCGAAAATTAAAGACAAAAGGACTATTGGACTCACACAAGTCAAATGTTTGACTTTTTCACAAAATAAACAAAGACTAAATAAAAAAACGTGATTAAAAATAAAAAGACAAGATGACAAAATACAATAAGACTCATTACAAGAGGCTAAATATTGATCAAGCTCCTAAACTGAGTCTTTTGGCTCGCGCCCTCGTCACCGGACCAACTAGAACTATACTTGGATCTTTAGTCTTGGTGTCCTCATCACAGGCGGTCCCGAAAGTGAGTCCCCAGCAGTGGCCCCAGGCATCCAAGCCCAGCTTGATGCTTTGACAGCAGCAGTCCAGAGTCTATCAAAACGACCAGCGATTGATCCAGTGGACCACAGGAGTGGTTGCCCTTTCTGTGCTCGGATTAGAGCAGCTCAACCACCAGCAAAATACAAAGCACTGGTACTACCAGTTTATACAGAAAAGGCAGACCCGATTAGGCATGTTGGGAAGTTCGAAGATCAGATGGAGCTGCTCGGGGTGAGTGATGACTATCGCTGCAGAGTCTTCCCCACCACATTGTCCGAGTGGTATTGGAAGTTCAAGCCTAACTCCATCACTTCTTGGGAGAGTCTTAGAAAGGAGTTTTGCAGGCAGTTTAGTCCTGCTCGAACCCCTCCCGTTTATGCCAATCACTTGGCAGATATAAAACAAGGGAAAGATGAGTCTCTCAAGAACTACATACAAAGGTTCATGAGAGAAGCTAACAGAGCTAATGCGGTTGGGGATGAAGGGAAGATGGTGGCAATTTCCTCCGGCATTATCTACCGAAGTCCTTTGTGGGACAACATCCATCGCCATCCAATTTCAACTTTACAACAGTTTTTAGACTGGGCGGACAAATACATGAAGTTGGATGATGCAATTGAGAAGGGAGAGAATGGGTTGAACAAACCAAGTGGATCGAGTGATCCCCCCAAAAATGGTGGACATGATCAAGGTGGTGGTAAGAAACGTGGGAATAACGGGTTTGGCCGCCACAATGAGAAGAAGGCTAAGTCGGGACCAAACAACAAGCCAACTAAGTATGAACCTCGATTCACCAACTACACCACTCTGTCGGCGAGCCGAGCGGAGATCTATTTGGCCAGTCATCAAGAGGTCCCTTACCGGAAACCCCCACCAATCAAGAAAGAGATGAGTAAGAGAGATATGAACAAGTTCTGTCGCTTCCATGGAGACTATGGTCACGACACGAATGAGTGTAATCATCTCAAGGATGAGATAGAGTTTCTCCTCCGGTCGGGGAAGCTCAAAAAGTATCGAGCAGAGAAGACCCAAGGAGAGGGGAGCAACAACAATCCTGGGTTCAAGCGGCAACGATCCCCACCTTTGCAACCTGAACCTGTGGACTTCACACTAGATACTATATGTGGAGGACCACATCTTGCTGGAGATAGAAACAAGGCGAGGGAGAGGTATGCTCGCACCCTTCGTCACGAATTGGGTGCGGCATCCACCTCCGAAATTATGACAGTAGAGGAGCGACCACCAAAGAACCCAAGATATGAAAGTGAGTCCCTCACTTTCACTGAAGAAGATGCTCGACACGTGAGGTATCCTCACAATGACCCACTTGTTGTGACAGTCCAAATTGCTAATATGAAAGTGAAGAGATGTCTGGTCGATACAGGGAGCTCTGTGAACATTATTTATAAGTCATCCTTCGAGAAGATGAAGTTTTCTATCAATGACTTGAAGCCGTGCTATCAAGTCATTTATGGGTTTACTGGAGAAGGATTGTCACCAGCTGGGACAATCAAGTTGCCAGTCACGACGGGGGAAGCTCCCAAACATGAAACCGTAATGACCGAGTTTTTGATTGTTGATTGCCCGTCCGCCTACAATGTGGTTATTGGTCGACCACTGCTCACAAACTTACATGCGGTAGTTTCAATGTGGCACCTTTCCAAGAAGTTCCCGACGAGAGGGAGGCTAGGGAATGCTATAATGCCTTGGTAGCTAAGGCAAAGAAGGGGGCCAAGGAGAGCAACATGATTGTATGTGTTGAGAGAGAGGAGGTGGACGAGATGGATGTCAACCAGAGTCTTGCAGTTGTAACCGATGAAGAGATGTTAGAGGAGTACGGCCAAGAGAGCACTCTTGGTTTGAAAGAGCAGAAGACCCCATCCGGTGATGAAGTCACCAAATAGGGCGTTGCCCAAAGCGAGGGAAGGGACTTTGATTCTCGCTTTGGGGATTATGAAAGTGATGTGGGACCGTCCGAGGAGTTAGAGGAGGTCCTTATAGACAAGAATGACCCGACGAGAGGGGTCAAAATTGGAAAAATGTTGAAAGCGGAGGTGAGAGCACAGCTGATAGAATTCTTGCAAAGAAATCAAGATGTCTTCGCCTGGTCTCACAAAGATATGGTGGGTATCTCACCAACTGTGATCAGCCATGTGCTCAACGTGGATGAAAGCTGTCTAGCAGTGCAGCAGAAGAGGAGATTGCTTGACAAGGATCGAGCAAAAGCTCTTAAGGAGGAGGTAGAGCGGTTAAAGGAGAATGGGTTCATCAGGGAAGCATACTACCTTACCTGGGTTTCAAACCCAGTGTTGGTGCCCAAACCTAATGGAAAGTGGAGGACTTGTGTAGATTTTACTGATCTAAACAGAGCATGCCCAAAGGATTGATTTCCTTTACCAAGAATAGACTAGTTGGTAGATGCAACCTCTGGTCATGAAACATTGTCCTTCATGGATGCATATTCGGGGTACAACCAGATCAGCATGCATCCTCCTGATGAAGAGCATACCAGCTTCCGAATAGATATAGGACTATACTGCTATAGGGTCATGCCCTTCGGACTGAAGAATGCAGGGGCTACCTATCAACATTTGGTGAATGGTATGTTTCGTGACTTAATCGGCAAGAGCATGGAGGTGTACGTAGACGATATGCTGGTGAAGTCAAAGGAAGCTGAAGGGCACGTGCGAGACTTAGAGGAGTGCTTTGCAATACTGAGAAAGTATATCATGAAGTTAAACCCCCTCAAGTGCTCATTTGGAGTGGGTTCTGGAAAATTTCTTGGGTTTATTTTGAACTCCCGAGGAATAGAGGCAAATCCATAAAAGATAAAGGCTCTCATAGAAATGAAGTCTCCAGCTAGAATAAAGGATGTACAAAGCTTGACTGGGCGGATTGCAGCTCTAAGCAGGTTCGTTTCGAAATCAACAGACAAGTGCGTCCCATTTTTTAACCTGCTTAGAGGAGGCAAGAAGTTTGAGTGGACGGCAGAATGTGAGCAAGCTTTCCAGGCCATAAAGGAGCATTTGGCCAAACCTCCTGTTCTTTCTAAGCCAGTTGATGGAGAAGACCTATTTTTGTACCTAGCAGTCACGGAGCATGCTGTTAGTGTTGCCTTAGTACGAGAGGAGGATAGAGTGCAGCAGCCGGTGTACTATGTTAGCAAGCGATTGATAGGAGCAGAGTCCCGATATCCCGTGATCGAGAAGTTGGCTTACTGCTTGGTACTCGCATCACGAAAATTGCGGCCATACTTCCAAGCACACCCCATTAAGGTCCTTACTAACCAACCTCTACGCCAAGTCTTACCGAAGCCGGAGTCAAGCTTTGGCAGATTTCATTAAGGGTCAAGCTTTGGCAGATTTCATCGCTGAATGTACCGGGATCACTGATGTTCCCGACCAGCGAGAGAGTGTCACTGGGAAAAAAGAAGAACTTCCTACTTGGCAGCTTTTTGTTGATGGGTCGTCGAATGAGCATCATTCAGGAGCTGGAATTGTATTAGTCACACCAGAGAAGCACCGAATTCATTGTACACTGAGATTCGGATTCAATGCTTCTAACAATGAGGCAGAATATGAAGCCCTCCTAGCGGGCTTGCGACTGGCCAGAGATGTACGTGCCCGGTCGGTGGAAATAAATAGTGATTCCAAATTGGTGGTCTACCAAGTCTTGGGGGAATACCAAGCAAGGGGCCTACGCATGGTGGCATACTTAAATAAGACAAAAGATCTGTTAGCACAGTTCAAGGAGTATACCATCAAACTAGTACCACGGGAGCAGAACTCTAATGCAGATGCTCTAGCAAAGCTAGCTAGTGCAAAAGATGTCGAAACTCTGAATGTGGTACCGGTAGAATACTTGGCGGAGCCGAACATTGATGAACAAGAGGCCATGCCGATCACGATAGCTGACACCTGGATGACTCCCATCATTGCTTATATTGAGCAAGGGACCCTCCCAGATGATCGTAATGAAGCAAGGAAAATTATGAGGCAAGCTGCTAGGTACGCCATGATGGATGGGGTGTTGTATAGAAGAGGGTATTCCCTACCTCTACTCAGGTGCGTAACACCCGACCAGTCAAATAATTTATTAGCTGAAGTGCATGAAGGGTTCTGTGGAGATCATGCTGGGGGGCAGAGTCTATCTAAAAAGATCTTGCGGCAAGGATTTTTCTGGCCTACCATGAACGAGGACTCTATGGAATATGTGAAGAGGTGTGACAAATGCCAAAGATTTTCTAAAGTGTCCAGAGCGCCCCCAAATGTCTTGAAGCAAATGCAAAGTCCATGGCCTTTTGCAGTGTGGGGTATTGATCTGATCGGGAAATTGCCCAAGGGGAAAGGAGGAGTGCAGTTTGCAGTGGTTACAGTAGATTATTTCACTAAGTGGACTGAGGCCGAACCATTAGCCACGATCACATTGAAGAAAGTGTTGGACTTTGTGGTTAAGAACATAATATGTCGCCATGGTCTTCCTAAGAAGATAGTGTTTGACAACGGCACCCAATTTGACAGCGACATATTTACCGATTTTTGCACTCGGCATGGCATCACAAAAAGTTTCTCCTCGGTAGCCCATCCACAAGCCAATGGGCAGGTTGAAGCGGTAAACAAGACACTGAAGGACACTCTGAAAAAGCGCCTGGAGCGAGCTAAGGGTGCTTGGGCGGAAGAATTACCAGAAGTCCTTTGGTCATACAGGACTACTGCTTGGACAGCAACTAGACATACCCCATTTTCTTTGGCACATGGGTATGAAGCCATGTTGCCTGTGGAGATAGACCCACCATCTCATAGAAGGACCATGTACAACCAAGAGGAGAATCATCAATTGCTAGCAGAATCCTTGGACTTCCTCGAGGAGAGAAGAGAGGAGGCGAACCTGAGAGTAGCTGCTCACCAGCAAAAAGTGGCGCGCTACTTCAATTCCAAAGTCCGAGATCGAAGGTTCCAGGTCGGAGATTTGGTCCTCAGAAAGGTGTTTGTCATAGACCCATCAGCTGGTGTGCTAGGACCAAATTGGGAAGGACCATATCAAATTGAGCAAGTCTTGCCACCCGACACCTACAAGCTTGCTCGGTTAAATGGAGAGCTGATCAGGAATTACTAGAATGGCGAGCACTTGAGGAAATATTATCAATAAATACTGCTTACATAGTAGTAGCTTTGTATCAAGTGCTTAACTTGTTATTTAAGTTTTTTGTTTGTGAACTGGCTATTTGCTAACCAGTCATGTTATTTTGAACAATGTTATTTTGTTTGAAACTCGTTGTTAGACACGTTTTGTCATTTATTATTACGAGTAATAAAAGAGATCACGCGCAGCGTGGTCGAATCTTGCTACAAATTTTGCATATGTGTTGATTATTCTTACTTGGCAGTGTTCAACTGTCATTATGATTTAAACAAAACAGGTCTTCTAAAAAGCTAAAAATACATATATACCGGACAGTGTTCAACTGGTCGGTATCATGAGATGAAAGACCAACATTTAAATAGTTGCATGTTTTTGTAGTAGTTAACTACTAAAATATGTTTGTATATTCTATGTGTTTCACGAGTAGTCACTGCTCGGACAAATTCGGTCAAGTAGCAAGTGATCAAGGATTTTTTAACCCTCAATCACTTGGGGGGCACATAGAGTATACTGGCGTGCACTTCAACACAGGCAATAGGAGCACGAGCAAAGATATCTGTTTTTTGGCTGACTTGTAAATTTGGAAGTCTAAAAAGACCATTAAGGTAACTTGTTTGACAAAGCTTAAGTAACTTGAAATTTTTAAAATTTCAAGTTAGAAACAGATATTCGTGTGATAATAAAAGTTATGCTCATAAAATGTTAGAGCAATAAGAGCATGAGGAAGTATATTTAGTATGGACTTATGAAATGTTTAGAATTTCTAAGGGCATATAGAAACTTTACTATTCACAATAAACTTGTAATGTCTTAAATGTAAAAAGATTTAAAAGTTTCAAGCTAGCCAAAAAAGAAAAGTAAAGTGCAAGTGCCAAACAGCTCAATCATACGAGCAAAAGTATAAAAAATAAAACAAACTATGATAAAAACTGGTAGGACTACAACTGGTCGTGCAGGAGCTCTCTAGGAGTCACTGGCGTGTTGCTCTAGTAGGCTGATCAACCCCCTCCTTGGCCTCAGTTGCTCCTCTCGCTCGGAATGATAGTGTAGAGGAGGCAGGTGTAGGGCCAGTAGGATTAGCAGCTTCCTCAGCAGCCCTGGCCTCACACCTGGCGAGCTCCTCTTCCTGGATTTCATCGGTCAGAAAGTCGAGCTTGAGGGGTTTATTTAGCTTCCACACCTGGTAGAAGCAGTTGAAGCAGGTCTCCTCGTAGCGAGTTAGATCGGCCTCCTTCTCTTGCTTCAGCTCTTCATTCTCGCAAATTAGTCCCTCGTTCTCGCGAGCTAATCCCTCGTTCTCACGAGTCAGTCTGTCTAGCCGATCAGTCAAGGATTTGTTGGCTTTGGTTAGCTGATCATTCCCATCAGCCAACCCCTTGAGAGACTCATTTTGCTCAGTTACAGTCGTCTCCGCCTATTCTAGCTGGGACTGAAGAGCGTCCGTTTTTGCTCGAGCCTCCACGAGTTGATCATTTAGGACCTTGATCAACTCCTTGTAATCAACTGATCGCTGCTGGGTGTCACGGGCCGGCTATTTGGGTATTCCAACTAGACGGAATGTGCGGCAATTGCAGACTCTTCAAGCTAGCAAGTCAGCCTACAACACACACCTACAGGCAAACAAACTCAGCGGTTAGCCACATACACATCTCGGACATGCAACAGTCGATAACGAAGTATGAGCAAGCACAAAGCAAGTCATTCCTAGGAACGTCCACACAACACAAAGCACACAACAAGGCAAGTGGCACACAATGGCCCAACAAAGGTAACAAACAAGTAACACATAAGCAACAAGGAAGCACACAGGGGCAAGTATGGATAAATGTTATTTCATTAATATATAGCCTTGATAGGGCAAGGGAGTACACAGCTTTGGCCCCTATCTGCTGATGGCCATGGTGCTTCCCTAAGTCACCAGGTCACCTCCCCCTAAGGAGCCTTCTAGGGAAATAAAGTCTTCCCAGGAACATATATGATTTTTGTCTGGGAGACATATGCAATATTACAAAACTGCCACTACCCTATCCCATGAGGTTGCTTGGTGCAAGACTTGACTAATGATCAAGCACCAAGGCATGCTCATTACAAAATGGCCCCATGTGGGTGTGCCAAAGGGGCAGCACGCCACACTCTCCCCCACTTAATCTTTCGGCGCCCTCGACGAAGTAGCTTGTAGATCTTCAATCTTCTGCGTGAGCTTCTTCAAGTCTTCCGCCCTTTCCCAGCTGATTTCGTCATCAGGGAGCCCCTTCCATTTTACCAGATATTCCTTATGCTTTTTACGGTCAGTGGTGACCGTTCTTTCCGCCAGGATTTCTTCAGGTTGACGCTTGCTCCTTGGCTGAACACTGACTCCTCCTCTGGTTGACTGGTTGCACTCTGGATTGGCTGGATCTTCATGATACGGCTTCAAGTTGCTGACGTGAAGGACCGGGTGTATCTTCATCCAAGCGGGTAGGTCGACTTTGTATGAAGTTAGGCCAACTTTTTAGATGACTGAGACTGGACCCTCATACTTGCGGATGAGTCTGATGTCTTTGTCCCCTCGGAATCTCAACTGTTCGGGCCGCAGCTTGATTAACACTAAGTCACCTGCTTTGAACTCCAGTGGTCTGCGCTTCTGATCTGCCCACTTCTTCATTCTTCTTGAGGCTTTCTCTAGATAAGCTCGGGAAATCTCTGTTGTCTTCTTCCAGTCTTTGGTGAAGTGAAAGGCTCGCGGGTTTCGACCGCGATATTCATCCACTGTGTGGGCTAACAGTGGTTGCGGTCCATTAACAACTTCAAAAGGGCTCTTATTCGATGAAGAACTCTTTTGAGAGTTGAAACAAAATTGAGCTACATCGAGTAGTTGCGGCCAATTCTTCTGATTGGCATTGACAAAGTGACGCAAGTACTCTTCCAACATCCCGTTGAATCTTTCTGTCTGCCCATCTGTCTGCAAATGGTAGCTCGAGGAAATATTCAGCTGTGACCCCAAGAGATTGAATAATTCGGACCAAAACGTCCCCGTGAATCTTCCATCTCGGTCACTGACTATGTTCTGGGGCACTCCCCAATATTTGACAATATGTTTGAAAAATTGTCTGGCTGTCTCTTCTGCCGAACAGTACTTCGACACTGGGATGAATGTTGCATACTTCGAGAATCTATCCACGACCACCAAGATCGCACTTAAATCTCCTGTCTTCGGAAGACTGGTGATAAAGTCAAGCGACATGCTCTCCCACGGTCGGCTTGGGACTCGCAAGGGCTCCAACAACCCAGGTGTCTTGTTCCTATCGACCTTATCTTGCTGGCAGACCAGACAGGTCTTGGTGTACTCCACTACATCGTCCCGCATTTGTGGCCAGTAGTATCCCTGCTTCAAAAGGGCATGGGTTCTCTGCCACCCTGGATGACCTGCCCACAGAGTGTCATGACACTCGCTTAGTAATGTCCTTCGCAAATCTTTAGCTTTTGGAACATACAAGTGCCCCCCTTTAGCCCACAGAAGGTCATCCTCCACCCAGAACTGGCGAGTCTTGCCTTCTTTTACGAGCTTCAGGATGGTCCTGACAACTGGGTCTTTCTCTAGGTTTTCTTTAATGCGTTCCTTGAGTGGAGTGTTCACCACGCTAGCCGATAAACTAGCCATGATCTTTAGAGTCGCCAACTCCGCTTTGCGACTCAAGGCGTCAGCTGCCTGGTTCAAGCATCCTGCCCTGTGCTCAAAACGGAAGTCGAATTCCACCACAAACTCCTGCCATCGAGCCTGCTTAGGGGTCAGCTTCGGCTGAGTAAGGAAATGACTCACAACTGCATTATCCGTCTTCACCACAAACTTTGACCCCAGCAAGTAATGCCTCCACACTCGCAAGCAATGTATAACTGCGAGGAGCTCCTTCTCCTGGGCAGTATACCTCCTCTCAGCTTCAGACAGCTTGCGACTTTCGTATGCGACCGGGTGGTCCTCTTGTACTAGTACCCCTCCAGAGCATAATCTGATGCATCTGTCTGTACTTCGAAGGGCTTGCTAATAGTTGGCAAGGCAAGAACAGGATCCTTCATCATGGCTTCTTTCAAACTCCTGAACGCTTCAGCACACTTGTCAGTCCACGCCCAAATCATACCCTTTTTCAGAAGGTCGGTCAAGGGTGTCACCCTTCTTGAGTAGCCGTCCACAAATCGTCTATAGTAGTTGGCTAGGCCCAAGAAGGAGCGGAGTTCTTTCACGTTTGTGGGGGCTTTCCATTCCTGGATTGCCCTCACCTTCTCTAGATCCATACGAATACGGCCACGTTCCACCACGTGGCCTAAGAACTTGATGCTCTCCTGTGCGAACGAGCATTTCTCTCGCTTCACATATAGCTGGTTCTCTCTCAACTTCTGAAACACTTGAGCCAAGTGTTCTTGATGCTCTTCAATCGAGGCGCTATAAACCACGATGTCATCCAAGTACACCACCACGAACTTATCTAGATACTCGTGGAATACTTGGTTCATTAGTGTACAGAAGGTAGCAGGTGCATTTGTCAACCCAAACGGCATTACTCGAAACTCAAATGCTCCGTATCGAGTAACACACGTAGTCTTTGGTTCATCCCCATCTGCAATCCTCACCTGATAATAGCCCGATCTCAAGTCCAACTTTGTGAAGTATTTGGCTCCACTTAGCTGGTCGAACAAATCAGCGATTAGAGGAATGGGGTATGTGTTGCGAACTGTCACCTTATTGAGAGCCCTATAGTCGATGCATAGTCTCAAGCTCCCATCGTGCTTCTTCTGGAATAGCACCGGTGCGCCATATGGCGCCTTCGACGATCTGATGAAGCCTGCCTCCAATAGCTCTTTTAATTGCTTCCTCAATTCTTCTAGCTCAGGGGGTGCCATTCTGTATGGCGCTTTTGTTGGAGGTTTCGCCCCGGGCACCAGCTCTATTTGGTGATCAATCCCCCCCTTTGGTGGCAAGGCTTTGGGGAGTTTATCTGGCATCACATCCCCATACACCTTTAAGACCCTCGTAATTTCTAGTGGAACAATTTCTTCCACTACTTCTTCGAACACGGTGGGTACAGCTACATAAGTGGGCTCCTGCTTCCTCACACCCTTCTTGAACTGTAAAGCTGATAGAAGCTTCACAGCAGGGGGTGGTTTCACCTTTGCAGGTACCATTGAAGGAGTCTCTCCCATTATGAGTAAGCTTCCAGTGGCAGGAATTGGAATGGCACCTTTCTCGGTTAGAAGGTCCATTCCCAAAACTACATCGAAGTCGTCCATATGGATGACCACCAAATCAGTCTGCCCTTCCCACGTGTCGATTTTCACTTTTACCCCTTTAGCCACGCCAGTTGTGGCCAAGGCTTTGGAGTTGACCGCCTTCATGCGGCCTGCATCTTTCTCCAGCTTTAGTCCCAGTCGCTTTGCTTCGAGTTCAGAGATGAAGCTGTGGGTGGCGCCAGTATCAATCATCACGCTTTTGGCAGGCTTGCCATTGATAGCGGCATCCACGAAAATTAGCCCTTTCCCCAGGGTCTTCTTCCCTTTCTCGCCATGCTTCTTGAGAGCGTTCAACAGGCGGACAGCGCCCATGTGCGCGTACTCTTCTTCTTCCTCTTCTCCTTCACCCCGTTATTCTTGGCCGATGAGGGCATTCAGCTTGCCCCGGAATTGGCAAACTGCCGACTTGTGTGGGCCTTTGCAAATCCAACAAGCTAGCGGCTTCTTCCCTACAGCAGCATCTGTCCCACTGGAAGAATTGGACTCAGCTGTCCTCTTCTCTCCCCCACTCTTACCCTGCCAGGACTTCCCAGACTTCTTACTCCCGGCGCTACTTGAGCTGGCTGGAGGGGTAGCCCTTTTCGGCAGGCTACTCTCCGGAGTGTAGTCTGT
Organism: Humulus lupulus; assembly: GCF_963169125.1. Taxonomy (NCBI): domain Eukaryota; kingdom Viridiplantae; phylum Streptophyta; class Magnoliopsida; order Rosales; family Cannabaceae; genus Humulus; species Humulus lupulus. The sequence goes on along the minus strand of NC_084797.1, from coordinate 88,325,392 downwards.
TAAGCATTCGGCAGCAGCTTGAGCGGTGGCCAGATCGGTCACCCGCTGTCTTTGAAGTTCTTGCTTGGCCCACGGTTTCAATCCCTCGAGGAAGCAGAAGAGCCTGTCCACTTCGGACATGTCTTTAATATCGAGCATCAGTCCCGAAAATCTCTTTACATACTCTCGGACTGTCCCGACTTGTTTAAGCTCTCGTAACTGGCGACGAGCTATGTAAACTACATTTTCTGGCAGAAACTGCATCTTTAATTCCCTCTTCAGGTCCGCCCAAGAAGTGATGGTACACCTGCCATTCTCTATATCATCATACTTGGTCCTCCACCACACCTTGGCATCCCCCGACAAATACATGGTAGCCATGGCGACCTTTCCCTCTTCCGAATCGGCCCGCACGACTCTAAAGTAATGTTCCATGTCAAAGAGGAAATTCTCCAAATCCTTTGCGTCTCTGGCCCCATTATAGGGCCTCGGCTCGGGTACTTTGGCTCGGCCATATTCCATACCTATCGGCCCTGTTGCAGGGGCATTCCCAACCGCTCGCATGGTCAGGTTTACCTTGGCAGACAGCTCAGCCATTTCTTCTCTGAGTACACCGACTGCCTCCCTGCAATCTTCCGTCGTGTCATTTATTGAAATTTCTTGTTCCTTTAGCATGCGCTCCACTGCCGTGACGCGCTTTTCCCACCGAGGGGAAACAGAAGTACTTGTTGGAGTGTTTCTTTTCTCCAACGCGATAATTCTGGATAGAAGAACATCATTCTCCTTCTCCAACGCAGCTATGCGATTGTTTGCATCAGACGAACCTGAGTCCTGACTTGCAGAGGAAAGATCCTTGACCCTCTCGTCCAGGCCATCTAGTTCCCCTACTCGCTTCTCAAGAGCTTCGATCCTCTGAGTGTTGCTCACCATAGTGTGTTTTTGCCAAGTGCTTTCTAACTTGGCTCTGATACCAACTGTCACGGGCCGGCTATTTGGGTATTCCAACTAGACGGAACGTGCGGCACTTGCAGACTCTTCAAGCTAGCAAGTCAGCCTACATCACACACCTACAGGCAAACAAACTCAGCGGTTAGCCACATACACATCTCGGACATGCAACAGGCGATAACGAAGTATGAGCAAGCACAAAGCAAGTCATTCCTAGGAACGTCCACACAACACAAAGCACACAACAAGGCAAGTGGCACACAATGGCCCAACGAAGGTAACAAACAAGTAACACATAAGCAACAAGGACACACAGGGGCAAGTATGGATAAATGTTATTTCATTAATATATAGCCTTGATAGGGCAAGGGAGTACACATCTTTGGCCCCTATCTGCTGATGGCCATGGTGCTTCCCTAAGTCACCAAGTCACCTCCCCCTAAGGAGCCTTCTAGGGAAATAAAGTCTTCCCAGGAACATATATGATTTTTGTCTGGGAGACATATGCAATATTACAAAACTGCAACTACCCTATCCCATGAGGTTGCTTGGTGCAAGACTTGACTAATGATCAAGCACCAAGGCATGCTCATTACAAAATGGCCCCATGTGGGTGTGCCAAAGGGGCAGCACGCCACACTCTCCCCCACTTAATCTTTCGGCGCCCTCGACGAAGTAGCTTGTAGATCTTCAATCTTCTGCGTGAGCTTCTTCAAGTCTTCCGCCCTTTCCCAGCTGATTTCGTCATCAGGGAGCCCCTTCCATTTTACCAGATATTCCTTATGCTTTTTACGGTCAGTGGTGACCGTTCTTTCCGCCAGGATTTCTTCAGGTTGACGCTTGCTCCTTGGCTGAACACTGACTCCTCCTCTGGTTGACTGGTTGCACTCTGGATTGGCTAGATCTTCATGATACGGCTTCAAGTTGCTGACATGAAGGACCGGGTGTATCTTCATCCAAGCGGGTAGGTCGACTTTGTATGAAGTTAGGCCAACTTTTTAGATGACTGAGACTGGACCCTCGTACTTGCGGACGAGTCTGATGTCTTTGTCCCCTCGGAATCTCAACTGTTCGGGCCGTAGCTTGATTAACACTAACTCACCTGCTTTGAACTCCAGTGGTCTGCGCTTCTGATCTGCCCACTTCTTCATTCTTCTTGAGGCTTTCTCTAGATAAGCTCGGGCAATCTCTGTTGTCTTCTTCCAGTCTTTGGTGAAGTGAAAGGCTCGCGGGTTCCGACCGCGATATTCGTCCACTGTGTGGGCTAACAGTGGTTGCGGTCCATTAACAACTTCAAAAGGGCTCTTATTCGACGAAGAACTCTTTTGAGAGTTGAAACAAAATTGAGCTACATCGAGTAGTTGCGGCCAATTCTTCTGATTGGCATTGACAAAGTGACGCAAGTATCAGAGATTAGGATCATCCGGTTTGGCCTATCCTTTACTTTGTGTTTTTCTATCAATTCGTGTTTCTATATTAAAAAAAAAAAATCATCATCTAGTCGTGTTTTGATTTCTTTGTCCTTGTTTCCTTGTGAAATCCGAAAACTATTCTAGAGCTTGTTAATTTCCTTATTTCATTTGTTTCCTTGTTTCTCTTTTTTCGTTTCATTGTTCAAATCGTGCAATTGAATTAGGGTTTCTGAAATTTTCCCTAATTTGTTTTCTTTTTGTTTCTGAATTCATGAATTAGGGTTCTTATGGTAAAAACCGAATTTTCATAGAGTTCCTCTTGTTTTGTTGTGAAATTCGAATGTGCTTTGGGTTTCTCTTGTTCTAATTGTGGAATCTGAATTTGCATTGGTTTTTTTTCTAGTTCATATTGTGAAATCCGAATTTTCATTGAGTTTCTTTTGCTTTTCTTTTGAAATCCGAATTTTGCCTTGGGTTTCTCTTGTTCTTGTTGTGAAATTCGAATTGGGATTGAGTTATCTTGTCCTTATTGTGAAATCTGAAATTGGGATTGAGTTATCTTATTCTTATTGTGAAATCTGAAATTGGGTTTGAGTTTCTATTGTTCTTATTGTGAAATCTGAATTGGGATTGAGTTTCTCTTATTCTTAGTGTTAAATCTGAAAGTGGGTTGGGTTTTGTCTTTTCTTTTTGTGAAATCCGAATCTGCATTGTTTCTCTTTTCTTTTTGATTCTCCATTGTTTCTCTTGTGAAAAACCGATTCATTTTGCTTTCGAATCGTTCCTTGCATCTGCATTTGAGAAATCAAAGAAAAAAGAAAAGAAAAGAAGAAAGAAAGAAAGAAAAGAAAGAAGAAGAAAATAAATTATTGCATCTGAATTGGGATTGAGTTTCTCTTATTCTTAGTGTTAACCTTATTGTTTTGCAGATTCTCCATCATGTCACAAAATACAGAAAGAAATGCAGGCAATGACGCTCCACCACCTACAGTTCCAAATCTACAAATTGAAGCTTTAATGGGGGAGATGAGGAGGATGTTGAGGGAGGAGTGTGAGCAAATACATGAGCGGTTGGATAGGGTAGAAGAGGGGGCACAACGGAGACCAAGGAGGGGTAGGGTACACCAAAGGGAGGATGAGAATGAAGGGGATTTAGAAGGGGTAGTTTCTGATGATGAGTTTGATAGGACGTCGACGGGTAACCATATGAGGTATGGTGGGAATAGAGAAGATAGAAACCAGGTAGATAATTATATGGGGAATATCAAAATGAGAATCCCAGCATTTCAGGGGAAGAGTGATCCTGAAGCATACCTTGAGTGGGAGAAGAAGATGGAGCTAGTTTTTGATTGTCACAACTACTCCGACATGAAGAAGGTAAAACTTGCTGCCATTGAGTTTACTGATTATGCTATTGTTTGGTGGGATCAGTTGTGCATCAACAGGAGGCGGAGTGGAGATCGCCCTATTGACACATGGGAGGCCATGAAGAGGGTGATGAGGCGACGGTTTGTACCACCTCATTATTATCGAGATCTCTACCTTAAGTTGCAGGGTCTTCGTCAGGGCTACAGAAGTGTTGATGAGTATTACAAGGAGATGGAGATGGCTATGATTAGAGCCAATGTTGAAGAGGATCGGGAGGCAACCATGGCAAGGTTTTTGAATGGGTTGAACCGAGAGATTGCTGACCCAATCGAGCTACACCATTATGTGGAATTGGAGGATTTGGTTCATATGGCAATCAAAGTTGAGAGGCAGCTCAAGAAGGGTAGTTCAAGTTCGAGGTCAAGACCGAGCCCACACAATCCAAGTACAACACCTTGGAGGTCGAACTATCCAAAGAAAGAAGACCAACCCACTTCGTCATCTACACCAAAACCAGCCACCACAGCCACACCACCTCAAGGTAAAACAACTCCTACTAAGTCTCATTCTAGTGAGATAAGGTGTTTCAAATGTCAGGGGCGAGGACACATAGCTAGCCAGTGTCCAAACAAGAGAGTCATGGTGATTCGAGAAAGTGGAGAGATAGATTCTGAAGATGAAGATGATCTTGCTGACATGCCACCATTGGAAGATGCTTCTGACAATGAGTATGGGCCAAAATCTGGTGAGATGCTTGCACTAGTCACAAGGCGATTCCTGAATTTGCAAGCAAAAGAAGAGGAAGAAGAGGTGCAGCGAGAGAACATCTTTCACACTCGTTGTCATGTGAGAGACAAGGTATGTAGTGTCATTATTGATGGAGGTAGTTGTACTAATGTTGCTAGTGCTTCCATGGTTGCCAAGCTGGGGCTTACAACGCTTAGGCATCCTTGTCCATACAAATTGCAATGGTTGAATGATAGTGGTGAAGTGAGGGATACAAAACAGGTGCTAGTCTCATTTCGAATTGGCAAGTATGAAGATGAGGTGTTGTGTGATGTGGTTCCCATGCAAGCTGGACACCTCCTTCTAGGAAGGCCATGGCAATTTGATCGGCGGGTGCAGCATGATGGCTTCACCAACAAGTATTCATTCACATTCCGTCAACGAACAATCACTCTAGCGCCATTGACACCAAAGCAAGTGTATGAAGATCAAGTGAGGTTGCAAAAATTGAGTGACAAAAAGAAAATGAGTGAGCAAAAGGGGAGTGAAAAGATGAATGAGAGTGAGGAAAAAGAGAGACAAAGAGAGAAAAGTGGGGAATCAAGTGAGAGAAAACAAAATAATTTTTATGCAAAAAAAAGTGAGATTAAGAGAGCATTAGTTACAAAACAGCCCATGATTTTACTCATGTATAAGGAGGCTCTTTTAAATACTAACCAACTTGATTCTTCGTTGCCAAGTGTTGTTGTGTCTATTTTGCAGGAATTTGAGGATGTGTTTCCTGAGGAGGTACCACATGGTTTACCACCTATTCGAGGGATAGAACATCAGATTGACTTTGTTCCAGGTGCTTCAATACCAAATCGACCAGCATACAGAAGTAATCCTGATGAAACAAAGGAATTGCAAAGGCAAGTTGAGGAATTGATGGAGAAAGGGCATGTGAGAGAAAGCATGAGCCCTTGTGCTGTTCCAGTGATTCTAGTTCCCAAGAAGGATGGAACATGGAGGATGTGTGTTGATTGTCGAGCCATCAACAATATAACGGTAAAATATCGACATCCCATTCCTCGTTTAGATGACATGTTAGATGAATTGCATGGTTCTTGTGTGTTTTCCAAGATTGATCTTAAAAGTGGGTATCATCAGATACGTATGAAAGAAGGAGATGAGTGGAAAACTGCTTTTAAAACTAAACATGGATTGTATGAGTGGTTAGTTATGCCTTTTGGATTAACTAATGCCCCTAGCACTTTCATGCACTTAATGAATCATGTATTGCGTGCTTTCATTGGAAAATTTGTTGTTGTGTATTTTGATGATATTCTTATTTATAGTAAGAATTTGAATGACCATGTTTTGCATTTGCATTCTGTTTTGGATGTTCTTAGGAAACAGAGTTTATATGCTAACCTCAGTAAGTGTACTTTCTGCACCGATAAGCTTGTTTTCCTAGGCTTTGTTGTAAGTGCTATAGGTATTCAGGTGGATGAAGAAAAGATCAAAGCCATCCAAGAGTGGCCGACCCCTACAACTATAGGTAATGTTAGAAGTTTTCATGGACTTGCTAGCTTCTACAGGAGGTTTGTGAAAAATTTTAGCACCATCGCCGCACCACTTACAGAAGTTATCAAAAAGAATGTGATATTTAAATGGGGTGAAGCTCAAGAGGAGGCATTTCAGCAACTGAAATACAAGCTTACTCATGCTCCTTTACTTGCTTTGCCTAACTTTTCTAACACTTTTGAAGTTGAATGTGATGCTTCTGGAATAGGTATTGGCTCTGTTCTTATGCAGGATGGGAGACCGCTTGCATACTTTAGCGAAAAGCTAAGTAGGGCTGCCCTCAATTACCCCACCTATGACAAAGAATTGTATGCACTAGTGCGTGCTTTAGAAAAATGGCAGCACTATTTGTGGCCAAAGGAGTTTGTGATTCGCACAGATCATGAATCCTTGAAACATTTGAAAGGCCAACACAAGCTCAACAAGAGACATGCAAGATGGGTTGAGTTCATTGAGACATTTCCTTATGTCATTCGCTATAAACAAGGTAAGGAGAATGTGGTTGCTGATGCCCTTTCTCGCAGGTATGCCTTAATCTCTACTCTTGATGCTAAATTTCTTGGGTTTGAACACATAAAGGAGTTGTATTCTGCTGACCATGATTTTGGGGAAACTTATGCTGTTTGTGAAAAGTCTGCTGACTGAAAATTTTATAGGCATGAGGGTTTCTTGTTTAGGGAGCATAGGTTGTGTGTACCTAATTGTTCTGTGAGAGAATTGCTAGTTAGAGAGTCCCACGGGGGAGGGTTGATGGGACATTTTGGAGTTGCTAAGACCCTAGCTATGTTGCAAGAGCACTTCTTTTGGCCCCACATGAAACGAGATGTTTAGCGAATTTGTGGTAGGTGTGTCACTTGTAGGCAAGCTAAATCAAGAGTTCAGCCAAATGGCCTTTACACACCCCTACCTATCCCTAGTTCACCATGGGTTGACATTTCAATGGATTTTGTGTTGGGTTTACCTAGAAGTAAGCGTGGGAGGGATTCAATCTTTGTGGTTGTAGACAGATTTTCTAAGATGGCTCATTTTATTCCTTGTCATAAAACTGATGATGCCTCTAACGTTGCAGATTTGTTCTTTAGGGAGATTGTGAGATTACATGGTATGCCTAGAACAATTGTATCAGATAGGGATGCTAAGTTCTTAAGCTATTTTTGGAAAACATTGTGGGGAAAACTTGGGACAAAACTATTATTTTCTACTACTTGTCACCCTCAAACCGATGGTCAAACAGAAGTAGTTAATAGGACCCTATCCACCTTGTTGAGGGCTATCATAAGTAAAAATATTAAGACTTGGGAAGATTTTTTGCCACATGTTGAGTTTGCTTATAATCATTCAATGCATTCTGCTACTAAATTTTCACCATTTGAAATTGTTTATGGTTTTAATCCTCTAACTCCTTTGGATTTATCACCTTTACCTGTTTCTGAGCATTTGAATTTAGATGGCGAGAAGAAGGCAGTATTTGTGAAGAAAATCCATGAGAGGGCGCGACTCAACATAGAGAGAAGGACTGAACAATACATTAAGCAAGCTAACAAGGGTCGTCATAAGCAGGATTTTGAGCCCGGTGATTGGGTATGGTTACACATGAGGAAAGAGCGATTCCCAACACAAAGGCGTTCAAAATTGCTACCTCGAGGAGATGGTCCATTTCAAGTACTTGAAAGGATCAATGACAATGCCTACAGACTCGATTTACCAGGTGAGTATAATGTTAGTGCTACTTTTAATGTTTTTGATTAGAGTCCTGTTTTCTTTATTTTTCGGTTTTCATTAGGAAGACAAAAGGCTTGTCTTTATTTTTCGGTTTTCATTAGGAAGACAAAAGGTTGTCTTTAATTTTCGGTTTTTAGGAAGACAAAGGGGCTTGTGTTGATGTAATTTTCGGCTATATAAGGCCTTGAAAACATTTGGAAAAAGGAGATTTTGATGAAATGAAAATTTGTGAGTTTTCTTCTTGAGTTCTTGAAGAGACTATCCGAACTTATCAAGGGTATCCCTTGTGGCGTTCAATTCGACTTATCAAACGGATTCCCATCCCCGTTTGTGGCGTCTTCCTCATACCAAGGTTCGTGCTTTGCTAAGCATAGGGTCGCGGTTTACCATTCCAAATTTCGTGTGTTCTTGGTGGTTGCCATATTTGGTGTCGGGTTTCATCACAGTGTTGGTGTGGTTCGTATCAAAAGATTCAAAGCCTTGAATCGTTGATGCATCATGGAGGGTCTGATCAGCTGCCCCCCTGAGTTTGGTGTCAGCAACTCGGAGTGCCTCGCTCGGGCCGGACGGGCCTGGGGGAGTTAGGCTCGCTGATGGAGGAAGTGACGAAGGGGTCAACTGTGAGATCGTAACTGACCCCTTAGGTTATCTCCCTTGGCTCGGTGGCACTACCCTCGGGACCTTCCTCGGGGGAGTGAGACCACTTCCTTCGCCAGACTTCCTCTTTGGAGCAGGAGGAACGATGCAGTGCCTGAACATCTCTGGGTCTGCAAAAAGGGAAAACGTGAGATTCGTTAGAAAAAATATATATATAATAAAATGTAAATAAGTATATTACTACTACAATTTTATTAGTCTCGAATCACCAAGTTATTAAACATATTCCTATGACTATTAGACCTGAGTTGAGAATATGATCAATGAAGTCATCCTCGTCGTCCGAAGATGAGCTAAGTTCTCTCTCAATCTAGATGGCTTTTCCTTTCCCAGACCGAGCGGGAATAACAGATCTGTGATGAGGTTCAAACTGAGGCTCCCTAATGACGAGGTCACCAGGTCTATGAGAAAGCAGAGATGGCCCAGGAGAAAACTGGTCAGTCACTACCTCTGTGCCCGCATTAGACTGATCAGTCGTGTTATTCTCCCTAGTGGTACTATCCACCGTCATATTTTGGTCACACGGTATCAGGCCCACCATCTGAAGGCAATCTACAGTGACCAATATTTTCAAGTCTTTCTCCTCGGCACTCATGCTAGCCAACGCCTCCACTCGATTGAACATCCCTTGAGTAGGCAAAGGTCGCTGGAACGAACTCGCGTGTGTAAAAGCCAAGTTGTTGGCTTTGATGTCTGATGTGAGGAAATATTCTCTGTAATATTTCCCAGGGTTCGACTTGTGTGCAATACCGCTAAGGTATGAAATCCCCTTTTGCCTGTGATAGAGGTGAAAGAAGTTAGTGTTCTTGTGGCTGGGGTTAGTCCTGAAGTCGAATAAAAAGTGTACCTAATGAGGAGTGGGCTCGTCCCAACCTCGCAGAAAGTAGAGAATATACAGCGCTGACAGTGCCTGGATCCCATTCGGTGCGATCTGGAATGGGGAGACATTGAAGTAATCTGCGATAGACCGGAAATAGGGGTGTAGTGGGAGTGTCGCTCCTGCATGAATGTGGTGCCTCGACCAGGCGCAGAGTGCTCCGCCGGACCTATTGGCTCTCTGATGAGGGCCCGGGAATATCACGTTCACCCCACTCCAACCCAAAGCTTGGATGTGTTTGTGGAACGTCTTGGGATTGAGTTTTGAAGTCTTGGGATCTGCTTGAAGCGACGAAGGCGATCATCGGGAGTACGACTGGTGGAAGATTTTGATGAGGAATCGCTGTTTTGAGGAGTCTCGATTGACTGCGGGATAGATGTATCGGAGTCTGTATGGTTGTCACCTCCCCTATAATCAAAGCGATTCATCTACAAAAATAAATAAAAAATGGGGAGGTGAGTAACCATACAGATAAAATCCAACAAGAACAAAATTTATTTTTATACTTAGAAAAATTTATCTAAGTGGTAAAAATATAGCATGCATGGAAAAAAGATTTTTAGTGCTTAAAGGTGCCTAAGAAATGTTTAAAAAATATGGCATGAGGAATGCCATGCTTGGTCTGGTCGGGTGCCTGGACACCCTAGGAGATGCTTCCGAGGAGTTAAGGGGTGCCTAACGTCCGAGTGGTGCGTCTAGTGCCTTGGGCATGTGAGTCCGAGCAGGTGCGCTTGAGTGTCCGAGTGCTGATGCCGAAGCATCCGTCCGAGTAGCAGCTCCAGGCACGCGAAGGGCCGAGGCGTCCAAACAGCAGGCTCGTGTCCGAGCGGAGTGGCGTTCGAGTAGCCACGCATCTGGGTATCTCCGTCCAAGCAGCTGCGCTGTCACGTATGTCCGAGGAGCCCAGCACCAATGGTCCAAGGAGGTCCGATCGGACATGGAGTGTCCGAGGAGAAGGAGCGCCTATGAAGTCCGAGGAGTGCACATGTGGTCTGATTGGACCACATATTTACCCAGAAAAAAAAATGGCTGATCGGCCATATCTCTCAAACACCCCTCCTTCATACCCAAAATTTCACCACAAAACCCCTATGCTCTTATAGCCGAAAGGGCAAAGTTCTATATTCCCTATCATAAACATGTTTTCTCATCCAAACACACAAACACAAGATCAAAATAGAGAAGTTGAAAAGTTCATCAATGTTCTTGAAACCCTCTATGCCATCAAAAACCCCAAAACCCATAATCATGGTTTATACCAAATTGACCTATTTTTCTTGAAATTCCTATGAAATTGAGGGTAATGTGGGGTTACCCATAGCACAAACATCATCAAAACAGCCACCCAACACATTATACAAACATTCTTATGAGATTCATGAGCAAATTCAAGAAAAAAGCTCTCAATGGGGTTTCGGCCACAACATGGTTTTTTCATGAAAATTTTTGAAAAAATAACAACAATGTAAAAGCATGGAGAAGAAGACTTACCCAACTTTGGAGAACCCTTGACTTGCTTGGAGATTGCTTGAAGAAATGAAGAGCTTCCCCTTGAAGTCCCTTGAAGATTCGGCCAAAGGAAGGAGAAGACAAGAGATTTCGGCCAAGAGAGAAAGAAGAAGAAGAAGGGTTTTAAAATTTTGATTTTCTTGTGTAGAGGAGAATGTGTAAGTGTATGGGTTATTTAAAGGAAAAAAGTGGAAGTTATCACTTATTTTTGGACCCTTGGAATTCTTGGGCTATTTTTTCTCCCCACGATCATGGATAGTTATTTGCAGTGATCGTGGTCTGTAAGTTGTGGTCTGCTGCATGGCGGGAAGATGAACAGTTATTTTTTATAATAATGTCGTCAACTGTGGAGAAAAAAGTTTATTATGTGAAGTATCAATAATAAACTCGGGGGGCAAATGTTATCCCCAAAAATTTGAAAATGATGACGTGGCGATAGAAATGACAAGTGGCAAGGAATAGTTGGGTGATCTAGCTTAGCAGCAGCCCAGTACATCAATGAAGAGTTTTGACTGCTTGAGAGGTGTCATGTCCAAGCCAAGTGCACCCGAGGAGACCAACGCCAACACCCTTGTGTGTCCGGTCGGACACTTTAGGCCCAAGGCGTGGTCGGACACATGTCTGAGGAGAGGCCCGAGGCGTGGTCGGATGCATGTCCGAGGAAGAGTACTTGGGCTAGGGTGTGCCTGGTCGGACATTAGTCCGAGGAGCAGTCCAAGTGCCTAGTCGGATGCATGACCGAGGAGAGTGCTTGGGCTAGGACCATGCCTGGTCGGATGCATGTCCGAGGTAAGACAAAGGTGTAGTCGGACACATGTTCGAGGAGAGACAAGGGCCTTGTCCGTATGCATGTGCATATGTCCGACCAGCACTTGTGTATGTCCAACATGCATGTGTTCGACCAGAAGACGATATTCATCAACCAAATAGACCAGACTACGTCAAATTCCCAGAAACGGCTTCAACAAGAATCGGTCTGGGCATACGCGGGAATCTCTCATTCTTCGCTCAAATTGGGTATTCTGTTGCATTTTGAATATTTCTTGTAATTTAAATATAATACGAATAATAAAATATCCCGATCCTAGGGGGATATCAGTGTATGATCTCAAGCCTATAAATAGATGGCTGATGGGATTAGAAAGGGACTTTTGGCAATTTAAAGTTTTGGTCTGAGTTTTCTAGAGAGAGAAAGTGTTTTTTCTTGAGAGAAAACTCTTTTGTATTATGAGAATTTACACTGAAGAAACTCAGTTGACACTGGTTCATCTGATCTTGTGTGTAGATAAAATAATCAAATCTCTAAGTGGATTAGGCTATTACCAACATATTGGAGCTGAACCACTATAAAATCGTGTGTTTTATTTACTTTCCTTATTAAACCGTCTGTGTCGTTTGAATTCTCTTGAAGGTTTGTCGTTTTTAACGTTCTCACGTCGTTGGCCAAAAGCGCGGTCAACAGATCTTACATCTCTTGTACTAATACAAGATCATATCCTCATAAATGAATATAATACCATCTTTATATTTATATAAATTATTCAAAAAATAATTATAACATTCAAATATAATAAAAATGTACTTTTATTTAAATCAATAAAATGTCTTTCTAATTGCTCTTAGTTCATAAACCCTAACACAAAGTCCAATACACATGCCTGAAGAATGTTTTCTAATATCTGGATCTTCCTCTTAGATTTACCTTTTGTATAAGGGTGATAAGCATTACTGAATTCCATTGCCTTCTGCAAACCTCTCCAGAAATTGGAAGTGAATGTGGAATCTCTATCTAACACTATAGACTTTGGTGCCCCATGGAGACACACAATCTCCATCACATATAACTCAGCATACTGATCCACACTATAGTTCGTTCTCACAGGCAGAAAGTGCGCTGACTTGGTATTTTGATCAATGATCACCCATACAGAGTCATGCTTCCCCACCGTACTAGGCAATCTAACTACAAAATCCATGGTAATACCCCCCCCCCCCCCCCAATTTCCATTCATGAATTCTCAAAGGTTGTAGTAGCTCCGCTGGCCTTAGATGTTCAGCTTCACTTCCTGACAAGTTAGGCACTTAGCCACATATCCAACTACATCTTTCTTCATTCCTGACCACCAATAAAAAGATTTCAAATACTGATACATCTTCATGGTGCATGGATGTAACGAGTATGGAGTGGTATGGGACTCGTCTAGAATCTATTTCATAATACCAACATCCATCGGAATGCATATACGATTCTTATATCTCAACACATTAGTCTCAGAAACAATTCAGTCCTTAGCTGTCCCAGCTAAGACATCCTCCCTATGCTTCACCTTCTGAGGATCACTCCTTTGTGCCTCCTTAATCCTCTCAATAAGTGTAGATTGAAGAGTAATATTGGCAACTTACCCACGACGAACTCTATCCCAGCTCAAATCATAAACTTGGCCAACTTTCCTGAAATCTTCTTCGAGCTAAATACCTATCCCAGACCTCTCCAACTTAGGGCATCGACCACAACATTGAACTTTCCTGGATGATAGATGATTTCACAGTCATAATCCTTTACTAATTCCAACCAACGTCTTTACCAAATATTCAAATTATTTTATGTAAAGAAATAATTCAAACTCTTCTGATCAGTGTATATCTCACACTTTTCTCCATACAAGTATTGTCTCCATATGTTCAGTGCGAACACCACTGCCGCCAGTTCTAGATCATGAGTAGGATACCACTATTCATACTCTTTCATATGTCTTGAGGCATAGGCAATCACCTTCCTAGCTTTCATTAGAACATTACCTAACCCTTGCCTTAAGGCATCATAATAAACCATAATATTTTCCTTGTCTGAAGGAAGACTGAGTACTGGTGCAGTGATCAACCATTGTTTCAACTCCTGAATGTTGTTTTCAAATTTGTCAGTTTGTACAAACATCAAATTCTTATGCATCAGCTTAGTCAAGGGTATTAAAATTCTCGAGAATCCCTTAACAAAACTCTAATAGTATGCCACCAATTCAAAGAAACTTTTAACATCTGAGGCATTCTTTGGCCTTGGCCAATCTCTCACTGCTTCAATCTTATATGAATCAACCATAATCTCATCCTTACTCACAATGTGACCCATAAAAGGTACTTGAGGAAGCTAGAACTCACGCTTCTTGAATTTTCATACAGCCTATGTTCCCTCAACCTATGCAGTACCCAACTGAGGTGTTCCTCATGTTCCTCTTCTGATTGGGAATAGATAGTATATCATTAATAAACAAGAACACAAACTTGTCATAATCTCTGAACACTCTGTTCATCAGATCCATGAAAGCCGCTGGGGCATTGTTTGTCCAAAAGACATAACCAAAAACTCGTAATGCTTGTACCTCATGCCAAATGAGGTCTTTGGAATATCTTCTTCCTTGATCCTTAGCTGGTGATAACAAGATCGAAGAGACAAATTTGAGAATATCATCTTGCCTTCAAACTTATCAAACAAGTCATCAATCCTTGGAAATGGATAATTATTCTTGATATTCATCTGATTCAACTCTCAAAAATCAATACACATCCTCAATGATCCACCTTTCTTCTTAACAAACAACACTGGTGCACCCCACAGTGAGAAACTAGGTATGATAAACCCCAAATAAAGAAATTCTTGTAATTGAAAGTTCAATTCCTTCAATTCTATTGGTGCCATATGGTACGGTGCTTTAGATATAAGTTCTGTTGTAGCGCCAACTCTATAAAAAATTCAATATCCTGATGCGGTGACTGCAACGCCCTGTGTTTCAGGCACCTACTAGTATATAAGAATGGGTTGGTGAGTTGTATATGTGTAACGACCAAAAATCGCTAATAGGGCTTAAGGGCCTTGATTAGTGTGCCAGGAGGGCATTAATGGAATAATTGTGATTTAAATGAGTAATTATAAGTTTAGTAATGTTTATATGATAATTGAAGATATTATGTGTTAATGTGATATAAAATAAATATATGATATATATGTGAGAACCACATTATTATGTGGACAGGTTCGCAGAGCACGACTCGAGATGATTCTAGGGTCAGATAGTGGGAAAAGTCACAACGGGACTTAAGATATGACTTTGGATAAGTCGGGGGTATTTTTTTTAGATAGCGGGTAGCGATTTGGACTATCGGGTCATGAAAATAAATATATGGAGATATATTTGAAGTTAGGATGCTAGGCGGGAATATTGAGGGATTTTACCATTTTGGCCTCGGGGACGGTTCCGGCACCCCGAGCCTCAGGATTAACTTAATGAGTGAGATAGACATAAGGAAGCCTTTAGAAAAATGCAAACCGACTAAAACTTTACCTCAGCTCTCTCTCACTCTCAAGGAAAACAAAGGGAAGGAAAAAAAAACACAGGAAACTTAAGGGGAAACAAGCTAGAATTTCTGAGATTTGTTGTGAGGATTTGGAGGTTTAGCTCAGGAGTAAATCAAGAACTAAAACAGGGATTAAGGTAAGCATCTAATCTTCTTTTCTGTGGTTGAATTATGAGTTCTAGCTAGGTTTTGGTCAAGTTTTGAAACAAGCATGGTTTTGATGTCTTAAGGAAGAATTGAGGAGAAAACTTGGAGACTTAGCTTGGCTTTGGCTTGGTGAGCTGATTCAACAGAAGAGGTAAGTTTCAACTCATGGTTTAGAGGTCTTAAATTGGGTTTGAATGGCTGTTTGAGTGTTTATAGCTCTTGAGTTTCAGAAATTGAAAAGAGAAGATTAGTGTGTGCTAGGTTGTGTTTTCAGTGGAATTATGTTGTTTAGATCATGCTAAAGGAGTTGGGATTAATTGGTTAGGAGTTGGGGAGCTTTGGGATGGTTTAAGGTGAGGTTTCAGGCTTAGAAATGATGGGTTTTCTGGGCATGAAGGGGAGGGTCGCGGCTCTGTTCTAGAGTGCTGCGGCCCTAGGATGAAAAAGAGCCAAGAAGGCTTAGCCATGGGAGGGCGCCGCGACGCCCAAGGCATGGGCCACATCGTGTGTGTGGTTCAGCATGGATATGGTTCTGTTTTGAGGCTAGGGCCATGGCTAGGCTTCAGGGGCTGCAGCCCTTGGTTGCACACATGAGTTTTTGAGGGTTTTAGGCACGGGAAAGTGGTCTAGTGTGCTCGGGTTTGGTTTCACCACCGTGCTTGGTGGAATTTGGAATCCCGGGAGTTAGTTTTGTAACTGGAAACCTATATTGGAGTATTAATGGAACCCTATACTTTGGTTGTGACTAGGTGATAAAGGCTTAGGCTCGGGAACGGATCGTATTTGAGAGGCGTTGCTCGTAATTCAATAACTGCACAGACTAAAGGTAAGAAAACTGTCCCTGGTTGAGTATATGAGACGGGACTAAGGGCTCCCTATTGTAAATGCTTGAAAAGATGGTATTATGCCATGCAAGCCATTTAGTGAACCAACGACCTAAGGGTGCCAAGGGTTTCACTAGTGCACAGGGCGCAGCTCGGAAACTGGTAGTCGAGGACAGCTTATTATTATGCACTGAGCTCGGTTTAAGAGGGCCGGAGTCAGTGGGTTAAACAGAGGGTGCGGTGTAACGCCCTGGATAGCCAAGACCGTTACACTGTGTGTTTATAAAGTGCCAGACTTGCTAAGCAAGTCTTTAAAGTAAAAGCGTGTTATTGAAACAGTGGAGGAACTAGGGTTAAAAGTGTTTTGGTCTCAAAAGTTACGTTTTCATTACTAAACATTGTTTATTTACATGAGATCCCAAAAATGACAGTTTAAAAGCCATTTACAAAAGTTACAAAGTTTAAATACATTGACTGGCCATATTAAGGCAAAAATGAGCAGTTAGGTAATTCCCTGTCCTGACACACTCCTCGACCATGGTGATCGAACAGCTGGCTATGCACATTTCACCGCTGAGCTCTCCACCTCAGGCCTGGTCCAGCTTGCTCTTGCCCTTACCTGCACCACGAAGCACCCGTGAGCCAAGGCCCAGCAAGAAAACACAGCAACAACAGAGCATGAACAACTAGCAAACAAGTCAATTACACATATAGCATCTCATAAACTCAAGTATATCATCAGTCAAGTATTTCATATAATAAGCATTTCAGCTCATAATACATAATGCACAGACGATAACCAGGGCTAGCGCTCACAGGCTGCTCCCTCTGTTATCCTATTGTTTCTGGCTCCCAGTGGCCAACTCGCACCCCGTGCGCTAAAATCATGTACGGTACTCTTAGACCGCTTTTACGTGTCCCTTGGCATAATACCAACATTGACACAATACAACTCTCGGGAGCACTTAGTCCCAATACAATCATACATTCGGGTGCAGTTTTCTTACCTTTCAATTCACTGGTTTTCGATGCCACGTAGCCGCAAGCACGGTCCTCTACCTCGAGCCTCTCCAAAGTCCTAATCAAAACACAAATAAAACATTCTTTGTCACTAACCAATCCAAAACTACCTTCCCGGAACCTAACCCACACTCTCGGAACCCCCAAGACCTTAAAACTATACCCCGGAGACATCCCCCGAACCCCCAGAGCAAAGGGCCAAAATAGCCAAAATTGATGTCCTGAAATTGGCCTTGTGCCGCGGCACAGCTTTATTGTGCCGCGGCACCCAACAAGTCAGGAGCCTCGTGCCGTGGCACGCTAAAACTGTGCCGCGGCGCGCCACCGCAAGCCCAGAATTCTGGGTTTTCCTTCGCGTTTTTCCCGAGCCTAACTCACTCCAAATCACCCCAAACTCCATCCTAAGTCCCAAAACCAACTCTAGATCCTTAATAAACCCCACAGCAACCTAGAAACATCATACTCAAGCCCATTCACACAACTATTCCCAAGATTCACTCTTGAGTTTCATGCTTTGTAACTCAAACCAGAGAATTAAAAACAACTTAAACCCAAACACGAACCACACTCCAAACTCCCTAAACCTTAACAGAAATAAGCCTAATAATTACACAGAAACCTTACCTTGAGTGGTGAGTCCAACCTCTAGCTTTAAACCTCCTTCCCCTTTGATTACCCAATTCTGAGTTCATACAAAACCAGCCACCAATTTGTTTCAATTCACTCTTATCAACCAAAAATCAGACTTGGAACTTAGATATACCATAACCAAAATCTTACCTCTGAATATTCTTGGCTTAAGCTTGATTTTGACTACTTCAACCCTCTTGATTTTCCTTCCAAGACTCAAATTCAACTTCCTTCTTCTTCTTTTCTTTTTCTCTATTTCTAGGTCTCCATATTCAGCATAAATCAATCATGCCCCAAATGAAATAACGTTTATGATCTTTTCCCTTAAGCTAATGGTCATTTATCCTACCAAATGACTATTCTACCCTTCCACTAATACCCCTTCCTAACTAACCCCCAAGGGCATACTCGTCCTTTTACCAGCTTTGCAATTCTACCACTTTCCCAATAAAACCTATTACTCTCTATGGTTACTAATAATTACGCAGGTTACCAAATTACCAGTTACCACTATCTAGCTTCATAGGACCGTCTCGGCACGTGCATCACATTGGTATCACAGCACCCACGTGGTACGATTCACACATCATAATTATCACATAGTCATATAACATGCTTAAAATCATAATCATGCGTCTTAATCATAAAAATCACACATAATTCCCATCATGCCCTCCCGGCACACTAATCAAGGCCCTTAAGCCTTATTAGTGAATTTGGGTCGTTACATGCGGCCTAAGTCGTCGGCCCTGAATATTATGTGACATGTGTGTTGTATGTGATAGAATGTATCTAGAATCTGATTATATACGCTGAATATCTATTGGGGATTATCTGATGGGAATACATGCATAATGAGTTAATTGTCTGTTTTCATTGTTTGAGTTGCTTAAGATGTTTTCTTTCTGGGCCTTGGCTCACGGGTGCTACGTGGTGCAGGTAAAGGCAAGGGCAAGTTAGACCAGCCTTGATTGGAGAGCTCAGCGAGCGGAATGTACATAACCTGGTGCTCAGCCGCCACGGTTGAGGTCTAGGCAAGGACGTGAAACCTGAAGTCTGTTTGTTTTGCCTTAGTATGGCTAGTGAATACTCATGTACTTTTGGGAGTTTGTAAATGATACGAACCACACCAACATTGTGATGAAACCCGACACCAAATATGGAATAGCCACCAAGAACACACGAGATTGGAATGGAACCGCGACCCAATGCTTAGCCAAGCACGAACCTTGGTATGAGGAAGACGCCACAAACGGGGATGGAATCTGTTTGATAAGTCAGGATGAACGCCACAAGGAATCTCCTTGATAAGTTCAAAAGTTTCTTCAAGAACTCAAGAAGAAATAAACTCACAATTTCATTCAACATAATCTGATTTTTCCAAATGTTTTCAAGGCCTTATATAGCCGAAAATTACATCAATACAAGCCCCTTTGTCTTCCTAAAAACCGAAATATTAAAGACAAGCCTTTTGTCTTCCTAATGAAACCGAAAAATAAAGACAACCCTTTGTCTTCCTAATGAAAACTGAAATTTAAAGACAACCCTTTGTCTTCCTAATAAAAACCGAAAATTAAAGACAAAAAGGACTCTTGGACTCACACAAGTCAAGTGTTTGACTTTTCACAAAAAAAAAACAAAGACTAAATAAAAAATACAAGATGACAAAACGCAAAAGACTCATCAAGCTCCTAAACTGAGTCTTTTGGCTCGCGCCCTCGTCACCAGACCAACTGGAACTAGACTTGGATCTTTAGTCTTGGTGTCCTCATCATTCCCCCCCTCTTGAGAAGGATTTGTCCTCAAATCTTCACCTGCATCAAAAGGACTCAAATCAGAAACATTAAAAGTAGCACTAACAGTATACTCACCTGGTAAATCGAGTTTGTAGGCATTGTCATTGATCCTTTCTAGCACTTGAAACGGACCATCTCCTCGAGGTAGCAATTTGGAACATCTTTGTGTTGGGAATCGCTCTTTTCTCATGTGTAACCATACCCAATCACTGGGGTCAAAAACCTGCTTGTGACGACCTTTGTTAGCATCAAGTTGGTTAGTGTTTAAAAGAGCCTCCTTCACCTCACTTTTTTTTGCATAAAAATTATTTTGTTTTCTCTCTAATTTTCCTTCATTGATCGAACTCTTCTCTTTCTTCTCTCTCTCACTTGATTCGACCCTTTTCTCTCTTTGTCTCTCTTTTTTCTCATTCTCATTCATCTTTTCACTCTCCTTCTTTTGCTCACTCAATTTTTTTTTATCACTCAATTTTTGCAACCTCACTTGGTCTTCATATACTTGTTTTGGCGTCAATGGAGCTAGAGTGATTGTTCGTTGACGGAACGTGAATGAGTACTTGTTGGTGAAGCCATCATGCTGGACTCGCCGATCAAATATCCAAGGCCTTCCTAGAAGGAGGTGTCCAGCTTGCATGGGAACCACATCGCACAATACCTCATCCTCATACTTGCCAATTCGAAATGATACCAGCACCTGTTTTGTAACCCTCACTTCACCACTATCATTCAACCACTGCAACTTGTATGGACGAGGATGTCTAAGCGTTGAGAGCCCTAGCTTCTCAACCATGGAAGAACTAGCAACGTTAGTACAACTACCTCCATCAATAATCACACTACATACCTTGCCTTTCACATGACAACGAGTGTGAAAGATGTTTTCTCGCTGCACCTCTTCTTCCTCTTCTTTTGCTTGCAAATTTAAGGCTCGTCGTGTGACTAGTGCAAGCATCTCACCAGATTTTTCCCCAAACTCCTCATCATCGATAGAAACATCTTCCAATGGTGGCATGTCAGCAAGATCTTCATCTTCAGAATCGAGCTCGCCACTTTCTCGAATCACCATAACTCTCTTGTTTGGACATTGGCTAGCTATGTGTCCTCGCCCCTGACATTTGAAACACTTTATCTCACTAGAACGGGACGAAGTAGGGGCTGTTTTACCTTGAGGGGTCGTGGCTGGTTTTGGTGTAAAGGATGAAGTAGGTTGGTCTTCTTCCTTCTTTGGATAGTTTGACCGCCAAGGTGTTGCACTTGTACTACCCCTCTTGAGCTGCCTCTCAACTTTGATTGCCATATGCACCAAATCTTCCAATTCCACATAATGGTGTTGCTCAATTGGAT
Organism: Humulus lupulus; assembly: GCF_963169125.1. Lineage (NCBI taxonomy): Eukaryota > Viridiplantae > Streptophyta > Magnoliopsida > Rosales > Cannabaceae > Humulus > Humulus lupulus. The sequence continues at coordinate 88,304,517 of NC_084797.1, read as the reverse complement.
TAGCAATCTCTCGGTTCAACCCATTCAAAAACCTTGCCATTGTTGCCTCCCGATCCTCTTCCACATTGGCTCTAATCATAGCCATCTCCATCTCCTTGTAATACTCATCAACACTCTTGGAACCTTGACGAAGACCCTGCAACTTAAGGTATAGATCTCGATAATAATGAGATGGTACAAACCGTCGCCTCATCACCCTCTTCATAGCCTCCCAAGTGTCAATGGCACGATCTCCATTTCGCCTCCTATTGATGCACAACTGATCCCACCAAACAATAGCATAATCAGTAAATTCAATGACAGCTAGTTTTACCTTCTTCATGTCAGAGTAGTTGTGACAATCGAAAACCAACTCCATCTTCTTTTCCCACTCAAGGTATGCCTCAGGATCACTCTTGCCTTGAAAGGCGGGGATTCTCATCTTGATATTTCCCAAATTATTGTCTACCCAGTTCCTAGCTTCCCTATCTCGGCCATACCTCCTATGGTTACCCTCTGACATCCTATCAAACTCTTCATCAGAAACTACCCCTTCCAAATCCCCTTCATTCTCATCCTCCCTTTGCTACACCCTATTCCTCCATGGCCTCCGTTGTGTTCCTTCTTCTACCCTATCCAACCTCTCATGTATTTGCTCACACTCCGCCCTCATCATCCTTCGCATCTCCCCAATTAGTGCTTGCATTTGTAGATTCGGAACTTCAAGTGGTGGAATATCATTGCTTGCATTTTTCTCTGGATTTTGTGCCATGATGGAAATCTGCAAAATAAGGTTAGAATAATATGGAGAAAAGACCTCACCACACTCCCTCACGTGTTTCGCTCGAACAATATTTTCACTCAAATCCCCTCGTGTTTCACTCAATTTCAATGGCTTTTACCCTCAAATAGGCTCACACCTCTGCCTTTTTCCACTCTATTTTCTTCTTTAAGCTCTTTGAAAACTAATGAAACGGTGATATGGAGGTTCAAGCAGCCAATTCTACCAAACAAATCAAACGAAAACCGATGAAAAAGTGGCAAAAAATGGTGATTTTTGGAACACTTGTGTGGGGTTTTGGCAAAAGGGCCTCTAGACTATGGGGAACAAGAATAGAACAAAAAATTTTAAGACAGGTTTTTTTTTTTTTTTTTTTTTTTTTTTTTTTTTTTTAGAGTTCGGATCCTCTTGGTTTTCTTCTTCTTTCTTTTCTTTTTTTCTTTGATTTCTCAGATGCAAGGACGATTTGAAAACAAAACAAATCAGATTTCACAAGAGAAACAATAGAGACTCAATGCAGATTCGGATTTCACAAAAAAAGAAAAGAGAAAACTCAACCCACATTCGGATTTAACAATAAGAATAAGAGAAACTCAATCCCAACTCAGATTTCACCATAAGAACAAGAGAAAACTCAATCCCAATTCAGATTTGACAATAAGAACAAGAAAAAAACTCAATCCCAATTCAGATTTCACAATAAGAACAAGAGAAATCTCAAACCCAATTTCAGATTTTACAATAAGAACAAGAGAAAACCAATGCAAAGTCAGATTCCACACGTAGAACAAGATAAAACTCAAAGCCCTAATTCACGTTAAGAACCCTAATTCATGATTTCAGAAATGAAAAGAAAACAAAATAGGGGATTACAAAGGACCCTAATTCACGATTACAAAGGAATTGAAACTTTGTGTAGACTAGTTTCGGATTTCAAGGGATTTCACAAAAAAAAGATAATGGAAACTTTGGAAATAAGGGAATGATTGAACAAGGAAACAATTGAAATAGGGAAATTAACTATAGTAGTTTCGGATTTCACAAGAAAAAAATAAACAAGGACAAAGAACTCAAACACGACTAGATGATGAATAATTTTTTTGTTTTTTTTTTTTTTTGATTTCAGAATTGAAAAACGAATTGAATAGAAAACACAAATGAAAAAAAAAAGGATAGGCCAAACCGGATGATCCTAAGCTCTGATACCAACTGATACGAACCACACCAACATTGTGATGAAACCCGACACCAAATATGGAACAGCCACCAAGAACACACGAGATTGGAATGGAACCGCGACCCAATGCTTAGCCAAGCACGAACCTTGGTATGAGGAAGACGCCACAAATGGGGATGGAATCCGTTTGATAAGTCAGGATGAACGCCACAAGGAATCTCCTTGATAAGTTCAAAAGTTTCTTCAAGAACTCAAGAAGAAATAAACTCACAATTTCATTCAACATAATCTGATTTTTCCAAATGTTTTCAAGGCCTTATATAGCCGAAAATTACATCAATACAAGCCCCTTTGTCTTCCTAAAAACTGAAATATTAAAGACAAGCCTTTTGTCTTCCTAATGAAACCGAAAAATAAAGACAACCCTTTGTCTTCCTAATGAAAACTGAAATTTAAAGACAACCCTTTGTCTTCCTAATAAAAACCGAAAATTAAAGACAAAAAGGACTCTTGGACTCACACAAGTCAAGTGTTTGACTTTTCACAAAAAAAAAACGAAGACTAAATAAAAAATACAAGATGACAAAACGCAAAAGACTCATCAAGCTCCTAAACTGAGTCTTTTGGCTCGCGCCCTCGTCACCAGACCAACTGGAACTAGACTTGGATCTTTAGTCTTGGTGTCCTCATCAGTAAACTCATTTTAACTTTGTTTTCTTATGGGATCCCATGTTTACTACAGTCCAAATATATGAAATGAGTCTTTTGAGACCAAAACCTTTTTAACCCTAGCTCTTACATGTTTAGTGACGCGTTTTTAAAATGTTGACTTGATTAGCGAGTCTTGCACCTTTATAAGTACACAATGTAACGGTCTTGGCTGTCCAGGGCGTTACAATATGAATATTATTTGAATGATAATATACGAATGAGAAACAAAATTCATGCTACTAATGTTAGCTAAAGTATGAAATCTGTGGTTTGGAGACAAATTGAGCATTTCTGTCCTGTCTTGGACCGAAATGGAAACCGTAACCGGGTAAATTCTTGGATAATCGTTATTTGAGAAGCATAATTATGGAAAAATAATATTAGGTATTAAATTATTGGATTAATTTATATTAAGGACAAAAAGTTTGATTTTGTGTGAAAAATCTCTAAAAATGCATTTTTGTGAAAAATGCACATTTTAGCCAAAAATGAGATTTTGGCTAATTAAATTCTTTGAGTTATAAATATAGGATTTTGACCACTTAAATTATATGACAATGCCTATTTAATTTAATTACCCTAGGTTAAAATCTCAATTAGGGAAAGTAAGAAAAAAATTACAACATAATAACTTTTTGTAGAATTATACCATTAGGCATAGATTAATTAGCTTATATTTGGAATAATTAGAAATTAATTAGGGCACAAGTAGAACTTATATATGAAAACCAAAGGCTGATCAAGGGATTTAAAGTGCTAGAGGTCACGAAAATCCAATCCAAGGTCATAAAGAGGTATTTGGTCACCTCCAATATGTTTTTGCTTGAGTTTCAGTTAAATCTACCATGTTTAAGTTGTTTGATGTGTTTAAGTTAATTGTTGGAACTTTAATAATGTTTTTTTGGTTTCTAATCATACATGCATGAGTGTTGGGATAATTATTAGTGATGGAATCCAACATTCTATAGGCAAAACTATGATTTTTGTGAGAAAATGTTTAAGACTTGAATTCCAAAGGATCAAAAGAAATTTATATGAATCTCATTATGAATTTTCTTGGATCCATGTTATATAGTTTAAGATATTTAGATGTTTATAGTGTGTATAAATGTCCAAAAAGACTTTGAAATGACCAAGTTATGGTTTTTACAAAATTAGTCTGCAATCTGGAAAATGGTTTTTCAAGAATTAGATAAACAACCAAATTTTGATAGCGATTTCCATAGGAAAATTATTGAATTTTTGGATGATTTTTAATGAACATTATTTTAATATTGCTAAATCAATTTCTAAAGTTTCAAAGAAAAACGTTGTAAAGGCTGAGAGTTAGACAAAAATTTATGGAAGCTCAAAATATCTTATGGACAACCATAATTGGGAACCCGTTTCACTAAGTAAAATGGTTCAAATGACCTACTTTTGGTATGAATAATGTTTACATATCCTATTATAGACGAAAATAATTTTAGACCTAAATAATGAACCAAAAGGATTTTTATGAATTTCCAAAGTTCACTAAAAACATTAATTTTTTCTTAGAACGTTTTTAAAGTGGGACTTTTGAAAAATGGTTTTACCAAATAAAACGGGTTATTTTTGTATGAAACTTGGCAATGAGTTTTTTGGAATAGGCAAGTTTAGTTCTGCAAAGTTTGAGATTTTTTGGAGCTATATTTTTCAAAATATAATATTCTAAACTAGGGTACTTATAACTTAAAATTTACAAAGTTTACATTTAGGAAAAGAAAGAGAATTTTTCTAAGTATTTGGCGAAGAAAATGTGTCTTAATCTTTGTAATTATAAAATTGAGTTTAACACACTAAAGAATTATTGAGGTTAATCTGAATATTAGGAAGTTAATATTTTATTAATTTGGTTTAAGAAGATTAAAAAGGGTCTAAAACCCTAACTTTTCAAAGTAATGAATTAAATAATCTTTTCAAAAATAAAATAAACTTTTATCTAAATTTATTTTAAATAATCCAAACCTAATCAATATTTCTTATAAATGTTGCTTAAATAAATTTATCAAAGTTTATAATTTGAGTAATTCGACTACAAAATGTTGGATTTTTGATCAAATCAAACAAAAGGGTAAAATTGGTAATTCTTGAAAGCTTCTAAAACTATATTTTCATTGCTAGGCTAAGTAGTGAGAACAGATTGGGAAATGTTGTGAAAAGCCAACTTTCAAATAACTGGACCAGTTGAGGGAAGTGTTGTCAAAATTTTAAACAGTGTTGTGGCTTAAAATGTGTGAAGATGATAATACCCTTGGTAGGTATTTTGTTGTATCCTTATCCCTAAAGTAGAGTGATAATATACTATAATTACATAATTAATCGTAGTAAATTGTATGTTAGTTACAGTGTTGGCTAACAAAGTGGAATTCTTCCAGGGAAGATTCTCGTGCGAAGCTAAGGTAGCTTGTAAGTCATTTTTTATTTATATATTAGGAACATGAGTTAATTGGTGTATTTTTTGCTAGAATTAGGGCCTTATACGCTAGTTAGAAAGATATGGACCTTTAAGAGGAAATGATTAAGCGACGTTTACGATCAATTTATGATTCATAAACGTGGACGGTTTCCATGTAGTCATGTAGAACAGACGTTTTCTGGCTACTTAATGATTGTGCAAATGATTTTTGCCTTTGATGTTTTGGCCTACCTCATGAGTCCATGGATGGTTTCCACTGGTTATATATTAATGGGTAGACAGTTTCTACTCAGCTCATGAGTGCGTTGACAATTTCAACCCATTTATTTGTAGCACAAATATTCTCTGCCTACTCGGTCATTATGCAGGCGATTCCTGCCCTTGACATTGTTGTTCCGGATAGTTACTGCGACAATTGGCGAGGAGGTGCGTGAGCCAGAAAACCTAAGTGTTTCGATTAGCCAATGTGGATCCACCATATATCGTTCTTTTTTGAAATTAGTATAAATATTCTAGGTAACCGATGGTTACCCTCAAGAGGGATTCCTGAATTAAATATAGTGTAGAGACTTGAGTCTCCACTATGATTTGAGTTGACATACTAGGGGGGGGGATACATTGGAAACTCCCAAATTGGCTTCTGGGGTCAGTTTTGATATTGGAGGTTACTTCCTGCTTTTTCTTTGTTCTAGATTTATTTGTAGGATTTTGTGTTTGGGTTATGTTAAAGGCAAGGCGATGCCGCTAGGACGCTTCGACATTCTTGAAATTGTTTGGTTATGGCTCGGATTTATTTGTGCCCCTAATTTTAGTAAGCTATGTATTGTGAGGACAATGACTAGGTCATTGATTCCTATGTGTTTCTACTATGTGCTGATAAATTGAGTCACTAAACATTTTCCCTTACCTAGTTCCACATGTTGTAGGTAAGGGCAAGGGAAAGATAGCGCAGTGAGTGCCGAAGTTTGCCTGAGAAAGTGTACATGTGGCTCGACCTTTAGGGATTCTGCACTTTCAAAATGAATGTTTTAACTATGTTTAAAATATTTTGGATTTATCACAATGGTTTTGGAGTCTTAATGTAAATATTTTTAGTGTGTGCACACATTACTAGAGAAGCTTTTTTTATCCAAAAATTAGTGTTAGTATTTAAGGGTTGTTACAAGTGGTATTAGCGTCTGAGTTGAGCCGATTTTGTGGACATACCCACATGTACATTCCGCAAGGTAGACCGACACTCAATGTAACTATTGCTTTAAATTTATTTATAGTTGGGTTTTCTGTTTGCTACTCCCCTAATTTTTATAAATTGTTGGTTGAGATGGCAGAGCAACTAGAGATTATTCACTCTGAGGTAGTAGAATAGCCGGTAGTTTATACACTAGAGCAAAGGGTTAGCTTCTACGAGAGATTTCATCAGAAGGGCTACAGCTTTAAGACGGAGCAGATCGAGACCAGTTGAATGTGTGGGCTAGACCTATAACATGGATCACATTATTGGTGAGATTCACATTCTTGCCCAATTCTATGTTAGGCTAGTTATCCTATATCTCTGAGGCGAGGCTTACAGATGGTAGTTTCTGACATCCGAACCCGGATACCACCTCGTGGACAGATTTCCATATCTCGATATAGTTTTCCCTAGGGCCACTCAATGGTCGATCACCATGGTTTTGGGAATATTAGAGGGCAATGAATGTAATCACTGAGAGGTCCAAGAAGCAGCAGACAAAAATGTGGATGAGCCGAAAGTCTCGAACCCTGAAGTGGATCCAGAAGAGGACCTAGAGGAGGAGCTGGAGGAGAATATGGAGGATGACTTGGACGAGGAGATCGACACTGATATTGAGATCATAGTCTGAGCATATAGATAAACTATGTAGCTATTTAATATTGGGATAGTAACTATATGTATACCTGTATATTTTGTTTCGCTGCTATAGAACTTATGTGTTAGAGCTATGTTTAGTAAATCTATTAGGGTAACTAAGCTCAACCAATAGTGTCTATGGCTAATTTTGTAAATCCATAGGATAACCGAGCCTAATTTTTGAACCTTGTACATAGTAATGTTTATATGAAATAATGTTTTATTTCTGCTTTGTTTATTGATTTTTTGTGTTATATTAATTTGTTTGGTGTACTGAATTTTATATTAAGTAACTGCTTGTGCAATTACTAATTCATCTATGTTACCTCACTAAAGGAAAGTCTACATACGAACAATTATGGCACCCATGACAAGAGCATAATGAACTCAACCTACCTTGGCTGAATAAGTTTAGGAATTGCAAAGAGGTTTAGAGAAGGAAAGAACATTGTGGGAATAGGATAGGAAGAAACAGGTCGATGCTGAGGTCAATCAAACTGAGATGTTCCAAAATCTACTGCAATGACTATCAGTAGCATAAGTGAATGTTCAAAATAACCCCGTACCACCCGTTGTTGATGTACAGAATCCTGAATTGCAGGCCGAAGCTGAACTAGTTGATGTGCCGGCTGTTGTAGCTGTGGCAGTTCAGCTAAAGCCACCTAAACCTTTCTCAGAGAGGTTTGGAAAACAAAATCCACAAGTTTTTTAAGGGACTGCGAACCTTATGGTTGCAAAGGAATGGATAAGCATATTGGAGTGAGTTCTAAGTTCGCTGATGTAACCGAATGAGAGAAGATTGTGTGCCCGATTTATATGTTGAGGAAAGATGCTCGTATTTGGTTGGAGGCCACCAAGAAGAATCATAACACAACAAAATATGGAATGGCAAGAATTTTTACAGCTGTTCAACTCCAAATATTTCAATAAGGCAGTGGTTGATTGTAGGGTTGTTACATTCTCTATTCTAAGGTAGAGAGCTATAAGTGTCCAGGATTATGTCATAAAATTTTACCAATTATCAAGGTTTGCACATGACTTCATCAGTACGGAAGCCAACAAAGTGAGGAGGCTCCTGATGGGGCTACGAGCAGATATTTATATAGTTCGTTGATATCGAAAGGACAGACTCAGAAACCTACAAGAAAGCGGTGGAGTGAGAAATCTTCCAAGAGTCATGGTTTGCACAAGAGAAAAAGGAGCCCTAGAGAGTTGAAGATAAAGGATTTGTTCTAACAAGGAAAGACCTATTTGTTCTAACAAGGAAAGATTAGTTTCGGGCCAACCGAAATGGACGGAGGGGAAGATTCACTATGTGCTTCAATCAAAATACCGAAAGAGGAACTAGACAAGGATTTCTAGGCAATAATAACAATGGAGGCAACAAGAGGAAGACAGGACCTCCCAATTGAGGGTCTAACTCCAACAAAATAACACGACGTGAATTTGAAAATTGTCTTATTTGTATTAAATGCAAACGACATCATATGAGAAATTGCAATTCTAGGTCCTACTTTTCATGTGGCGGCCTAGGACATTTTGCTAGAGATTGCTCGAATTCGGCCCCGAAGGGCAGAAATGGTCACGAGAAATAAATGGGAGCTACGCCTCGAATCTTTACTCTCACCCTATGCGAAAAAGTGGCTATATCATCTTAAATGGTGGTAGGTCAAATTCCTATCACCCAAACTTCAGCATATGCATTGATGGACACTAGTGCATCACATTATTTTTATCTGCTTCCTTTGTGAGAAAGATAGATAGAAGGCCTAAGCCTATGTCTGATATGTGTGAAGTAGCCTTACCTTCGGGAGAGGATATGTTGGTGTGGTCATGGTTTAGAGTCGTACTAGTTTGGGTAGAAGGATGCAAATTGAAAGTTGACCTTCTGGAGCTCGACTTGCACGAATACAACGTCATATTTGGTATGGGTTGGTTGACCAAGTATGGAGCTATCGTTAACTTGAAGCACAAGAAGATGGTGTTCACCTCGTTAGGCGAGCAACCATTGGATTGTAAAGGCAAAAGAAGTGACCAATGATCTCTACACTAAAGGTGAGAACGATGCTTGATGATGGATGATTGGACACCTCGCAAATGTTGTGGATGAAGAGATGGAGACAAACTACAATCGACCGACGTACTGGTGGTGTGGAAATTCCCTAAAGTATATAATTAAGATCTTTTAGAGATACCACCAAATTGAGAAGTGATGTTCGAAATAGAACTAATTTCAGCAATGATACCGATCTCAAAAGCACCTTAACAGATGGCACCAACTGAGGTCAAGGAGTTACATGCACATTTACAAGATTTGTTGGACAAGAAGTTCATCGGACCAAGCCATTCTCCGTGGGGAGCTCCAATATTGTTTGTGAGAATGTGCATAGATTACCCAGAGCTTAATAAGGTGACAATTAAGAATCAATATCCATTACCCCGAATTGATGATTTATTCAATCAATTACAAGGCGCGTCAGTATTCTCGAAGATCGATCTACAATCAGGTTACCATCAGCTGAAGATGAAAGAGTAAGATATTTTGAAGACAACTTTTCATACTCGTTATGCTCATTTTGAGTTCATAGTGATGTCCTTTGGATTCACTGACACCCCTGCAACATTTATCAACTTAATGAATAGGGTGTTCTGTGAATACTTGGATAAGTTTGTTATCGTACTCATAGACAACATCCTTATACTTTCAAAGAATAAGGAGGAGCATGCAGTACACTTAGAATTAGTTTTGCAGGGGCTACAGGAGAAAAAGATTTATGCAAAGTTCTCAAAGTGTAAGTTTTGGAAGAAGAAAGAAAGTTTCCTCGGACATATGGTTTCAAGAGAGGGAATTTTAGTAAGTCTTACAAAAATTGAAGTTGTGAATCAATGGAGACCTCCGAAGAGCGCACATGAAGTTCAAAGTTTCCTAGGGTTAGCAGGCTATTATAGGCGATTTGTGGAAGGCTTTTCCAAAATTTCGACACCAATGTCTGCTCTTACCTGTAAGGATGTTAAATTTGAATGGACAGACAAGTGTGAACAAATGTTTTAAGAGCTTAAAAAGAGACTGACAATTGCTCTAGTATTGAATATCTCTAACGGTACAGAGGGATATGCCATTTATAGTGATACGCCAAGGAAAACGTTGGGGTAGTATTAATGAAAAATGGAAAATTCATATCATGATCTGGAGTTACCCTATGCATGATGATACGAACCACACCAACGATTGTGGTGAAACCCGACACCAAATATGGCAGCCACCAAGAACACACGAAATGGGAATGAAGAACCGCGACCCAATGCTTAGCCAAGCACGAAACTTGGTATGAGGAAGACGCCACAAACGGGGATGGGAATCCGTTTGATAAGTCGGATTGAAAGCCACAAGGAATACCCTTGATAAGTTCGAATAGTCTCTTCAAGAACTCAAGAAGAAAACCTCTCAATTTTCATTTCATCAAAAATCTGCCTTTCCCAAACGTTTACAAGGCCTAATATAGGCGAAAATTACATCAAGACAAGCCCCTTTGTCTTCCTAATGAAAACCGAAAAATACATCAAAGACAAGCCCTTTGTCTTCCTAATGAAAACCGAAAATTACAAAAAAAAAAGACTATTGGACTCACACAAGTCAAGTGTTTGACTTTTCACAAGATAAAAAAACAAAGACCAATAAGACTCATTACAAGAAGCTAAATATTGATCAAGCTCCTAAACTGGTGTCCTCATCATTCCTCCCCTCTTGACTTGGATCAATTGGAACTTGACTTGGATCTTTAGTCTTGGTGTCCTCATCATTCACCCCTCTTGAGAAAGATTTGACCTCAAATCGTCACCTGCATCAAAAGGACTCAAATCAGAAACATTAAAAGTAGCACTAACAGTATACTCACCTGGTAAATCGAGTCTGTAGGCATTGTCATTGATCCTTTCTAGCACTTGAAACGGCCCATCTTCTCGAGGTAGCAATTTGGAAGGTTTTTGTGCTGGGATTCGCTCTTTCCTCATGTGTAACCATACCCAATCACCGGGATCAAAAACCTGCTTGTGACGACCCTTGTTAGCATCAAGTTGGTTAGTGTTTAAAAGAGCCTCCTTAACCTCACTTTTTTTTGCATAAAAATTATTTTGTTTTCTCTCTAATTTTCCCTCATTGATCGAACTCTTCTCTTTCTTTTCTCTCTCACTTGATTCGACCCTTTTCTCTCTTTGTCTCTCCTTTTTCTCACTCTCATTCATCTTTTCACTCTCCTTCTTTTGCTCACTCAATTTTTTTTATCACTCAACTTTTGCAACCTCACTTGGTCTTCATATACTTGTTTTGGCGTCAATGGAGCTAGAGTGATTGTTCGTTGACGGAACGTGAATGAGTACTTGTTGGTGAAGCCATCATGCTGGACTCGCTGATCAAATAGCCAAGGCCTTCCTAGAAGGAGGTGTCCAGCTTGCATGGGAACCACATCGCACAATACCTCATCCTCATACTTGCCAATTCGAAATGATACCAGCACCTGTTTTGTAACCCTCACTTCACCACTATCATTCAACCACTGCAACTTGGATGGACAAGGATGTTTAAGCGTTGGGAGCCCCAGCTTTTCAACCATGGAAGAACTAGCAACGTTAGTACAACTACCTCCATCAATAATCACACTACATACCTTGTCTTTCACATGACAACAAGTATGAAAGATGTTCTCCCGCTACACCTCTTCTTCCTCTTCTTTTGCTTGCAAATTTAAGGCTCGTCGTGTGACTAGTGCAAGCATCTCCCCAGATTCTGCCCCAAACTCCTCACCACCCATAGAAGTGTCCTCCAATGGTGGCATGTCATCAAGATCATCTTCCTCTTCGGAATCTATCTCCCCATTATCCCGAATTACCATAACTCGCTTGTTTGGACATTGGCTAGCTATGTGTCCTCGCCCCTGACATTTGAAACACTTTATCTCACTAGAATGGGATGAAGTAGGGGCTGTTTTACCTTGAGGGATCGTGGCTGTGGTGGCTGGTTTTGGTGTAAAGGATGAAGTAGGTTGGTCTTCTTTCTTTGGATAGTTCGTCCTCCAAGGCGTTGTACTTGTATTGTGTGGGCTCGGTCTTGGCCTTGAACTTGTACTACCCTTCTTGAGCTGCCTCTCAACTTTGATTGCCATATGCACCAAATCCTCCAATTCCACATAATGGTGTAGCTCAATTGGATTAGCAATCTCTCGATTCAACCCATTCAAAAACCTGGCCATGGTTGCCTCCCGATCCTCTTCTACATTGGCTCTAATCATAGCCATCTCCATCTCCTTGTAATACTCATCAACACTTTTTTATCCCTGACGAAGACCTTGCAACTTAAGGTACAAATCTCGATAATAATGAGGTCGTACAAACCGTCGCCTCATCACCCTCTTCATAGCCTCCCAAGTGTCAATGGCACGATCTCCATTTCGCCTTCTGTTGATGCACAACTGATCCCACCAAACAATAGCATAATAAGTAAATTCAATGGCAGCTAGTTTTACCTTCTTCATGTCAGAGTAGTTGTGACAATCGAAAACCAACTCCATCATCTTCTCCCACTCAAGGTATGCTTCAGGATCGCTCTTCCCCTGAAATGCTGGAATTCTCATCTTGATGTTTCCTAAATAATTATCTACCTGGTTCCTAGCTTCTCTATCCCGACCATACCTCCTTTGGTTACCCGCCGACATCCTATCAAACTCTTCATCAGAAACTACCCCTTCCAAATCCCCTTCATTCTCATCCTCCCTTTGGTAGACCCTATTCATCCATGGCCTCCGTTGTGTTCCCTCTTCTACCCTATCCAACCTCTCATGTATTTGTTCACACTCCTCCCTCATCATCCTTCGCATCTCCCCAATTAATGCTTTCATTTGTAGATTCGGAACCTCAGGTGGCGGAATATCATTGCTTGCATTTTCCTCTGGATTTTGTGCCATGATGGAAATCTGCAAAATAAGGTTAGAATAATATGGAGAAAAGACCTCACCACACTCCCTCACGTGTTTCCCTCAAATAATATTTTCACTCAAATCCCCTCGTGTTTCACTCAATTTCTATGGCTTTTATCCTCAAATAGGCTCACACCTCTGCCTTTTTCCACTCGTATTCTTCTTTAAGTTCTTTCAAAACTAATCACACAATATCATGGAGGATTCAAGTAGCAAATCAAACCAGAACAAACCAAACGAACATAGAAAAAACTGATGAAAAATGACGAAAAATGATGATTTTTGGATCACTTGTGTGGGGTTTTGGCCAAAAGGCCTCTAGACCATAAGGAACAAGTTTAGAACAAAAATTTTTAAGAGGGGTTTCCAGACTCTTTTTTTTTTTTTTTGGTTCGAATCCCCTTGACTCTTCCTTTTCTTTCTTCCTTTTTTTTTTTTTTTGATAAACCAGATACTCAATTTCTTAACAGAAAAAAAAATTTGAACACCAAAGAATCAACCCGAAAACCAAGCAAATTGTGGTACTATAATAGATTCCAGAACAAACCAATTTGTGATTCAAGAACACTCCCAATAACAGAAAACCAATATTCCCAAAAAACCAATCTGTGATTCAACCAATAAGATCAAAACCAAAATAATTTGTGGCACTATAACAGTCTCGGATTTCATAACAAATAAAGGAACCAATTGACACAAGGAAACAATTGAAACAAGATTTGTGGCTCGAATTTTACAACAAATAAGGGAAACTTTGGAAACAAATAAATAATTGAAACAAGGGAACAATTGAAATAAGGAAATCAACAAGCTCTAGAATAGAAAAACAAGACTAGATGAACACGAATTGATTTTTTTTTCTTTTTTTTTCAGAAATCCTAATATAAGAACACGAATTGAATAGAAATAAAAAACAAAGGAAAGGATAGGCCAAACCGGATGATCCTAATCTCTGATACCAACTGATACGAACCACACCAACGATTGTGGTGAAACCCGACACCAAATATGGCAGCCACCAAGAACACACGAAATGGGAATGAGGAACCGCGACCCAATGCTTAGCCAAGCACGAACCTTGGTATGAGGAAGACGCCACAAACGGGGATGGGAATCCGTTTGATAAGTCGGATTGAACGCCACAAGGAATACCCTTGAAAAGTTCGAATAGTCTCTTCAAGAACTCAAGAAGAAAACCTCTCAATTTTCATTTCATAAAAAATCTGCCTTTCCCAAACATTTACAAGGCCTAATATAGGCAAAAATTACATCAAGACAAGCCCCTTTGTCTTCCTAATGAAAACCGAAAATTACACAAAAAAAGACTATTGGACTCACACAAGTCAAGTGTTTGAGTTTTCACAAGATAAAAAAACAAAGACCAATAAGACTCATTACAAGAAGCTAAATATTGATCAAGCTCCTAAACTGGTGTCCTCATCATTCCTCCCCTCTTGACTTGGATCAACTGGAACTTGACTTGGATCTTTAGTCTTGGTGTCCTCATCACATGATCTGGAGTTAGCAGCAATGGTATTTTCACTCAAGCTCTGGAGGCACTACTTGTATGGAATCCACTGAGATATTTATATTGATCATAAGGGCCTTGAATATTTATTCACTCAGAAGGAATTAAACATGAGACAACGTCGATGACTGGAACTATTTAATGATTATGAATGCGACATCCTATACCACCTGGGAAAAGCAAACAAGGTGGCAAATTCTCTGAGTCGACATCTAATGCTTAACATATTATCAGTACGAGAAGTACCATGGGAGATAGAGTCTGACATTTCTACTCTAGATATAGAGATAGTGATTGGCTAGTTAACAACCCTCTCGGTACAACCAACTATGATGGAGGCTATTCGGGGAGGATAACTTGTTGACCTGTGGTTACGGAGACTAATTCATGAGGTGAAGAAAGATATGAGGCCAGGATTCCATTCCTCGGATGATGGGGTGCAAGGATTTAAAGGTAGAATCTGTGTTCTCGATGATGAAGAAATCATGAAACAAATTTTTATGAGGCGCATAATGCCCTTTATACATGGACTTAAAGAAGTACTTTTGGTGGCCGGGAATGAAGAAAGAAGTGGTGGAGTACGTTGCTCACTTCACAACTTGTCAGCAACAAAGTCAGAACAACAACGACTGGTTGGGTTACTACAACCCTTGGAGATTCCAGAATGGAAATGGGAGATGATTAACATGGATCTTGTTTCAAGTCTGCCAACTACTCCTAAGAGAGAGGATTGTTGGGAAAACTTATACAGGATCTTTATTTATTTTCATGTAGATCTAATATTAAACAAGTTAATATGAGACAACCTAGAAAATGTTTCTAAAATTGAATTCAAAGAGAAATAATGATAAGAACACTTACATTATACGCAGCAGAATGAATGAGTCATTCATTCAGTTTCTCAAACCCCTGTATCCTTTCTGTCGCAGAGTATTACCAAGAAACTGAAGCTTTCTTCAATTTTCTTCACAACCTTCCAAAGTATCCTTGAAATCAACTAGACTAGGGGTGGGAAATTATCAACACATGAGATAGATACATATAGAAGAAGAATAGGAGATAAAAATTGAGGCTTAGAAAAGGACTTATGCAGTAGAGAGAATCTAAAATCTAATAGATCTTCTGATCTTCTCATAAACATGTGATTCAACTTATGTTTTCAACTCTCACTAAGTACTCCTTTTAAAGACTCAATTAGGCAATTTAATTTAATTAAAAAATTAATAAAATAGTAGATAATATCAACCATAGGTCCAAATTATCATGGGCTTTAGGCCCGTGAAATTTCCCATTTGATTATAAGTCTGTTGGACTTAAAATCAAGGCATGTATTATTTTCTATTGATTTAATTAATTAAATAATTATTTAAATCCTTTATCAAATTAATTATTTATAATTTGAACATTGATTTAAACTTATTTATTAATTTAGATACCAATTTATCTTAATTAATAAATCTTCTCTAATTTCTCTTTCCTTCTCTAAATTGTATAACTCTGTGAAACTATTCAAAATTGACCTAGTCAACATTGATAATTTTAATTGATAATTAAATCAGTTAATTGAGACTATCTAGATGATTTTATCCAAGGTACAGTGGGGACCATGGGCCTATGAAATCAAGCTCCAATAATTTATCATAAATCTAACAAATAAATTTACTAACTTATTAATTCCTCGTACTCCACTAAAGACTTAGAATTGCACTCTTGAAATCATAGAACGCTCTATAAGAAATATAGATACGTTATTAATTATCCATTGTTACAGCCATAATTGTCACTCAATCCTCTATAGACAGTCTACAATGAGATGGGACTTAAAATACCGTTTTACCCCTCATTGTATTTTATCCTTAAAACACTTAGTTCCTTGTAAATGATATTTCAGTAAACTAATATTAATTACTGAAATGAGATCTCTATCATTTAGCACCTTGAACCAAACTAAAAGAAAACCATAGTTTCACTTATTCATCAGAAGCTATAGATGTTCGTAGATATGATTAACACTCCCACTCAATTATACTACCGACTTCCCAAGATGTAAGTATGGGCTAGTCCATAGGGTAAGCTGGTAACGAACATGTCAAAGAACTCAAATAATACAACCAGTTAAAATACTAACCACTCAGAATTGAGATTGAATTGACCTATGGTCAACTATATGATATGACTATATTAGATAATAATGGTATGTTTACTTATCCTATCTACTGTCAATATTGGTCCAGTACGATGTAACAAATACATCCGATCTTATCAACTTTGCTAATATTTTGGAAAGAACATAACAATACGTTGTGTAAGTTGATCATATCGTAAATTGGCAAGTCAGTGTAAATCTTGTGCACTGATAATCTTAGGACTAACTTATATTTCAACATATAATCATATTTATATTCCACTGTGATTATGTCACTATAAATATGATTAGCTATTTGCTCGGGATTTAGTAGAAGTTTATGTTAAACAAATAATCATAAAAATAAAACTTGTGAGCAAAGTGATTGGCCAAGTGAAAAAATGATTTCTATTCTTTTATTGATAATAAATTAGATTACAAAGAAATTGAGTTTTAATTAGGGAATAAACCCCAACAAGGATACCATATGAGTTATTGTAGATAGATTGACCAAGTCCGCTCATTTCCTCCCTGTCAAGATAACTTATGTGGTACATATGTTTGTAGACATTTTACATAGAAGAGGTGGTAATACTTCATGGAGTACCCACCTCTATTGTATTTGATCGTGATTGGCGATTTATTTCAGCATTCTGGGAAAGAATTCAAACCACGCTTAGTATAACACTGAAGTTTAGCACCGCTGTCCATCGCCAAACTCATGGCCACAGTAAACGAACCATTGGAACCTTAGAGGATATGTTGAGAGCTTGTGTATTTGATTTCAAAGGGTCATGAAATGAGAAACTGCCATTAATAGAGTTTGCTTATAATATCAGCTATCATGGTTCCAAAAATGGTGCCAAATAGAGTTCATTGGCATGAGGCCAGTGAAAGGAAATATTTTGGGTCAGATGAGGTCAATTAGGCTACTGAAGATATTCGGCAAATTTAGCAGCAATAACAAAGCTCGGTATATCGGAAACATAAATGTGGATGCTCAAAACTCCATACTGGTGAAAGACCCAAAGCACGTGCCAAGGTCCCCCAACTGACTAGACGCCTACTTCGGCCACGAACCCCATGGGGGATCTTCTTCTCATAAGGAGGCATGCGAGGCTATTCCCGGCATGCCCAACACCAGTGCATCTCGATGGAGGTTCTCAGTGTGTTGAACCCCCATACGCCCAGCGAGGCCTAGACCCGCAAAGAGCCCCTCGCGTGCCACCAAGGGTCTACGCGCACTGGCCGCGCAACACCAACAGATCCGCGCGCCTAGTGGCCTCGCCCCAAAGGGCCTCACCCAAGGGCTACGCACGCCAAGCGGCCTCGCCCCAAAGGGCCTCACCCAAGGACTATGCGCGCCTAGTGGCCCGCCCCAAAGGGCCTTGCCCAAGGACTACGCACGCCTAGTGGCCTCGCCCCCAAGGGCCTCGCCCAAGGACCACGCATGCATAGTGGCCTCGCCCCCAAGGGCCTTTTCCAAAGGACCACGCATGCATAGTGGCCTCGCCCCCAAGGACCTCGTGCAAAGGGCCTCGCGTATATGGCGGCCTCGCCCCAATGGGTCTCATCCAAAGGCCTCGCACGCGCGGTGGCCTCGCCCCCGAGGGCCTCGCGTGCATGGTGCCAGTGTTCAAGGTGGCCCACAAGAGACAAAAAGAATACGAACAGGGTACTTCTAAAGGGGTACATACATGCCTGCAAGGATCAAGGGACAGGCCTGACACCTGTACCCGACAAGTAGTGGCGGTTGGGAGTAGTACGAGGAATGGCAACACCACTACCACCTGCACCACTCCTTTGACATTTGTACGGTCAAGTAGTGGAGACATCCTCATGGTCCCTGGCCATGTACTAGTATCAACACCACTACCCCTGAAACCACTCTCCTGACAGTGTACCTGTGTACTACTTTGTCCCCAGGACCATCATGTTAGGGCCATTAGAGCCCACTATAAAAGAAACCCCAATTCCACATGGAGGGGGGTTGGAAAAATTACTGTAGCAGTGCACCATAGTGAATACAAACTGAGTTCACCATTTTTCTTCTGCAATTGTTCTTGGAGTTTATACTTAGATTTCTAAAGCTTTTCTTTTGATAATTTTACTTTGCAATTTTTCTAACTTAACTTAGTTGACGAGTTCTCACCGTCAACAGTTTGGCGCCGTCTGTGGGAACCTAAGTACCAAGCTACTGTTCTACCATTACTTCCGACAAGAAGAAATGCCGAGACGTTCAAAGCGACTCAGGGAGCCACGAGAGGTGGAGGTCCACCTTAACGGAGTCCAGCTGAAGGCCTCCATGAAGGAGCCTCCTCCACCCAGAGATGTGGAGCCCCCAAGGGACCCTGAGGTTCACGAGGGTGATAGAGAGGTCTCATCACCGGCCGTCCCGCCCGGAAATGCCAACGAGTTCCCGCCTCCTAAACCACCACAAGTACCGAACTCCGGCCGGCAGGACCCGGGCCCCTCGACGCATAGACATGATAAACATCCCCGGGTCCATTCCGTGAGCTCGAGTTCTAAATCTCGGTTCTACGAAGAGGAAATACGTGAGCTTCACCATAAGAACCAAAGGTTGGAGACCACCTTGGAGAATATGCAAGAGGTGCTGAATGGCCTGTTGCAAGGTAAGTCAAGCATGACCCTGCCATCACAAATGTGAAGCAAGGAGAAAACGAGAGTCTGAAGAGCTATATTCACAGGTTCAATATGGAGGCAGCTAAAGTAGGGAGCTTGACCCGATGAGAGCTGAAAATGGCCATCACAGCTGGAGTACGCCCAGGAAGCAAGTTATGGGATAACATGCTCAAGAGGGAGGTCACAGACTTAGATGATTTCTACGAGCGGGCACAAAAATACATTCGCGTGGAGGATGGTCACGAGAACCTCAAAGCCGGAAAAGGCCCATCGCCCCTGGAACCTTTAGCCCGAGAAAACCCAAGCGGTGCAAAGAAGAAGGGGGTTTATGAGGGAACGAGAGATGATTGACCCTGGAAGCATCAATGCTCTGAGGAGCGCCTACAGGGCCCCTACACCTTTTACACTGACCTCACCCATGCGAGAGAGCATATTTTCGTTACGAACGAAAACCGGGACCCTTTCAAAAGGCCCCCACCAATGAAAAAAGACCGGTCAAAAAGAGACCCCAGCAGGTATTGCCAGTATCACAAGGATGTCGGCCACACCACCACGGAATGCAACCATTTGAAGGTGGAAATCGAGGAGCTCATTCGCAGGGGACATTTGGGCAGATATGTACGCAGGGAGAACCAGAGGCCAGAAGAAGGAGTGTCCCCTCCACGGGCACGAGAGGTGGCCCCAGAAGTACAGGGAGAGGTCAGGACCATATTTGGAGGACCAGGATTCAGAGGCGATTCAAGGAAGGGACGAGACAAATATGCCAAGGAGGCCAGACGAAGTACACCACCGTGCGTCTTAAGTTTGGAGCAATGCCCCCCGAAAAGTTTCAAGGGTGAGAATGACTCAATAACCTTCACTGAAGAAGACTCGTAGGGGGTGCATTTCCCTCATAATGACCCCCTGGTGCTAACTGTCCAGCTTGCGAACATGAGAGTACATCCTGCTGTGGACATCCTAGTGGATAACGGAAGCTCTGTGGACATCCTGCATCGCCCCGCTTTGGAGAAGATGGGACTGAGCGTCCGACACCTGAAACCCTACAATTCCTCCCTTTATGGGCTCACAGGGGACTCGATACAACCCCTAGGTGCGATTGAATTAGCCCTCACCATGGGGGAACAACCTAAGCAAACCACCATAATGGCAAACTTTGTCGTGGTGGATTGCGCCTCAGCCTTCAACGCGGTATTACGGAGACCCTCTCTGAGAGAATTGAAGGTGATAACTTCTGTGTATCACCTAGCTATGAAATTCCCAACCCCTGGGGGAGTAGCATGCATGAAAGGGGAGCAGAAGGAAGCGAGGGAATGCTATAACATGTCCCTCCGTACAGCCACAAAACCATCGGTGCCGATGGCAATGGTTGTGTATGAAGGCGTGACCCACACGAGTTGGTCCCACGAGTTACGGAACACCTTGAGAAATGCTACCAGTGGGGCTTCGGCTCCCGGTGCAAAGAGGACCTATGTTTAGTTTGTTCCTTGTTATGTTAGCATAGTGAGTAAGAATGAAAGAGGCTACCTAGGTAACCTCCCAATTAGATGTAACCCTTCTTTAAATATATCGTTGTAAACCACATGCTATGAATGAAACTGTTTGCAACTTCACGTGTTATTTTTCTTCTCTATGCGAGCATCAGCCAAAGTGCCTGCCAAAATAAATTTCACCAAACACTTGGGGTGCAGGACAGGAGGTAAAGACATACAGCAAGCCAAAAAGGACCCTCTAATAGGAGGATCCTAAAAAAAGGACCCTCTAACAAGAGGAACCTAAAAAGGACTCCTAAAAAGGAGGATCCTAAAAAGGACCCTCTAACAGGAGGATCCTAAAAAGGACTCCTTGCAAGAGGAGGATCCTAAAAAAGACCCCGTGCACCAGGATCCTAAAAAGGACCCTCTATCGGAAGGATCCCAAAAAGGGCCCTCTACCAGGAGGATCCTAAAAAGGACCCTCTATCAGGAGGACCCTAAAAGGGACCATGATCCTAAAAAGGACCCTCTAACAGGGGATCCCAAAAGGACCCCTTGTATCAAGGCCTTAAGCGAAGTCCTTATATATAAAACAGGGAGAGGACCGTACAAGGCACCCCTTGGGTTCACAAGGATTAGCTACCCTTGTGAACATCAAGGAGGCCAAAGGGTCTTACAAAAAAAAAAAACAACAACACACTTCCAAATAAAGGCAGATGCTCCCAAAAAATAGTATCACTTGATAACATGAAAAGATTCACAAAATAAAAATAATAACAATAATATTACAAAGGCTCAAGGCGAGCATACGCCCACAGCGGGATAGTTGACAGAAATGAGGATATGACGACCTCAGGGCCTCCTGCCACGGGCGCTCCACACGGCCACTCGAGCAACGGCGTGCTCGCCGAAAGAAGAAAAGTCAAAGTTGGGATCCTGCCTCCACACACCGTAAAGGGCGCGGTCTATGGACCTGTACTTGATAGCTGTCTTATCCACCTCTAAGGAAGCAATTCTCTCCTGCAACGTGGCTACATCGGCCCTAACAGCCTGGAGTTCGGCCCTAGCAGCCTCGAGTTCAGCCTCTAAATAAGTGACTCTCTCCTGCGACGCAGCCGTGATAGCCTTGGTCCCCTGGAGTTGGCTCTCTAGGCTGGTGACCTTGCCCTACAGCGTCGTGGCTTTGGCAACTGCCTTCAGCTTCCTTTTTGACGAGACAGAAAATTTGGCACGAACCCTTTTTAGTTCAGTCTGGGTATCCTCAAGCTCTTTCTTGAGCTCCCCGACCCTGGCTGTGAGACGGTCCCTCTCAGCACTTGACACGGAGAGATTGTTAGCCGAGTCGGCAAACCGTTGAGCCACAATATGGGCCTGCACAAGAAAGTTAACAACATAAATAATAAGTAACGAAAGAAAAATGTATGTACACCTATATATAATAGGGCCGACACAAGATGCATGAACTCACCCAAGCAGTGGTGCGCCTTAGAGTTTCCCCAAGGTCTGACAGAGCACAACTCCCAAGACTGTTCCAGTCAGGTTCAGGGAGGTCCGAGGTGATTTGGATGAACCGCCGTCCGTAAGAGGTCGCCATACGATTCACCCAGGGCACTCCATCCAGGCCAGGGTCACCTGGCTGGGTAAGGACAGACGACCCGCTCGCTGAAACAGGAGGGGGCGCAGAAAAAGTGGAAAAGTGAGGCCCCGGTAGATCAGAGGGGGGGAGCGGGGGGGGGGGGGGGGGGGGGGGCGCTGGAAGATTGGCAAAGTAAGCCCCCGATGGACCAGGGTCGAGGGGAGCCTGAGTGAAAGCGTCATAGCCCTCAGGGTCGGGGCAAACAAAACACCCCGGTACGGCATGCTGGTCTTGAGATTGGGAGGCTATGTCCTGGTGATAAGAGGCATAAGGAGGGCATCCCCCAGGAGATGAAGGCAGCTGGTGAGGTCCCCCGCATTCAAGGGGGGCTTCCTCCGGCTCATCCTCAGCCTCACCTTCGTCTGGGCAAGGCTCGGCTGACACCGCCTTCATCTTCTTGGACCCAGGGATGGTCCATAGCAACTTGGGGTCTGAGACTGGGGACAGTTTGTGGAGGTTCAGATTTTCCACGGTGAATAAGAACGCCGCCTTTTTCAGGGCGGGGTCAGCATTAATGAGGCCCATCACGGCATCCGCCTCCGACCCAACGACCAAGGGAACGACAAATTGCTCTGCATGACCCAG
Source organism: Humulus lupulus (assembly GCF_963169125.1). NCBI lineage: Eukaryota > Viridiplantae > Streptophyta > Magnoliopsida > Rosales > Cannabaceae > Humulus > Humulus lupulus. The sequence continues at coordinate 88,281,601 of NC_084797.1, read as the reverse complement.
GCCATTATCAAAACAAACATAAGTATAAAACAGTAAGTTCCAATAAAAAGAAAAGGAGGCTCAGGGTACTTATTGGGGGTGGTACGGAAGTCCACACGGACTAAGAGAGGGCCCTTTACGAAGAAAAATTCCCACTTCTAGGACCCCGGATTGGACACTGAGCCCTCTATCAAAGGGATCTCGTTATTGGCCTTTTGCAAATAGTAGAAGCCCTTGGACTTCCGAGAAGGCATGGGGTTATATAGGAAGTGCACCTCTAGCGCCGTAGGGGCACGTTTGGCAAGTACCGCGAACGCAATGAAAAGGCAGCTCAAAGTCAGCCAGCCATTGGGTGCCAGCTGAAGCGGGGCCAGGTCAAAGTAATTAAGGACCGCTACAAAAAATGGGTGCAAGGGGATGGTACCACCTGCCTTCAGAATGTGCTCACTAAGGGCCACGAAGCCAGCCCTAGGGTGGTCAGCCTGGCATGTCTCCAAAGGAGCGTATAAGGCGTACTCCGGAGGAATGCGGTAGTGCTTCACAATTTCTCTCAGTTTGTTTTCTGACACATGTGACACTAGTTCGGATGCCAGTAAAGAAACATTGTTCGGTTCATTGGTAGATACATGTCATCGTGCCCTCGGCATATTTGCAAAACCAAAAGAAAAATGTGAGGAAGAGACAGGACACTTGACCCTCCATTTTCTCTTCCTAGCAAGAGTCTTCAACCGGGGGACCGGCTCCGGAAGCACTATAGGCTAGGGAAGATCGAAATTAAGGGCTGAAGGGAAGCAGAAGCGGCCCCATGACAGTCATCAGGCGAGGATGGGCTGGAGGGCTCAGGTGGAAGGTGTCCCTCCATAAACTCCAACTCCCTATGCAACTCTAAAAGGGTCACCCTAAGGCTCGCTACATGGTCACTAAGGTCTGGGTGGAAAAGTGCTCCGTCCCCTCTCAACGCCGAGTCAATTTCACTCTCCACCACCCAAATTTTACGCCTAAGTTCAGCCAGGTGCTCAAGATGACAGATACGGGCCTGCCTTAAGGAGTCATAGTCTTGGTAAGGGTTTTCCTCAGGGGACTCTGAGTCTGAGGACAGGTCAACAAACTCAACCCCCGGAGGTATGTCGAATGGACCGTCACTGGCCATGAGACCTAGTCCCGAAAGCAAAAAGGGTTTCACGTATAAATGAGGGGATGGCTAAAAAACACAAAGGAATGGGATTAAAACCTCTAGATGCAAATGCCCTAAATGACCCGCTACAGGGTATAAAAAAAAAGAGGGGCATGCGACTGGGAAAACTCACGGCAAGCTCAGGCCAAGGTACCCTATCCCAAGTAATGCTAATTTGGACCCAAGGAACATGAGGGAAAAAGAAAATATACCTCAAGTAGGTAAAATGGAGCGCTGTCGTGGTCGAAAGGAGGTCGAGGGCCAAAAGCACCAAATGGTCGAAAATACGCGTCTGCAAAAATAGACAGAAAAGATGTGTTAGCCTTCAAATACATGAAGGGACATAAATAGACCAAAAATTAGCCCAAATATATATATAAAAAAAAAAAAAAAGAGGAGGAAACAATAATAAAAATGAGGTTGTGGGGGATTGAACCCCTTACCTCTTGAAAAAGGAAGGATTCTCAAAACCACTAAGCCAAGGAAATAAGGTGCAAATAATAAGCCTTTGCATGAAGGCCTATTTATAAGAATTACAGAGAAGAGTCTACAAAAGCACCTAAAGGTCCTCTCCTAGACTGGGGGGCAAGTGTGGATGCTCAAAACTCCATACTGGTGAAAGACCCAAAGCACGTGTCAAGGTCCCCCAAATGACTAGACGCCTACTTCGGCCACGAACCCCATGGGGGATCTTCTTCTCGTAAGGAGGCACGCGAGGCTATTCCCGGCATGCCCAACACCAGTGCATCTCGAGGAGGTTCTCAGTGTGTTGAACCCCCATATGCCCAGCAAGGCCTAGCCCCGCAAAGAGCCCCTCGCGTGCCACCAAGGGTCTACGCGCACTGCCGCGCGACACCACCAGATCCGCGCGCCTATTGGCCTCGCCCCAAAGGGCCTCGCCTAAGGGCTACGCACGCCTAGTGGCCTCGCCCCAAAGGGCCTCGCCCAAGGACTACGCACGCCTAGTGGCCTCGCCCCAAAGGGCCTCGCCCAAGGACTACGCATGCCTAGTGGCCTCGCCCCCAAGGGCATCGCCCAAGGACCACGCATGCATAGTGGCCTCGCCCCCAAGGGCCTCTTCCAAAGGACCACACATGCATAGTCCAAAGGGCCTGGCGTATATGGCGGCCTCGCCCCAATGGGTCTCGTCCAAAGGCCTTGCACGCGCGGTGGCCTCGCCCCCGAGGGCCTCGCGTGCATGGTGCCAGTGTTCAAGGTGGCCCACAAGAGACAAAAAGAATACGAACAGGGTACTTCTAAAGGGGTACATACATGCCTGCAAGGATAAAGGGAGATGCCTGACACCTATACCCGACAAGTAGTGGCGGTTGGGAGTAGTACGAGGAATGGCAACACCACTACCACCTGCACCACTCCTCTGACATTTGTACGGTCAAGTAATGGAGACATCCTCATGGTCCTTGGCCATGTACTAGTATCAACACCACTACCCCTGAAACCACTCTCCTGACAGTGTACCTGTGTACTACTTGGTCCCCATGACCATCATGTATCCAGGGCCATTAGAGCCCACTATAAAAGAAACCCCAATTCCACATGGAGGGGGGTTGTATTTTTCTTCTGCAATTGTTCTTGGAGTTTATACTTAGATTTCTAAAGCTTTTCTTTTGATAATCTTTACTTTGCAATTTTTCTAACTTAACTTAATTGACGAGTTCTCACCGTCAACAATAAATATGCTGACCAACAAAGGAGAACCTTGGTGTTCGAAGTTGGCGATATGGTTCTATTAAAGATAACACAACTTAAAGGAGTTATGTGATTTGGAAAGAAGGGGAAGCTAAGTCGGAGGTTCATCGGACAATTCGAGATCCTATAAAGAATAGGGGAGGTGGCTTATGAATCAGTAGTTTTTTCTGGATTGCTAACATGGTTCATGAATTAAATAATCTTTTTAAAAGTAAAATAAATTTTTTCTATGTTACTTTCTCTTAAATAAACTAAATCTAATCATATTTCTTCTAGTTTTTGCTTAATTAATTAATTATACTTAATTTTTTAAAGTTTATAATCAAGAACCATATTCTATGTATGAATGCAAATCTTGATATTTAAAGAACCATATTCAAAGTATGAAAGCAAATCTTGAAAATTAAATATGAAATTAGAATGAAAACAACACAAATAAGATAAAGAGATGAATGGACCTTTGAGTTGTGGAACCTTAGTGAAGTAAAATCATAAGTCTATAATTTTATGTGAATCAATGGATGTTACAAGGCTAGACACAAATTGAGATTTGTTGTCCAAAAATCTCTATTCCTAGCCTCCCCTTTCAGATTGCATGAAGCTACTACAGTGGAATGAGATTGGGATTTACAAGCCTTGAATTTTCATGCAACTCAAGCTTTCTTGATGAAGATCATGGAGAAAACTAGTAATCTTGAGAGCTAGAGAGAGAGAGAGAGAGAGAGAGAGTTGAGTGAAAAATTCATCAAAAACTCAGATGATCGCATTAAATAGTACAGGAACCCTTATTAGTCTCAACAAACAAGATTAGAGCATTTTAATTTAAAATTGGAGCAAAAAACATGTCATTGTACGATCTTGTACAAACCTCTCACACGCATGTATATGACTTTCACTCCCTGGCGATACGACGCCTCCCAGACGCGACACAACGCCTATCAACTTGACTTGGTGCCTCCAAATTCCTTAAAGCTTTTTGGGTACTCTTATACACTACAGAGAAACACTTTGGACCAAAAAGATAATTTATTAATGCCTATAACAAATGTCAACCTGCTCATGTTGACTTTAGTGAAATCGCTATGGTTTTTGCACATCTTCGTGCCTAGCCAATTTAACTATGTAGTTAACCAATCATAACATTCCCCCACGTGGTTAAATACATCCTCTTTCTCTAGCCTGAACGATATTAGTTCAAAAAATAAAGTACCTTTTGGGTTGAAACATTATCTTAGTGAAAAATACTACAAAGCTTTACAAAAGTTCTAAGCTATTGTTAAAAGATTAAACCCAATATTACTATTGGTAAATGTTAGGATTAATACCCTAAAAGCATGTAAAGATATTTTATTGATTTAAATAAAAGTATATTTTTATTATATTTGAATATTATAATTATTGTTTGAATAAATTATATAATAATATCAAGAAAATTCCATATTCATTAATGAGAATATGATCTTGTATTAGTACGAGAGAATTAATATCATATATAATGAATAAAATAGTCAGTAACATTTAAAGTAATGAATCTTTAACAAATGGTTACTAGTACTATTTACTATGCATACAGGATGCAAGTGATCTAGATTCAGATTATTGATGTGGATAGACATCTTAGTAATGGTGTTGTATATAATAGAGATAATATATGACAAGACTAATGAGAATTAACTATCTTTATAAACTTATCGTTTGACATAAATGTTTTAATTCTTATCATAGAAGATTATCATTTGTAGATCAGTCTAAATCTTGAGTATTCATGAACTCTTTTTTGTGTTTATTGGATCTTTTGATTTACTCGTTAAGGTTTCTTAGTATAATGAGGCTAATGACTTTTGTTTTGGAGATTCAATATCATGAATGGTTGGGAACATGATTTACAATAATAGAATCAATACTTTCCTAACGAATCGAATATTGGTTCCCTTGTTAATTTTGAAACTGAAAAGTTATTGAGCTCAAATCTATTATTTGATTATAGATTAATTATTCGCTAGTGAATTAATGGTACATAAGGATCAAGAGTTAATTAGATGGGTAAAACGGTAATTTTGATCAGCTCTAATTAACGAACCAATAAATGGATGAAAAATTACATTTATTGATTATATCAATGGACTACAAGAGAAAACTTTGTAAATATAATTCTATAAATACATAGAGTGCAATTCCATAATTATAGTGAAGTAATCATGAAATTAATAAATAAGATTATTAGTAGGGGTGTTCATTGGTCAGTTTGGGAGGGTTAGGTGGATTTTTGACAAACCCGAACTTATAATCGGGTTGGTACTATTTAACTTGTAACCCACCCAATTAAAAAAAAAAAAATTGAAGTTCAACCCGACTTTTTTTTTAATTTTTTTTTCTAAAAAAAATCATTTTCACTAATTTTTTTTATTATTTTCTTTATTTTTAGTTTGTATTTGTAACTAAAATAATTTTTACTTTAAAATATAGGGTCTTTTATAAAAAAAAATTGAATTTAGTTTTATATATGTATAATTAATAATTAAATAAATATAAAATTAAAAAGTAGGCAAATCCTTAATTGGGCGCGTCGGGTTACATTGGGCGAGTTGCTAAAAATTTCAACCTGCCAAATATATTAAATGGGCGGTTTGAAATGAAGGTCGGGTTTTTCAGGTTGCATTTTTTATCAGTTTTGTGGGTTGGTTTGGGCGGGTTACAAAATTTTTGCACAACCCTAATTATTTAAAGAGTTTAATTAATAATATAATTTATTAGAGCTTCGTATTATAAGTCCATGGTCCCCAGATCACCTCTGTCATACACTCTCAAAGGTAAGAAAGTCAAAAGAAAGATTTGTAGAGAGAATGACTTAATTGTAGAGGAATTAATTTTCTAGGGCAAGGAAATAATTATGTGATAGTTATGAGCAATTGATTAATGATGAATTAATTAATTATTTAACTATAAATTTTATTTTGAACAACTATATGCTAATGTTGACAGTAAGAACTCGTCAACCAAGTTAGATCGGAAAACTTATGAGCTTAAGAGCAAATGAAGTTGTACAGAAGCTTAGAAGAACTTAGGATATCTATATGAACTTAGAATCAAGTTGTAGAGTGAAAATGGAGATAATATTTGTATTACTCGTGAATTTCTTGTTACAATGCAAAATTTTCCGACCCCATTCAATGATGAAGTGAGGTCCTATTTATAGGTGAGCATTGTTGGCTCATGGTACATTGTGGTCCCAAAGGGACAAAGAGCTGCATGTCCAGGCTGCTGGTTATCGTGGTGCAGGTTGTAGTGGTGGTGGAGGAGTGGTGATTGGCTTCAGTATGTGCAAGAGGTCTGCAAATAACTTATGTGTCCAAAATTTTCAATACCTGAACCATTCACTTCATTAATCATATGTTTATGTCCAAATGACTCGCTTAGCGAGTCCAACACCATTTAAAACACATGTTGTAATGGTCCTGGATTAGTAGGGCGGTACAACTTGGTATCAGAGCTGTCAATGTTTAAAGGTTCCTGAAGAAGGGCTAAGCATGTAGACTCGTTGCTAAAGACAAGCTCAACTCAGGATTTGGTAACTATTAATATGGTATTGTGTTCAATTGCTCAAATGAGATATATATTCCTTATCTGCCTGTCTAATTAGGAACCATGAGCTATTATGATAGGGCCTGGCCCTTGAATGTTGTATCCATGTTAAAGATGTACTTATTAGCACAATTGTTGTTTGTAAATGCTAAAGAAATGCTTATTAGCATCATTGTTGCTTTTGAATGTTAAAAATGCATATTAACAATGTTATATGCATATGAATGCCAGGAATGTGCTTATTAGCACTGTTGATGCTTGTGAATGTTAAGAACGTGCTTATTAGCACCATAATTGAGCATGAATATGAATTTCCATGCTTATTAGCATGAATGTTTTGTGTGAAAGCTATTGAAATGCTTATTAGAATTATCGAGACAGCAATAGGTTCTGGCAAGAAACACTGTCCCAGTAGAACCACCTGCTACCATATTATTAGTCGTATAACAACAACTAGAGATTGAGAACCGTTGGGAACTATTGTATGAACGGTTCAGGAAACAACACCCTCTAACTTTCGAGGGAAGCATAGATCCACTCAAGGGTGAGCAGTGGATGAGCATGATCACATCCATCCTATATTTTATGAGGATGGTGGGTAACGAGAGAGTGGCCTATGCCATGTCCATGTTTCAGGAATATGCCCAATTTTTGAGGGAGGTGGTGTCCCAGACAAGCGACTTGACCACAATGAATTGGGAAGAGTTCAGAGATTTGTTTATTGAAAAATACGATAATGATATAGTGAGATGCGCGAAGGCAGTTCAATTCAATAGTTTGGTTTAGGGAAATTTGTAAGTAACCAGTAAGGAGAGGTTCCTCTGAGGGCTAATCTCTATGATAGCCTGAGATGTTAGAATTACTAATGCTCATGGAGTGACGACATATGCTTAGGTGGTAGAAAGGGCCCTTACTGTAGAGGTTGTTGAAAACAAGATCTAGCACGAGAACGAGGCTAGAAGGGAAACAAGTCCTGGTATGGGCGGAGGCCCTAGTAACCAGAAAAGAAATACCTAGGACACCTTTTCAGCTTCAGGCTTCGATAGGAGGCCACAGGGTGTACAGATTTGTCATTAGGGCGGCAATGAGATTTGGAGGACTTATCCAGAGTGCGCCAGATTTAGAAGATGTCATCTGGGAGAGTGTCAGGTGAAGGATTTTTTTTTTATGTGGGATAGTGGGGCATCTCAAGAAATATTTCCCAATGGCGAAGAAAGAGGAGCCGAAAAAGGTGAACAACTTGACTCCAACTCGAGTGTCCACACTGACACATGCAAATGCTGAAGCTAGTCCCTTAGTAGTGACAAGTCAGCTTTCTAGTGCTGGCCCTTCTTACACCGTATTGATTGATTTTGGTGCTACACTCATTTGTTTCTAGTAGAGTAATTGATAGATTGTGTAGACCTTGTGACTATTATACTGTGGGGTTTGGGACTTTATTGCCTACTGGGGAGCTGGTAGTCTCTAGGATATGGGTTAGATCATTGATAGTGGTGGTTGACATCAGAGAACTATCAATCTATTTGATTGAGTTAGTTATGGATGATTTCGACATAATTCTTAGTATGGATTGGTTAGCCAAGTACGAGGTGACAATAAATTGCATGAAAAAGATGGTGACTTTTGAGCCTGAGGGTGAGGATCCCTTTGTTTTTGTTGGCACTCTACATGGACCTCGTATTCCAATGATATCAACATTGAGGGCTAGAGACCTATTGCAAGGAGGTTTCTAGGATTCCTAGCTAGTGTGGTGGACACCACTAAGGTCGTGCCCGTGGGACCAGAGGAGACCAGACTGGTTTGTGAGTTCTTAGATGTGTTCCATGTGGACTTACCAAGATTGACATCGCACCTGAAGATTGAGTTCGTTATTAAGTTGGCACAAGGTATAAAACCAATGTCTAGGGCACCATATAGAATGGCTTAGGCAGAACTGAAGGAGTTGAAGGTACAGTTACATGTACTATTGGACATGGGGTTTATCAGACCTAGCTTCTCACCATGGGGTGCACCAGTTTTGTTTATGAAGAAGAAGAATGGGACCCTGAGAATGTGTATAGATTACAGAGAACTGAACAAGTTGACTATCAAGAACAAGCACCTACTACCGTGGATTGACTACATGTTTGATCAGTTGCAGGGTAAGACAGTGTTCTCAAAGATTGATCTTCTATCTAGTTATCACCTGCTCAGGATCAAAGAATGGGATATTTCGAAGAAGACCTTTAGCACGAGGTATGGGCATTACGAGTTTCTTGGGTTGACTAATGCCCAAACGACGTTTATGGATTTAATGAACAAAGTGTTCAAGGATTATTTGGATCAGTTGTAATTGTCTTCATCGATGACATCCTGTTTATTCTCAATCAGAGGCAAAAAATGAGCATCATCTCCGGTTGGTACTACAGAGGTTGAGAGAACACATGTTATATGCTAAGTTTAAGAAATGTGAGTTCTAGTTACCTCAGGTGAGCTTTCTTGGTTTCCGATATTGGGCTCGAGGTGGTAGTGGGCAGATTAGCGGAATAGTCACAACAGGGTAAAATACCCGATTCGGGGTGAGCCTAGGGGTTTTGGGAACTTAGCGTGCATTCGGGGTTTAGCGCGTAACCAGTAGTTATTTGATGATTATTTTGGTATGCTGGGATTAATTGGCGATTTATAGGACTACTTGAGGAATTAGCAGGAAACGTGGCTAATGACCATTTTTCCCTTGGGGGCGTTAACGAGCAAGAGTTGACCTGGGGCACTTTGGTCATTTTGTGTGTCAAGGGATAGACTTGGGGAAGCCTTGAGAAGTATTCAGAAAACACTTAGCCTCTCAGCCTTTCCTCCCCTATCTATTCGGTTCTCTCTTTCCCTCTTGGTGTGCCTTGGAGCTTTGTGAAATTCTTGAAGAATTGGCCAGCAAATCCAAGAAGCTGAAACTAGGATTAGGATCAAGGGATAGTTTGGGGTCGAATTACTATTGAGGTAAGATCTATAAACCCATTTCCGCTACAAATTCTAAGTTTTAAATTCAATTTTTTATGTTCTTGAGCCTCAAAGCTCAAGGTAGGATTTAAGGGTTCTATGGGAATTTTTAGGTCGATTGTGGTATTAAGTTGTTGCTCTGGATGTATTTCTCGGAGTTTTTTGCTCAATTTTAGATTTAGTTGTTGTTTAGGGTCAATTTTGATGGGTTTGGAAAGCGAAATTGGTGGGAAATTCTAGGTTTTGAGCTAGACTCGCAGCGTTGTTCTTTAAGCGTCGCAGTGCAGGTTGGAGTGCGCTGAGGCTTGTTCTCTCAGGAGAGAGCCTGAGCTATTTGTCTGGCAGAGGGCCATGACACCTCCAAGCTCAAATAGAAAATGTTAGCCAAAATAGGTTTTTAAGCTCGGGAACTCAAAGTTAAGGGCGCGAGAATGATTCTACTACCCGATTTAGTTGAATTCAAGGTCCCGGTGGCCAGTATATTTTTCTGAAGCTTTTAATTGGTTTAGGTTGTCATGGTTATTTATTATTATGTTATGACTAGGATTTCTTGCTAAGGCTCGGGATTAGGGATCATGCTCGGGATCGCCTTCTACTGTCAACTCGGGACTCAAGGTAAGAAAACTATCTATGCACGTAGAGCATGGCATGGCATGATTATTTGTGCTTGTATTATGCTTAGTGTTATGTATAGATGTTTGCAACTATTATGTTATATATGTGTGTGATTGAGCGGCAAGGGTCGGGATTGGCAAGTGTCAGGATCGGCAAGGGTCAGAATCGGCAATAAGCATGTTGAATTCAGGCTGCCATGGCATGGCCATCTAAGGGTGTTGTACTCAACCGCTCGGTTAGGACCATGAACTTTGTGCCTGGTAACGCACCTTGACTGACTTTGGACGCTGTTGTTAATTGTAATGAATGCTTGTGAATTGTCTATTGTGATTGTTTAGTTATGCACTTTTTGAAATGAATTGTTATATGCTATGTTGGTGAAGTTTTCGTGCTAGGCCATGGCTCATGGGTGCTTTATGGAGCATGTAAGGACAAGGGAAAGGCTGACCAAGCATGAGTTGAAGGGCATGGGGTGGTGCCTACATGTTTGGCCTACCTGGCTGCCACGCCTGGGGTCATTTTGAGAAACGCAATGTAATTGTCTGATTTTGTCGCCTAGGTCGACTGTATAATAAACATGTCTTACACAACATTTTTGGATCCCATGTAACTTTCTATATTCTTAATGAATGATTAAACATTTTTATGGAAATTTTGTAAAATTAGTCTTTACTTTAATTTTATCACACTTTTTGGGTCTAACACCTGAATTAGTGAGTTAAAGACACAATTTAAAATCACATGGTAACGACTCTAGGGTAGTAGGGCATTATAACTTGGTATCAGAGCGTGCCAAGGTTGGTCGGTATTAAGTGAAATATTTGTCTAATTACTTATCTGAATTGCCTATCTTCCTGTTGATATATATAGACCATGATGTGTATATAATGCTATGGCATGGCCCGTTCGATTGTTATATGATTATGTTATGTGGATGTTGTGTTGGTTTGTTATTTGTGTTAACTCGGTTGAACTAGGGAGGTGGTTTCTTTGGATGTTGTTATCGTGCATAATGTGCGGCGTCATTGATTGCAGGCATATTGAAGTTATGCATCGGCGATCAAATTGATTCTGTGGCAATATTGCCAAAGATAACAACCTGGGTCAGGACCCTACATCTGCCCCAGAAAACTGGCAACAAATGTTTGCAGAGATGCAAGCCAGACATCAGAGTAGTGAAGATGAACTCTGAGAGCTAAGACAAAAGGCTCCTCCTCGGAATGTTGGAATACAGGCTCCACAGGCTGTGGCACCAGTGCTAGCTCAGCCTGTAGTGGAGAATACATGGGACCCTCAGTATGAGAGGTTTAGAAAGTAGCACCCTCCCACATTTGAGGGCGGTCTGAACCCACAGCGGGCAGAGCATTGGATGAACATGATTACTTCTATATTGGATTTTGTGAGGGTCGAAGGAAACGAGAGGGTGGCATGTGCTAGTTATATGCTAAGGGATGATGCCCGCATCTAGAGGGAAGTTGTGTCTTAGGGGAAAAATGTGGCCACTATGACCTGAGATGAGTTCAGGGATGTTTTTAATGGGAAGTATTATAATGTTGTAGTTCGAGCTGGAAAGGCGGATGACTTCGCTAATTTAACTCATAAAAGAATAAGTGTAACTGAGTATGCTCTGAAGTTCGACTGGTTAGCTAAATTCACGCCGGATTTGGTGATCGAAGGCTAAACACCAATGTCCAGTAGGGTTCCTACAACCTTTAGGGATTCTAGAGTTGAAGTGGGAAGATATTACCATGGACTTCATGGTTGGATTGCCGAGAACAGTGGGACAATATGATTCTGTGTGGGTGATTGTGGATAGGTATACAAAATCAACCCACTTTCTGCCCGTTAGAACAACTTATACGGTGGAGCAGTATGCTGAATTGTACGTGAACGAGATCGTGCGTGTCCATGTGTAACAACCCGAATTTTCAAGACTCAATAATGCGGAAATATAATTGTTTTCATTTAAGAAAATGTCCCAAAAACTTGTACAAAAAAAACTTTTTAAAAAGTAGTATGGCCATACTTAACATTTATTACAAACATATTTTATGAATAGTAAAATGAGCCTAGTTTATGAAAATAACACGACATTTTCAAAACAAAACGGCTACCCAAAATAGTCGGTCCACATGTACATTCGCAAGGTAGACTCCAGCGCTCATTGTCTGCCTTGCCCTTGTTCTTACCCACAACAGGAAACAACTAAGTAAGCGAAAACACTTAGTAAGTTCAACTTTAAAAACAAAAGTATGCAGAGAAGACTGGTGGTCACTGACCAAGCTACTGTCCACAGATAACAATAGCTCACAAAAATTAGGGTTCCGGATCCATCCGGACCCTACGCAATAAATTTCAAGAACGCAAAAGCATCCTGGAAAACTTATGGCCATGTCTGATAACAATTGGAAAACTATTTCCTATGAACAGATAAATCCTTGCACTCAGAAAAATTCCAGAGCAAGCAAATATAATATATCACAACTATTTCATATAAACCTACAAATCCCTACACTCAGAAAATTCTAGAGCAAGCACATATAATATATAACAATATAATTCGAGACCAACGCTCGAAAATTTCCAACAATTCGGGCGTAACACACCCTCCAGCATAAATGTTAATCTGTAAGAGAGAACCGATTCTCAACACTAAGATCTAGACAATAAATATCCCCATCAAGGGTAACCATTAGGTTACCTAGGGCATCACTACTTATCCAAGAGTGTAATTGAAGTGACATGAGCTTACAGAGACTTCTATGTTAATCAGTGGTGCTGGTGAGCAGTTTCCCCTAGGGTGTTCAGCCTCACTCAAACTTGGCAACCCCTAGTATCTTTAGGCCCTCTCACTGAATGGCCAATATTCATGGCTACTATCCGGGAATAACTTATCAGAGCACTTGCTCGGGTACTAATCGTTCACTGATTAAGTAAGCATGAGGGCCCCTAAGTCCCATTCATTTTGGTGCCCCTAGGTTTAAACCAGCAATCCTCACCTCTTGGCCACTCGTCGCGGTAATGAACCGGACATAATAAAATCAAGAAGTGTGACGAGGATCAGCCGTCTAGAATATGACGGATATCTACCAGTCATATTTTCTGAATCAGCACCAACTAGACTAATGTCTCTAAGCAAACTTTCTACGGCAGTGTATAAATGCGCATGTGTCTCTATACTAACATACAATACAATAGTCGTTTCATATTGCGGCCACACAATATAAGTTGACTTACTTGGAGTCCTTTTCTCTCAGCAAGATTTCAACCTCTAATGTATAATCCAGATATGCTTAGCCAATACTGTAATTATCCATACGGTATACTCAGATTCATTATGGCACTTCATAATTCGTTATTATTATTTTGGGCAGGTGGGTCATTATAAAAATCATTTGTGAGTATTTAAGATCCTTATTTGGTTTTAAACCCATTCAAGAAATTCGTACTAAAAAACATTTGTGACTAAACCCTAAGATTCATACTAAAAAACATTTGTGACTAAACCCTAAGTCTCAGGGAGACCTATCCTATGGTCTCGATACCTAGGCTCGGGTATCACAATAGTAGTTTCCCACAATCTGCAAAAAAAATTATTCTTTAAAAGTATCGCTATTAACCCGTACTTTCAACAAGTTGGTTAAATCTATAGAAGATTTTAGCCGATATTCCATCCAGAAAATACTAATTAAATTCCTTAAATATTTTTAAAGAAAATAATCTCTTAATTTTCCTTTTATTTTCTTAAGGTTTTACTCTCTAAAATCGGTTTAAGGAAATAGCCTAAATTTAACTTAATTAGGAAAACTATTAAAAATTTCTTATCTTGACTAGTTAATTTTCTGAAATCAATTAATCAAGTTTACTTACTATAAAGATAATTTACTTAATTATTTTCTAAAAATATAGGGTTTTAAACCCTCTTTTAATTTATTAACTTATTAATAATTTAAATCTTTTATTTTTAGAAAGAATCAAAATTCTTGAATAAAAATAATTCTCACTAATCTCAAAGTGGTAGTTTAGGTCAAAATATGTTTTCAAGACTTACCAAGTTTTTATCTTGTAATAAGCAAAATTTTACTTTTTTACCTTACGTTCCAAAATCCCTTTTTTACACTAAAGTGTGATAACCTTATTTTTTCACATTTTTAACTACATACTTTGTTAAGTCATAACTTGGAATTTACTTACGCAATTGTTACAAAAATTTCCCAATTCCATTATTGGTATACCATTTAGGTATTTGTAAAATATTAGGTCAAAATGAGCATTTTTTACTGGTGAAAATATTTTTCAACAATGAAGTAAAAATGACCTTATTTTCAAGTTCTTATTTTTTCCAAACTTTGGCACTTAATAACTTTCAAACCGTTCAATATTTTGTTACCAAATTTTACAGTAAAATACTAGGTTATGCTAATACAGTTGACCAATATATTTGTTGTCCAAACTTGGTCCCGAAATTAAGAATACGAAAAAACTGTTTTTTACCTAAACATTGAAATAGCATAACTCACTCATTTATAAACATTTTTTAGTGTTTCAAAAGCTAAATTTTATGTACTCCATCTCAAAAGCATCACAGTACAATAAAATTTTACAAAATCAATATACAGTGGATACTTGACCCCTTGGGAGTCACAACTCAAAAATTGTATTTTTGTTTTAGGGTTTTCAACAAAACCCTTGGGGATTTTGGTTTTTATTTTAAAAAATCAACACACAAGCATCATAAAAATTATAAAGAAACTATCATAACCTTATTACATCACCAATAAGAAACTTTAAGCATTAAATATACAAAATAATGCATTAAAAATAAAAACCATACAATAACAACCATAAAAAGTAAACTTTTTACCTCCTGTTGTTCTTGCTTAAGGTTTGGATCTTTCTACTAGCTTTGGATCCTTCAAAACCCTTTCAAAACCTTAACCAACTCCCCCAACAACATATATAATTAGCTATTGAAAAATCTATGGTTAAAACTTTACAAAAGTCTAGTTTTTTTTTTAAACTTTACCTTAGAGAAACCCTTCCTAGACCAAAGCTTAAGCTTCCAAGCCTTCTTAGTGTTCTTGAGGTTGAAAATGGAGAGAAAACTTGAGAAAATTTTTTTTAACACAAGAGAGTGAGAGAAGAGTATATGGTCAGTTGGGTGAGGGTTTGGATGAGCATATCAATTAAAAAATATCTAAACACTTGAGTGTTTTTACCTTTATCACTTAGTGTCATTAACCCTAATATAATTGGGATTAAAACTAAAACAATTTGGTCCACACAAATACTTATACTCACATGGCCGGCCATTAAATTTATATTTATGTATTTAAAAAAAATTCTATTTATGTAATCATATAATTTTTTTTTATTTTTTTATAAAGGTTAATAAATATTTCCTAAGAAGAAAAATCCAAATTGACATTCTATAACCTTTTTCACTCATAATAAAGTTATTATATTTTAAGAAAAAAAAATAAAACTTAAAACATAATAATTAAATTAAATGACTCTCACATTTAATTTAATTAATCACACAATAAAATTTAACCTAAGGTCCATCCATGGAATAAAATTCCCCGATTCGGTAAAATTAAGCATTTAACACAAAATGCCCTAAAATTTCCATTTTCTCTTAGGTTTATTATTTTTTACCAAACATTAATTTTTATCAATGTATTTTATGCCCAAAATATATTTGCCATAGTTTTTCATTTTATTTTCTGAGATTTTGACCCGATTAGGGTTTTTGTGTCGGTCCAAGATCGAATGTCTTATCTTGACTTTTAATCACAAAATTCATAATTTCTCTAGCAATAACTCATGGAAATAAATTGCAAATAAATATAATATTATTTAAAATAATATTCTTAACTCGAGGAAAACAATCCCGACCCGAGTCGTTTAAAGGTACCCGAAATGCAGGATGTTACACCATCGGACTCCAAAATCGATAGTTTAAGATAAGGACCCCACCTTAACCTCTAAAATTTGGGAAAGCCTGCAGAAGGCTATGGGCACGCAGTTGAGATTCAGTACAACTTATCCCCCTTAGACGGATGGACAATCTGAGAGGACGATTCAAATACTAGAGGACATGTTGTGGGCATGTATGTTAGATTTTTGGGGATCTTGAAGTAAGTATCTCCCTTTGATCGAGTTTTCTTGATGAGGACACCAAGACTCAAAATCCAAGTCAAGTTCCAGTTGATCCAAGTCAAGAGGGGAGGAATGATGAGGACACCAGTTTAGGAGCTTGATCAATATTTAGCTTCTTGTAATGAGTCTTTTTATTTTTAATCACGTTTTCTAGTCTTTGTTTATTTTGTGATAAGTTAAACATTTGACTTGTGTGAGTCCAATAGTCCTCTTGTCTTTAATTTCGGTTTTCATGAGGAAGACAAAAGGCTTGTCTTTAATTTCGGTTTTCATTAGGAAGACAAAGGAAAGGGGCTGTCCTTAATTTTTCGGTTTCATTAGGAAGACCAAGGGTCTTGTTTTCATGTAATTTTCGTCCTTATAAGGACTGCCAAAACAATGTGAAAGGGCAGATTATGTTGAATGAAATTGTGAGTTTATTTCTTCTTGAGTTCTTGAAGAAACTTTTGAACTTATCAAGGAGATTCCTTGTGGCGTTCATCCTGACTTATCAAACGGATTCCATCCCCGTTTGTGGCGTCTTCCTCATACCAAGGTTCATGCTTGGCTAAGCATTGGGTCGCGGTTCCATTCCAATCTCGTATGTTCTTGGTGGCTGTTCCATATTTGGTGTCGGGTTTCATCACAATGTTGGTGTGGTTCGTATCAGTTGGTATCAGAGATTAGGATCATCCGGTTTGGCCTATCCTTTTTTTTTCATTTGTGTTTCTATTCTATTCGTATTTCAATTTTAGGGTTTCTGAAATCAAAAAAAAAAAAAATCTATCTATTCGTGTTCTTGATTTTCTTAGTCTTTGTTCTTGTTTTCCTTCTAAAAATCTGAAACCATTATAGTTAATCTCTATATTCCAGATTGTTTCTTTGTTCAAATCGTGTTCTTAATATCCTTGTTCCAATTGTTTGTTGTGAAATCAGAAACTATTCTAGAGCTTGTTGAAATCGTGAATTAGGGCTTTGAGTTTTTCTCTTGTTCTAATTGTAGAATCTGAATTTTCATTGAGTTTCTAGTGCTGTTTTGTTTTGAAATCCGAATTTTTCCTTGGGTTTCTTGTTCTTGTTGTGAAATCCGAAATTGGTATTGATAATTCCCTTGTTTCAATTGTGTCCCTGGTTTCAATTGGTTCCTTTATTTGTTGTGGAATCCGAGACTGTTATAGTGCCACCAATTATTTTGGTTTTGATCTTATTGTTTGAATCACAGATTGGATTTTGGGAATATTGGTTTTCTGTTATTGGGAGTGTTCTTGAATCTGTTATAGTACCACAGTTTGCTTGGTTTTCGGATTGGTTCTTTGGTGTTCAAATTTTTTTTTTTTCTTTTCAAAAATTGAGTATCTGGGTTATCAAATTTGAGAGATAAAAAAAAAAAAAGGGAAGAAAGGAAAGGAAAAATCAAGAGGATCCGAACCTTAAAAAAAAAAAAAAAAAAAAGTCTGGAAACCTGTCTTAAAAATTTTTATTCTATTCTTGTTCCCTATGGTCTAGGGGCCATTTTGCCAAAACCCCACACAAGTGTTCCAAAAATCACCATTTTTCGCCACTTTTTCATCAATTTTCGTTTGATTTGTTTGGTAGAATTGGCTGCTTGAACCTCCATATCACCGTTTCATTAGTTTTCAAAGAGCTTAAAGAAGAAAATAGAGTGGAAAAAGGCAGAGGTGTGAGCTTATTTGAGGGTAAAAGCCATCATTGAGTGCAAACACGAGTGTACTTGAGTGACCATTTTCTTTGAGTGAAACACGTGAGGGAGTGTGGTGAGGTCTTTTTCTAACCTTAATTTTGTGCAGATTTTCAATCATGTCACAAAATACAGAAAGAAATGCAGGCAATGACACTCCACCACCTACAGTTCCAAATCTACAAATTGAAGCTTTAATGGGGGAGATGAGGAGGATGTTGAGGGCAGAGTGTGAGCAAATACATGAGAGGTTGGATATGGTAGAAGAGGGAACACAACAGAGACCAAGGAGGGGTAGGGTACACCAAAGGGAGGATGAGAATGAAGGGGATTTAGAAGGGGTAGTTTCTGATGATGAATTTGATAGGATGTCGACGGGTAACCATAGGAGGTATGGTGGGAATAGAGAAGATAGGAACCAGGTAGATAATTATATGGGGAATATCAAAATGAGAATCCCAGCATTTCAAGGGAAGAGTGATCCTGAAGCATACCTTGAGTGGGAGAAGAAAATGGAGCTAGTTTTTGATTGTCACAACTACTCCGACATGAAGAAGGTAAAACTTGCTGCCATTGAGTTTACTGATTATGCTATTGTTTGGTGGGATCAGTTGTGCATCAACAGGAGGCGGAGTGGAGATCGCCCTATTGACACATGGGAGGCCATGAAATGGGTGATGAGGCGACGGTTTGTACCACCTCATTATTATCGAGATCTCTACCTTAAGTTGCAGGGTCTTCGTCAGGGCTACAGAAGTGTTGATGAGTATTACAAGGAGATGGAGATGGCTATGATTAGAGCCAATGTTGAAGAGGATCGGGAGGCAACCATGGCAAGGTTTTTGAATGGGTTGAACCGAGAGATTGTTGACCCAATCGAGCTACACCATTATGTGGAATTGGAGGATTTGGTTCATATGGCAATCAAAGTTGAGAGGCAGCTCAAGAAGGGTAGGTCAAGTTCGAGGTCAAGACCGAGCCCACACAATCCAAGTACAACACCTTGGAGGTCGAACTATCCAAAGAAGGAAGAAGACCAACCTACTTCATCCTTTACACCAAAACCAGCCACGACCCCTCAAGGTAAAACAACCCCTACTTCATCCCATTCTAGTGAGATAAAGTGTTTCAAATGTTAGGGGCGAGGACACATAGCTAGCCAATGCCCAAACAAGCGAGTTATGGTAATTCGGGATAATGGGGAGATAGATTCTGAAGAGGAAGATGATCTTGATGATATGCCACCATTGGAGGACGCTTCTATGGGTGGTGAGGAGTTTGGGGCAGAATCTGGTGAGATGCTTGCACTAGTCACACGACGAGCCTTAAATTTGCAAGCAAAAGAAGAGGAAGAAGAGGTGCAGCGGGAGAACATCTTTCACACTCGTTGTCATGTGAAAGACAAGGTATGCAGTGTTATTATTGATGGTGGTAGTTGCACTAACGTTGCTAGTTCTTCCATGGTTGAAAAGATGGGGCTCCCAATGCTTAAACATCCTTGTCCATACAAGTTGCAGTGGTTGAATGATAGTGGTGAAGTGAGGGTTACAAAACAGGTGCTGGTATCATTTCGAATTGGCAAGTATGAGGATGAGGTATTGTGCGATGTGGTTCCCATGCAAGCTGGACACCTCCTTCTAGGAAGGCCTTGGATATTTGATCGGCGAGTCCAGCATGATGGCTTCACCAACAAGTACTCATTCACGTTCCATCAACGAACAATCACTCTAGCTCCATTGACGCCAAAGCAAGTATATGAAGACCAAGTGAGGTTGCAAAAATTGAGCGATAAAAAAAAATTGAGTGAGCAAAAGAAGGAGAGTGAAAAGATGAATGAGAGTGAGAAAAAAGAGAGACAAAGAGAGAAAAGGGTCGAATCAAGTGAGAGAGAAAAGAAAGAGAAGAGTTCGATCAATGAGGGAAAATTCGAGAGAAAACAAAGTAATTTTTATGCAAAAAAAAGTGAGGTTAAGGAGGCTCTTTTAAACACTAACCAACTTGATGCTAACAAGGGTCGTCACAAGCAGGTTTTTGATCCCGGTGATTGGGTATGGTTACACATGAGGAAAGAGCGATTCCCAGCACAAAGACGTTCCAAATTGCTACCTCGAGGAGATGGGCCGTTTCAAGTGCTAGAAAGGATCAATGAAAATGCCTACAGACTCGATTTACTAGGTGAGTATACTGTTAGTGCTACTTTTAATGTTTCTGATTTGAGTCCTTTTGATGCAGGTGACGATTTGAGGTCAAATCTTTCTCAATTGGGGGGGAATGATGAGGACACCAAGACTCAAAATCCAAGTCAAGTTCCAGTTGATCCAAGTCAAGAGGGGAGGAATGATGAGGACACCAGTTTAGGAGCTTGATCAATATTTAGCTTCTTGTAATGAGTCTTTTTATTTTTAATCACGTTTTTTAGTCTTTGTTTATTTTGTGATAAGTCAAACATTTGACTTGTGTGAGTCCAATAGTCCTCTTGTCTTTAATTTCGGTTTTCATGAGGAAGACAAAAGGCTTGTCTTTAATTTCGGTTTTCATTAGGAAGACAAAAGGGCTGTCCTTAATTTTTCGGTTTCATTAGGAAGACCAAGGGTCTTGTTTTCATGTAATTTTCGTCCTTATAAGGACTGCCAAAACAATGTGAAAGGGCAGATTATGTTGAATGAAATTGTGAGTTTATTTCTTCTTGAGTTCTTGAAGAAACTTTTGAACTTATCAAGGAGATTCTTGTGGCGTTCATCCTGACTTATCAAACGGATTCCATCCCCGTTTGTGGCGTCTTGCTCATACCAAGGTTCGTGCTTGGCTAAGCATTGGGTCGCGGTTCCATTCCAATCTCGTATGTTCTTGGTGGCTGTTCCATATTTGGTGTCGGGTTTCATCACAATGTTGGTGTGGTTCGTATCATTTCTTATAATAATAGTTACTAGGCAACTATTAGAGTGGCTCCGTATGAAATTTTGTATGGGAGGAAATGCAAATCGCCCATTCATTAGGATGAGATGGGTGAGAGAAAGTATTTAGGTCTTGAGGAACTTCAGAGGACTAATGAGGCAATTAAGAATATTAGATCTCGAATGCTCGCCTCCTAGAGTAGATTGAAGAGTTACTCAGACTTGAAACGTAGAAGTGTAGAGTTTCAAGTAGGTGATTATGTGTTTCTTAGAGTTTCTCCTTTGAGAGGAGTGAAAAGATTTGGAGTGAAAGGAAAATTAAGTCCTAGGTTTCTTAGCCACTTTGAGATTCTGGAATGAGTTGGAGGGGTGGCGTACATATTAGCTATGCCTCCAGCGTTATCAGGGGTTCACAACGTATTTAAACAAATTTACATATGAGATCCCAAAAAGGAATAGTGTTCAAAGGTTAGTTTACAAAATTTCCAAATTACAGACTACCAACAGCCACTCTAAGGCAAAACGGACATTTATAGCTTTTCTTTTCCTGTTATCCTCTCAACCGTGGCGGCTGAGCAGCTAGTCATGCACATTCCGCTCACAGAGCTCTCCAAGTCATGGCTGATCAAGTTTGCCCTTGCCTTTACCTACACCACGTAGCACCCGTGAGCCAAGGCCCAGCAAGAAAACATATTACACATCTCAACAATCATATCAAGAGAATAATTCATCTAGCATGACCAACCACTTAACATTCCACATTAATCACATAGCATGTAATCAGTATCAAAGATGCAACCAATCATTAATAACAGTCAAATCACATAATAACTAGGGCCGACAACTTAGGCCGCACCCTCTGTTTACCCCACTGACTCCGGCCCGCTTAAACCAAGCTCAGTGCATAATAAGCTGTCCTCGGCTACCAGTAGCCGAGCCGCGCCCTGTGCGCAAGTGTAACCTTTGGCACTCTTAGGCCGTTGGTTTACTATTTACATGGCATAATACCATCCTTCTCAAAGCATAAATACCAGGGAACCCTTAGTCCCATTACAAATACAAAACCAGGTGCAATTTTCTTACCTTTGGCTTCCAAGTGAACTAGTTACGAGCGATGCTCTTTGAGCGCGATGCGATCCCCGAGCCCTAGCTTAGCACCTAGTCACAACCAAGATAAAGGATACCATCAACAATCTTAAATGAGCTTCTAGACAAAGTTCTAGTCTCCGAAACATTGAACTTCACCAATCATGGTAAAAGATTCAATCCCGAGCACCCTTGGTTAAATTCCCAAGCCTAGAATCTCAAAATCCCAAAATCCCTTAAGGGTCGCGGCATTAGCCACCCATGTTGCGGCATGGCCCCAACTAGAGGCCTCCCAATGCCCAAAAACAGGTAAGGGCCGTGACCCTACTCAGACCATGCCGCGGCCCGCCCTCCTTCCTCAACACCCATCAGCTTCGAAGGGTCGCAACTCACCAAGAATTATGTCGCGGCCCGACCCCTTCGAACCCAGAAAATCCTCCATTTTTGACTCTCAAACCTCATGAAAACTCACTCAAAAATACCCCAATTGCAATCAATTATCCATAAACTTCCCACAAGATTCCAGCAACATAACCCAGCTGAAACTTAGACTAGAAACCCATCAAAAACCTATTTCAATCACTGAAACTTTCTAACTCAAGAACAAAAAACCCAGCCATGGAAACACTATAACTCATCCATTAAACCTTCAAGCTTACCTCAACTGCAGAACCAATCCTCCAAGAGCTTTCTGAGCTAACTTCCAAGGTTCTAGCCTCAATTTAATCTTCAAATCAAAAACCCAAAAACCACTTAGAACACAACCAAAATCACAAAATTTCAACAACAGAAAATGAGAATCAATCTTTACCTTAGTCTTGGTTGAATTCCTTTGCTAAAATTGAGCTAATTCCTCAAGACCTAAGCCTAAATCACAGAACTTTCAGCTGAGTTCCTTTAGATACCAAGAGTTTCCTTTGAGAGAGAAAGGGAGAAAGAGGAGAGAGTCGGTTTATTATGTTCTACTGTTTTCTGTAGCTCCTTAAGTCTATCCTTAGGCAACTAAGTGAAAGCTTGGGGTACCGGAAACGTCCCTGAGGGCAAAATGGTAAAATTCCCCAATATTCCCACCTAAACTTCCTAACCTCAAATATATCTCCAATTATTTATTTTCATAACCTATAATCTAAATAACCATCTGATACCTGAAACACCCCTTGACTTGCCCAAAGTCAAATATTAAGCCCCGTTGTGACTTTCTCGCTATCTAGCTCCCTAAGATCGCCTCAAGTCGCCTGCTGCAGATTTACCCACATAATAATGTGGTTCTCACAAGTATAACATTTAATCACATTTATATTCATATAATCATACAAGCATGCTTATCATGTAACCATGCATTAAATCAATAAATTCACACATAAACCAATTATGCCCTCCCAGCACACTAATCAAGGCCCTTAAGCCATATTAGTGATTTTGTGTCGTTACAGTTAACCTAGAGGGCACTTTGGTCATTTTGGGTGCCAAGGGATAAACTTGGGGAAGCCTTGAGAAGTAACCAGAAAACACTTAGCCTCTCAACCTTTCCTCCCCTCTCCATTCGGTTCTCTCTTTCTTGGTGTGGTTGGAAGCTCTGTGAAATTCTTGAAGAATTTGACAGGAAATCCAAGAAGCTAAAACAAGGATTAGGATCAAGGGATAGTTTTGGGTCGAATTACTATTGAGGAAAGATCTGTAACCCCATTTTTGTTGTAAATTTCATTTTTGATGTTCTTGAGGTAGGATTTAAGGGTTTTGTGGGAATTTTTGGGTAGGTTGTGGTATTAAGTGTTCGGACTAATGCCTTAAAAGCATGTAAAGACATTTTATTGGTTTCAAATAAAAGTACAATTTTATTATATTTTAATGTTATACTTATTGTTTGAATTAATTATATAATAATATCAAGAAAATTCCCTATTCATTCATGAGAAAATGATCTTGTATTAGTATGAGAGAATTAAGATCATATAAAATGAATAAAATAGTCGTAACATATTAAAGTATAGAATCTTTAATGAATGGTTACTAGTACGGTTTGCAAAGCATAAGAGATGCGAGTAATCTAGATTCGAATTACTAATGTGGATAGACATCTTAGTAAAGCTGGTGTATATTATAGAGATTATATATGACAAGACCGATGAGAATTAATTATATTTATACACTTGTCGTTTGACATAAAGATTTAATTTTTATGATAATAGAAGATCATTTGTAGATGAGTCTAAATCCTGAGTATTCATGAACTCCTGTTTGTGTTTATTGGATCTCTTGATTCACTCGTTAAGGTCTCTTAGAATAATGAGGCTAATGACTTTTGTTTCAGAGATTCAATATCATGGATGGCTGGGAACATAAATTACAATATTTGAATCCATGCTTTCCTAACGGTTCGAATATTGGTTCCCCTAAGGGTTTATTCTGGAACTGAATAGTTATTGAGCTCAAATCTATAATTAGATTTTAGATTAATTATTCACTAGTGAATTAATGGTACTTAAGGATCAAGAGGTAATCAGAAGAGTAAAATGGTAATTTTGACCATCTCTAATTATTGAACCAATAATGGAGGACAGAACTACATATATTTATTATATCAATGGACTACAAGAGAAAACTCTGTAAATATAATTCTATAAATACTTAGAGTGCAATTCCATATTTATAGTGGAGTAATCATGGAATTAATAAAGAAGATTCTTAGATTAAAGAGTTTGATTAATAATCTGGTTTATTGGATCTTTGTATTATAGGTCCATGGTCCCCAGATCACCACTGCCCTACACTGTCAAGGGTAAGGATATCAAAAGAAAGATTTGTAGAGAGAAGGACTAACTTGCAAAGGAATTAATTTTATAGGACAAGGAAATAATTATGTGATAAATATGGGTAATTGCTTAATTGTCAATTAATTAATTATTTTACTATATAGTTTTTATTATTGAAAAACTATAGGTTAAAATTAATATTAATCGCATTTGGATTAATATAAAGAGAGAATAATAAATATCTTATTTTGAATATGATATTTATTTATTTAATTTAAAACTAATATTTTAAGATAAAGTTAATTTTGAATTAACTGATATTTATGTTGGGATAAATATATTGTCTTAAAAGTTGATTAGACAAAGAAATGAGAAAATTAGGGAAATCCTAATAGGGTTGGGCGACACACACTGTGTGGCGCCTAACTCAGGGATTTTTATCCTTTCGATTTGAATTTTGAATTTCAAATAAATTTGTTTAATCAGTTATTTAATTATTTTTTTTAAATATGATTTATATAAATAATTAAATATAAATATCAGATCAGTTTTAATTTGAATTTTATTTTTAATAAAATAAAGATTATTTAATTAGATTAAATATTTTGATATAAGTCTGATAGTACGTGACTTTCAGAAGGAGCTTTAATTATTTTTTATGAGATTAAAATTATAGAGTCTCTCTCTTAAGCAATAGTTTTCTCAAATCCTCAAAACTATTCTAAACCTCTTCTCTCAGTCAAACCTCTATAGATCTCATGTGTTGAGTACATATAAAGAGTCACATAAATCAACCTTGTGAATCCTACTTGCCCACACCCGTCCTTGTCTGTTTGAGGATTGTTCTGAAAGATGAAATTGTGAGCTTTCAGATTATTGGATAGGAAGATCGTTGATTTTATACAAAAAGATTCAAGGACACTTGATAGGATACAAGAGGTAATCCCTAATCTGTTTTGTATGTGATTTATGTTTATATATGTATATGAACATGGCATGTATTAATATTTATTAAAATGGGTTCATATATTCCACTGTGCACCTTTGATTTGATCATTTAATACCAACATTAAGTTGTTGCTCTGGATGTATTGTTCGGAGTTTGTAGCTCAATTTTGGATTTAGCTTTTTTTTAGGGTGAATTTTGTTGGATTTTGGCAAGGGAAAACGCTGGGAATTTTTGGGTTTTGAGCTCAGGTCGTGGCGCTCAAAGAACAGCGTCGTGGCCAGTGTACTTGAAAATGCCTTGGTGGTTCTCTAAAATCGCCTAAGCGCCACGACGCGGGTTGGGGCGTGCCGCGGCCTATGTCTCCCAGGAGAGAGCCCTGAGCTCTCTGACTTGTAGAGGGTCGCGGTGCCTCTAAGGAGCATCGCGGCTCAAATAGAAAATGTTAGCCAAAGCAGGTTTTTAAGATCGGGAACTCAAACTTAAGGGCTCAGGAAGGATTCTACTACCCAATTTAGTAGAATTCGAGGTCCCAGAGGCTAGAATATTATTCCAAAGCTTTTTATTGGGTTAGGTTGTGATGGTTATTTATTATTACATTGTGACTAGGTTTTACCGGTAAGGCTCAGGATCAGGGATCGTGCTCGAGATCGCCTTGTACTATCAACTCGGGACTCAAGGTAAGAAAATTGTCTGTGCACGTAGAGCAGGGCATGGCCTGATTATTTGTGCTTGTATTATGCTTTGTTTTATGTATAGATTATTGCAACTATTATGTTATATATGTGATGTGATTGAGCAGCAAGGGCCGGAACCGGCAAGGGCTGAATCAATAATAAGCATGTTGAATGCAAACCGCCATGGCATGACCATCTAAGGGTGTTGTATTCACTCGTTTGTTTAGGACCGTGAACTTGGTGCTTGGTAACGCACATTGACCGGCTTAGGCCGCTATTGTGAATTATAATGAATGCTTGTGAATTGTCTATTGTGATTGTTTAGTTATGCCCTTATTGAAATGAATTTTCATATGCTATGTTGGTGAAGTTTTCTTGCGAGGCCTTAGCTCACGTGTGCTCTATGGTGCAGGTAAGGGCAAGGGAAAGGCCGACCAAGCATGAGTTGGAGGGCATGGAGCAGTGCGTACTTGTTTGGCCTACCTGGGCACCACGGGTGGGGTAGTTTTGAGAAACGCGGTGTAAATGTCTGATTTTGTCACCTAGGTCTACTGTATAAATACTTTTGAAATGTAAATATGTCTTAAACAACATTTTGGGATCCCATGTAACTTTTCTATAGTCTTAATGAATGATTGAGCCCTTTTATGGAAATTTTATTAAATGAGTCTTCACTTCAATTTTATCATACTTTTCAGTTTAACACCTTGATTAGCGTGGCAAATACACATTTTAAAATCATATGGTAATGACTCTTGGGTAGTAGGGCGCTACAGTTCACCCCACACATTAAAACTTAATTTTTAATGTAGTAGCATAGCATTAATAATTTCAAGAAATATTTTATTTTTTCTTTCCCCTACACCATTTTTTGGTGGAGTATATGAGGCAGTACATTCATGTATTAATCCATGCTCTTCACAAAAAAAAAATTGAAATCATTTGAAAAATATTCATTACCTTTATCACTTATAAGTGCTTTTATTTTCATTTCTAATTGATTTTCAACTTCGGCTTATATGTTTTAAACACATTAATTGCTTCATCTTTGTTCTTAAGCAAATAATCAATAATCTATTAATGTAATAAATTATCTATTTCCACATCTAGTCAACATACCATTTAGTTAACATAAATCACTAAGTATCAAATCAAACAAGTTAGAATTTTCATCAACACTAGGAAAATGTTTCTTAACCATTTTAGATTTTACACATAGCTCACAATTATCTTGCTCAATATTATCACAATTAATTAATCCATATTTAATTGTACTAAAACCTATATGTGCAAGTCTAACATGCCATAAAGTAATAGAATTTTAGTCAAGCATAGAACAAGAAGAAGTAGACATTTTATTGTTCACATTATTAATTGAGGTACAATGTTTTAACATTCCATCATAAGAATATCCATTCCCCACAAAAACATCCCCCTTTAACAAAGTAAGCTTGATGGAATCAATCACCGCCTTGATTCCCGATTTGCCAAGTAAATTGCCACTTACAAGTTTTCTACTCATATGTGATACATACAAAACATTAGTGAGTAGAATCTTCTTGCCGAAAGTGAATAATAGATAAATAGTTCTCTTGCCTTCAACCTTGGACCTTTTCTCATTGCCCATTTGCATTTCATGTTCTTCATTTGAAGACTCAAAGGTCTTGAATAGAGATCTATCATAAGTAAAATGGTTGGTGGCACAAGTATCATACCACCAACCTTTTACCTTTACACAAAGCAAGGTCCTTTGGTTAAACCTCCCAACAATAACAAAGGAAGAGAAATTGGTAAACCTAAAGGAAAGAGTTACAAACCCTTTGGACCTAAGAAGAATGAAAGTCAATTCAAGATTTTCAAATGACCTTGATTTGTGTGTGGCAAGAATGACCACTTTGCAAGGGATTTTAGGTCGAGAGGACCCACAATAGTCAACTAAGTGTTGCCACTAATTATTCTTCTATTGAATTCACCTTATGTTGATTATTGTGGGTCCTCTTGACCTAAAATCCCTTTCAAAGTGGTCATTCCTGCCACACACAAAGCAAGGTCCTTTGGAAATCTTGAATAGACCTTCATTCTTCTTAGGTCCAAAGGGTTTGTAACTCTTGCCCTTACTTTTACCAATTCCTCTTCCTTTGTTATTGTTGGGAGGTTTAACCACCACATTGGGCTTAGAAGTATTTCCATTAGACTCTTCCAAGTTCTTATCACTAGAATGAGACTCTTCCACATTCCTCAAATGTTTAAGAATTTCCTCCAAGGAAATCTCCGAATTATTGTGGAGGATTTTCTTTCTATGGCCCCTCCAAGATTGAGGCAACTTGACTAAAATTGTAAAGTCCTTCTAATCCAAGATCGTTACACTATGTAACTAAATAGTGTTCAACTCACTAAACGAGTCATTTGGACTTAAAACGTGTATTTGAAACTAACCACGGATTTATGTACTAAAAATTTCGGTCCAAAGTCAAATATTTCCTTCAAAGAGTTTGATTTCAATACATGGGATCCCAACTGAGGAAGACTGTTACAAACTCTAAATGTATACAAAAGTCGACCTAGGCAACAAAATTAGGGTCCAAACCTAGTTCCAACTGATAACCTTGGTCGTGGCAGACAAGGAGGCCGCATATGTACACTCTGTCGCCGAAGCTCTCCTACTCGAGGCTGGTCCAACTTTTCCTTTCCTTTACCTTCACCATTTAGGACCCGTGAGTCGAGGCTCGACAAGAAAACATAATCATTCTCATAAGCAGTAAATCATCATATCATAGCAAGCCTAGCAGTAATAACGCTACTCATGCATGTGGTTAATCCAACTAATTGACTATAAAGCCACGCTAGGGCCTATGGTCCAATTCCTCGTATAACCACCCTTAGGGTCGTTCAAGCATATATCATGCTTCCTAGTTAGCTTAACCACATTGACTGGCGTTCAGCACACTATTGCTGCCCTCGACTCATAAGTCGAGCCTTCAAACCCTCGACTTATAAGTCGAGCCTTATAAACCTTCAACTTATAAGCCGAGCCTTATAAACATACGACTTATAAGCCGAGTCTTTTAAACCTTTGACTTATAAGCTAATTCTTTTAATTAGACTATCCTTGACTGATAAACCATGATTTTTGTCAAACATCATAGATGATTCCTCGACTTATAAGCCGAGTATTTTAGTCCAATACAATAGATAGAGCCTCGACTTATAGGTCGAGCTTTTCAATCGAATACCAGATAAGATGTTATTACTTAACACAGGTAAACACAGCGCAATTATCATGTTTAATAAACATTCTCAGGATAGTGATAACTATGTACTATAACTAGGCCAAGCCCTAAACACAGATCGGGTGCGGTTTTCTTACCCCCAGTCCAAGCACTAGATAAATAAAAGCGACCCTTGAGCACGATCCCTTTCCTAGCCCTAGCAGTACCCTGGTCAATAATAATATAAAAGATATCCATCAATATCGATTGAATAAAGGCTTTCAGACCAAGTCCTAGCCTTCGGGACCTCGAATTCTACTAAAATGGGTAGTAGAACCCTTCTCGAGCCCTTAGGTTTGAGTCCTCCCACTCAAAACCCATTTTTTCTAACTTTCCAATTAGCGTTGCAGCGCACCCCTGAAGGGCCATGACGCGCCTCAAATCAAAGAGTCCC
Source organism: Humulus lupulus (assembly GCF_963169125.1). Taxonomy (NCBI): domain Eukaryota; kingdom Viridiplantae; phylum Streptophyta; class Magnoliopsida; order Rosales; family Cannabaceae; genus Humulus; species Humulus lupulus. The sequence continues at coordinate 88,251,709 of NC_084797.1, read as the reverse complement.
AGCTTATTTTCCTTAGACACGCATCGCGGCGTAGCCCACCAAGTGCTGCGGCACCAAGAAAATTTAGGGAACCGCCCTGGCCTCTGAGTTCTTGCGGGCTGCGACACTCCAAGAACATTTTCGCAGCGCAACCCCACAAAATCAATTTTTCAATATTTTTCCTCCAAGCCAATACTGAATACATTATGAACCCCTGACAACGATGGGATTAAATGAAACGTCCCAAAAATGCTAATAAGGCTTAGTGCCTAGATTAGCGTGCCTGGAGGGCCTAATTAGATATGTGTGTGTGATTGATTGATTAAATGTGTGACTACTTGTCATACATTGTTATATGATAATATGAATATATATATATGCAAGTTTATGTGTATTAAATATGCATGTTGGCCCGTTCTTGTTTATAAGGGCGTATTTGTAATTTGACCTATCGACGGCATAAGTATGATTAGATGTGTTAAATGACTGAGACCACATTATTATGTGGATATATTTGTAGTATTTGGCTTAAGGCGATCCTAGTGAGCGCGTTAGCGGAATAGTCACAACAGGGTCTAATACCTGGCTCGAGGTGAGCCTAGGGGTATATTGGGCAATTTAATGTATATTTGGGATTTCCTGAGTAATGGGTAATTATTTGGTGGTTAGTTTGGTACATCAAGACTAATTGGAAATTTATAGGACTACTCGAGGAGTTAGCAGGAAACGGGGCAAATGATCATTTTGCCCTTATGGGAAATAAAGGCCTGAGTTATCACTAGGGGCATTTTGGTTTTTATGTTAAAGGATATAGTTAGAAAGGCTTTAGGAAATAACGTGAACACATTAGAACATCTCTCAACTCTCTCTCACCCTTTTGTGTACTTGGATGCTTAGGGAAATTCTTGAAGAAAAAGGCTTAGGAATTGAAGCTGGGAATCGGGGGATTAAGCTAGGAGCAGGCAGGGGACAGCCGAGGATCAATGTTATTACTAAGGTAAGATTATACACCCTAATCTTTTGAATTTCTGGTTGGGTTTTGGACATGCTTAGGGATACTTAAGGTAGTTTCTGATTTTGGTGTTTAAGGAAGTTTGAGCTAGTGTTATAGGCCATATGTGTTGTTTGTAAGGTGGTATTGAGAGTTCTAGAATTAATATTGGCTTAGGTATATGTTTAAAATGAATTGTGTGGGTTTGATTTGGGAGGAAAATGCAGAAAGAAGTTGGGATCTCTGGGTTCGTGGGGGCACGTCACGACCTTGTTCTTGGGTTCCGTGACCTGCGTGACCCCAGAAGCCTTGGGGGACTTTTTGTTTTGTAGGCCCATCGCAGCCTTAAGGGGCAAGTTGTGACCCACCTACCCTTGGGAATTTGGGGTTGGTGCCTGTGACTTGGACGTGCGCCGAGACCCTTAGGGCTAGGTCGCAGCCCGCCTAAGCAGCCTTAGCCAAATTGGGTTTTTGGGCTCGAGAATCCAAACCAAAGTGTTCGGGAGAGGTTATACTACCCGGTTTGGTATAATTTGCAGTCCCAAAGGCTGGTAAGTTATTTGTAAAGCATTTAATTAGATTAGATTTTAAGGGTTATCCATTGGCCCTTGTGACTATGATTACCTTTAAGGCTCAGGATTGAGGATCGTGCTTGGGACCGCTCTACATCCTCTGCCAAGCTTTCTGCCTTCTTTGGTTCTTCCTTCTTCACCCTTGGTCAGTCCTTCTTAAGGTGCCCAAATGTACCACACAAAAAGACGGCCATCACCCAGCACTCACCGAGATGGCGTCTCCTACATATCTGACACATTCTGGATAAGTCCTCCAGCTCTCATTGCCGCCCTGGTGGCCAACCTGTATACCCTATGGCCTCCTATATGGGCCTGGAATTGTACTAGTGTCTCGGGTCTTCATCTTCTGGTAACAAGGGCCTCCGTCCCTACCAGATCCAAAAAAGAGAGTTCCCACCCTCTTGGTGTCCCTTCTGGTCGCGTTCTCGTGCCAGATCTTGTTTTCAGCGCCCTCAATAGTAAAGGCCTTCTCCACTACCTGAGCATAAGTCATCACTCAAGGTATTGAGCATCTCAGGCTATCGTAAATTTTACCCCTTAAACGAATCTCCCATTTCTTATCACATCTGTTGGCATTAAGTCTTGCGAACTTGGCCAACCTGTAAAATTTCATAGTGTACTATGTGACAGTCACGGTGCTCTACACGAGATTGCTGAACTCATTTACTTTTGCAGCTTTGACTGCATCGTTATAGTATTTCTCTTTGAAGAATTCTTTGAACTCTTCGCAGCTCAGAGTCTTTACATCTTTAGTCTAGGATACCACTTCCCACCAGATTCAAGCGTCCTCTCAAAACATAAATGTGGTGCAGGCCACTCTGTCATTACCTGCCACCCCTATGAAATCTAGGATGGAGGTGGTTATTATACCCATCCATTTCTTAGCTCACAGCGGATCTGGCCCTCCCTGAAAGGTAGGAGGGTGCTGCCTCTTGAATTGCTCATAAAGAGGCTCCCACCAGTTCTCAGTGCCTGGCAATTGCTGTAATACTGGTGTCACATCAGGTGGCAGTACTGGTGCAGCGTTCCCTGCTAGAACTTGATGAGGACACCAAGACCCAAGTCCCAAGTCAAGTTCCAGTTGGTCCAGTGACGAGGGCACGAGCCAAGAAATTCAAGGAAGAACTTAACAGCCTAGTCCACAGAGTCCTAAAACAAGAGGAGACCGTGGTCAACACTGAAGGAGAACAAAGACTTGTCCTACTCATCAAAGTTGACTAAGTTTAGGAGCTTCATGAGTCTTATTGTATTTGTCATCTTGTATTTTTAATTTATTCACGTTTTTTTTTTGTTATTTGGTCTTTGTTTATTCTTGTACAAGTCAAACACTTGACTTGTGTGAGCCCAAGAGTCTTTCTTTGTTGTGCTTGTTAGGGTTTTCATTAGGAAGACAAAAGGTTGTCTTTAATTTTCGGTTTTCATTAGGAAGACCAAGGGGTTTGTGTGTGTGGAATTTTCGTCCTTATTAGGACTGCCAAAACAATTGGAAAATCAGATTATGTGGAATGAAAAATTGTGAGTGTTTTTTCTTCTTGAGTTCTTGAAGAAACTTTTGAACTTATCAAGGGGTTCCTTGTGGCGTTCAACCTGACTTATCAAACGGATTCCCATCCCCGTTTGTGGCGTCTTCCTCATACCAAGGTTCGTGCTTGGTTAAGCATTGGGTCGCGGTTCTTCATCCCCAATTTCGTGTGTTCTTGGTGGCTGTGCCATATTTGGTGTCGGGTCATCACAGTGTTGGTGTGGTTCGTATTAGAACTTGTTGTTGTCTTAGTAGGCAGATCTCTTTTTCCTACCTATGTAGCCTAGCTTCCATATCAGCAAGCACCTGTTGCTAGTTCTCAAGAGCTGGCGGAGGCTTCTGACCCTGGTCGTTGTCTCTAACCTAACTTTCAATGCCTGCTGGTTCATTTGATTGCCCTGGAAGCATACTTCCAAGTCTATCTACAATCAATGACTCAACACATTAGGCAACGATAATGGTTCCCTGTAGAGTCCAAGAGCTTTACTTAGCTAGTTAGATAGTAGTATAATAGTAATAATAGTATTATCTTTATGACTGTGGATTTTTGGATCAGACCGGGATTTATTTGGATACTTGTAGTAGTACTTGTAGATTTTCTAAGTTTAACCTATAGTTTAAGAATATTAATTTTAACCTAAGGTTTGATTAATATGACTGATATTGAGGGTAATATTTATTATATTATAAGGTTTAGATAAGAACCAATTAGATAATAGCACATGTTATGTATGGGTTATTAATGATTAAGTATTTTGAGGATTAAATTTATTAAGGGTAAAATTTGAATGCTCTAAGGTCTGTCAGCAGCTTTGAAAACGTAAAAGGGCTTAGTCAAGGTTGTTTACTCAATTCAAATTAAGCTAAAAATGTGTAATTTTGTGTTTAAATAATCAGCATATGCCGATATATCGCAGCTATAGGGGGCGATATATCGCAGCACGAAGATACGAAAAACACGAAACGTTGCACGATTGCCTCAGACATACTGGCCCAGGCGATATATCGCCTACAGGGGGCGATATATCGCCCCTCTCAGCATAATTTGAAAGTTTTTGAAATCATTTTCCATTCAAACCTTCAACCTCTTGATAAGTCCAGCACCTTTCTGAACGAGTCTTCAGCCTCTGCTGAACGATAATTCAAATTATTTTCACTTAAAAAGCCATTACTTTTATTCAAGTTAAATGAGATCTTTTCATTCCTAAACTCTATAAATAGGACCTAGTACCCAGCCATTTATTCATCTATTACTCTAAGTTCAGAGGCTGCAAGTTGCTAGGTGAGTGTGAGAGTGTAAACACTTGGGTTGGGAATCATAAGCTTGATCATTATAAGCTTATCAAACACTTGGGGAAGTAAGGTTTATTCACATTTCGGTTCAAGGTTTAGATTGATCATACAAGTCTTCATGGTATTTCCAAACTCTAGTCCATTTCTGTATTATGTTCTTTAAGTTCTCATAGTCTTCCACTCATTCTAACCTTATTCTTATTCTTGGTTAGGAAATCCAAGTTCTTAAGCACAAGGTTTTTGGTAAGTATATAGCATAGATCCTTCTTCACTTTCATTTCTTTTCTTCAAAGAACTCACTCTGTTACAAATGGTTTTTAGGAGTGTTCCAAAGTCCCAACTCTGTCCTCATATCCCGGTATTTTTTTGGTAAGGAAAATAGGATAGAATTGATATGTTATATGCTTTTTATATGTTATCTTATGATTTTTTTTTTATGTTATGAAATATGTTATGTTAAATATGTTTATAGGCTTGGGCATATGACCTATATGACTAACAAGCCCCAAATAGATTATGGGCATATGACTTGCTTAGCTAGCAAGACCCCACTAATGTAATGGGCATATGACTTGTTTAGTCTATGGGACCCCAAGTAATAATGACCATTATAGTATGTATGTGATATAAGTGTTATGTTATGTTTTTTTTTTATGTTTTTATGAAATTTATGTATATGGACTATGTGTTAGATTTTTCCTTGTTGGGCATTAGGCTCACTCTTTTTTGTTTATATGTGCAGGAAAATAGTCTTAGTGGCGGAAAAGGTTCTTGGAAGCTTGGGGAATGTGTATTGAGGCAGAATGGATTCAAGAGCCGAGCGTTTCGATTCGAGGATGTAGTTTTGTTTCTTATGGTTTTTACATGTATTTTTCCGCATTTTGTTATGTAAATCTCTTTTTAATTATGTCATGTTTTGATTTTAAAACGATGGGATCCCATATCCTAACTTGAATTTTATGTTTTAACTTTTATTTTTACAAGTTTCTTAATAAAGTTATGGTCTTTTCACTTGTAAAGTTTTATTAAGGATTAGTGTTTATGTATAGTTTTCGTTAATGGTCCATAAGTCTAGAGTAGTTGGGTCATTACATTCCCAGCATGACACTATGGTCCAAGATCGAAAAAATTAAGCATATACATGACACAACAGTGCCAATTAGCAGTTCAATAGCTTTCACATACAACAATCATGCTAATAAGCAAATCTGTTCATATTCATGATCAATCAGGGTGCTAATTGTTGGAGATGTGCCCTGAAAGCATATGTAGTAGACATTGTTTTTAATGAAATAAATAAATAAATTGAATTTGTTATGCATATATTTTATGGACTATATTATTCTATGATAATATTATGTAAATATCAGGAAAATTCCTAAGTTCAAGTATGTAATCTCAAACACGTATTAGTACGAGAGGATTGTGTTTGAGATAAATGAACTTGAATAGTTCGCAGTAAAATAAAGTTATGGAATCTTTAGATTAATTACTGCAAGTACGGTCCACTAGTATTATGAATACATGTGATCTAGATCCGGATCACTAGTGTGGTAGGACACTTTAGTGGAGGTGCTTTATATATTAGAGAATATATAGAACTGGACCAGATATGTTTATTAATACTTAGTTAAATACCGTTTCGAAGTATTAATTAAATGTATCAACCGATGATCATATACAAATTGATCTTAATCCTGAAGTTACTATGAACTCCTGTTTATATTATATGAGTTCTTTGATTCACTTGTTAGGGTCTGTCAGAATGATCAGGCTAGAAACTTTTGTTTTGGGAACTCATTAATATAGATGGCTGGGGACATAGTATACAGATATGGAATCTATACCTTCTCGCAAGAGATTGAATGATGGTTCTCTTAAGGGTTGACTTTTGGAACTGAAAGGTTATTGAGCTCAAATTCATAATTTAGTTATGAATTAACCTTCACTAGTAGAGTCAATGGTACTTAAGGAAACAAGACATAATTAAAAGGGTAAAACGGTAATTTTATTCCCGATTAATTATGAACCATTATTAGAGGGTCAAGTTGTATGCAATGATTAAATCAATGGATGCTTTATGATTATAAAGTACTCAGTAAATGAAATGTCTATAATTACAAGAGTTCAATCTCATATTTATAGTGGAATAATCATGAGATTAATAAATTAAGATTATTTAATTAAAGAGTTTAATTAATAATCTCAAATTTATTGGAGCTTGGAATTATAGGTCCATAGGTCCCCATAGCGGCTCTATCAACACTGTTCAAGGTAAGAGTTGATATGAAGGGAAAATAGTTTAAAGACATATTTAGGAAGAAATTTGTTCTTCAGGCCAAATATGCAATTATATGATAATAGTGATTAATTAATTAATTACAAATTAGTTGTAGTTAACCAAATTAATTAATATTTAATTATTATATAATTTTCGAAATTATATTAAATAATTAAATTAATTTTCGAAATTTAATTAAATAATTAATTAATTGTAATTTTCGAAATTATGATTAATTAAATATTTATTTTCGAAAATTTTGGATTTAATTAATTAGTAGAATTAATTAAATATCTTTATTTGAGTGGGAGAAAATAATCTGATAAGTTCAAATTGGATTTGAATTTAAAAGATTAATATTTATTCAAATTATTAATTATATTTGATAATTAATTAAATAGATAGTTAATTTGAATTCAAATTTGAATTAGCTATCAGGTTGTTAGATCTTATCTGACAAAGAAATTTGAATAAATAATTAAATAAAATTTGAAAAACCAATATCCCTAGAAATTAGGAAGCTACACGTTCACACACAGTCCAGGACTGTGTGTGGCGTGTAAGGGCTGGCATTTTCAGGGATGGGATTTTCAATTTTATTTGTTTAATTAATTAATTAATGGATAATTCAAAAAATTGTTTTTTTGGTTTTTTTTTCATTAATGGAATAATTAATTAATTAAAAATTAAATTGTAAAATGGTTACAGATTTAATTTTTAAAATTTTGAATCTTTTCTGTTAAGTATGACTGATCAGAAAATTATTGAGATAAGATAAGTGAAGAGAGTGAGACTACTCTGAACATTCGCTCTGTGAAAAATAGAACGATAGTTTTCTCTCTCCCTGAAAATAAAGAACCAATTCTCAGGCCTATTCTCTTGATCTCATGAGTTGAGTACATCAAGAAGAATCACAAATAAACTATCCTTCATTCTCTAAGTGCCCACACCTTTCTTGAGGTGTAGAGAACGCTTTGGAAGATCTTGGTGTGAGTACGTGGAGCGGCTTGGATAGGAAGATCGTTCTAAATACGAAAAGATAGCAAGGACACTTGATAGGCTTCAAGAGGTATGATTTCTATTAGTATCTTGTTTATGATTAATGTATGTATATTAATGGATCCGCATATTTAAAGGTAGTTTAAATATGTTACAAAATTTTTGTTGTACACTGGGCCAACCACACCACCTTTCCGCTGCGTATTAGGAAACTCGTTCCTAACACTAATAAGCACATTCTTAAAATTCTTAGGTAAATAGAAAAGCTAATAAACATTTTCTAACTTTCAAAAGAAACACTAGTGCAAACAAAGCATGCATTTAGCAGTTATAAGCAAATACCAATGCTCATAAGAATTTCATCAATATTCATAGTAGTAATAGTGCTAATAAGCACGTCCTTTATCATCCACATAACAGTCATGGGCCAGGCCCTATCAGTATAACTCATGCTTCCTAGTAAAGCATGCAAATAAGACATTCGTATGTCAACTAGGTAGGTAAAAAGAAATTAATATCAGTAGTTACGGAACCGTGAGTCGAGCTTGTCCTTATGGCGAGTATACATGCCCAGCCAAAATCTTCAGGAACCCTTAAGCCTAAACCTCTTTGATACTAAGTTGTAACGTCCTCCTATTACAGGATCGTTACACTGTGTAATTAAATAGTGTATAACTCGATAAATGAGTTATTTGGACTAAAAATGTGTAATTGAAACTAACCACAAGTTTAGGTACTAAAAATTTTGGTCTAAAGTCAACCATTTCATTAAAAGAGTTTGATTTCAATACATGGGATCCCAACAGAGTTTCAAACTGTTACAAACTCAAAATGTATACAAAAGTCGACCTAGGCGGAAACACTAGGGTCCAACCCTAGTTCCAATTGATAACCTTGGTCGTGGCGGACGAGTAGGCCGCATATGTACACTTTGCCCCTGAAGCACTCCAACTCATGGCTTGTCCAACTTTTCCTTTCCTTTACCTGCACAATTTAGCATCTGTGAGTCGAGGCTTGACAACAAAACATATTCATGCTCATAAGCAGGAAATCATTAGATCACATAATCCTAATAGCATGCCTAGCAGTAAAAACCCTACTCATGCATGCAATTAATACAAATAAGTGACTATAAAGCCACGCCAAGGCCTATTACCCAATTCCTCGTATAACCAGCCTTAGAGGTGGCCAAGTGTACTTGGCGCTTATTATTTCAGGTGGCCTTATGGCCGTTCAAGCATATATCACGCTTCATGTTTAGCTTAACCACATCGACCAGTGTTCAGTACCCTATTGCTGCCCTGGACTTATAAGCCGAGCCTTCAAACCATCGACTTATAAGTCGAGCCTTACAAACCTTAGACTTATAAGCCTAGCCTTATAAACCTTCGACTTATAAGTCGAGTCTTTTAAACCTTTAATTTATATGACAAGTCTTTTAATCAGATATATCCTTGACTAATAAACCATGATTTTCTTCAGATCTCTTAGATGATTCCTCGACTTATAAGCCGAGTCTTTTAGTCTAGTGCAATAGATATAGCCTCGACTTATAAATCGAGCTTTTCAATCAAATACATAGATAAACAATTATTACTTAACACATCGCAATTAACATGTTTAATAAATATTATCAAAATAATGATAACTATGTACTATAACCGGGCCATGCCCTAAACATAGACCGTTTCATCTGGTCCAAGCACTAGATAAGTAGAACCGACCCTTGAGCCCAATTACTTTTCGAGCCCTAGTGGTAGCCTAGTCATAAACAATATAAAAGATATCAATCAATTACGAGTGAATAAAGGCTTCCGAACTGAGTTCTAGCTTCCAAGACCTCGAGTTCTACTAAACCAGGTAGTAGAACCCTCCCCGAGCCCTTAGGTTTGAGTCTTCACACTTAAAAACCTTTTTGGCTAACTTTCCAATTAGCATTGCGGCGCACCCCTGAAGGGTTGCGGTGCACCTCAAATCAGAGAGCCCCGAACGTATTTTCCTTGGGCACGCACCACGACACCAAGAAGATTCAAAGAATCAATCTAGCCTCTAAGTTCATGCAAGCCGCGACGCTGCAAGAATAGTGTCGTAGCGCAACCCCGCGAACCCAGTTTTTCAACATTTTTCCACAAGCCAAAACCCTCCAAATTCACCCCAATAAACAACCAAAGCCAGAATTGAGTCCCAAATCCTTAATAATACTCCTATCGTAACACAAACACACCAAAAAGCAAGCCACAACCCTACTCCAATTCAAAGTCAAACCATAAGCTTAAAACTCAATAAAATCTTAAAACATTCCAAAATTCCTAGCAAAACACAGCAAAGAATCTTACCTCAACTGAGCAATCTGACCCTTTATTGCTCCTAACCTAATCCTAGCTTCAAGCTCTCAATCCCCAAGCCAATATTCTTCAAAAATTAAAACACTTCCCCAACAGTTTTAAGGGAACAAGAGAGAATGAGAGAGAGAAGGAGAAGCTGAGTGTTTAGGGTCCTCTAGTCTCTTCAAAGGCTTCTACTTGACTAACTCTATCCATGGGCATGAAAAGACTAAAAAGCCCCCTCCTCAAAAGCCTTCTCTTTAATGCCTGATGAGGACACCAAGACCCAAGTCCCAAGTCAAGTTCTAGTTGGTCCAGTGACGAGGGCACGAGCCAAGAGATTCAAGGAAGAACTAACAGCCTAGTCCACAGAGTCCTAAAACAAGAGGAGACCGTGGTCAACACTGAAGGAGAACAAAGACTTGTCCTACTCATCAAAGTTGACTAAGTTTAGGAGCTTCATGAGTCTTATTGTATTTGTCATCTTGTATTTTTAATTTATTCACGTTTTTTTGTTATTTGGTCTTTGTTTATTCTTGTACAAGTCAAACACTTGACTTGTGTGAGCCCAAGAGTCTTTCTTTGTTGTGCTTGTTAGGGTTTTCATTAGGAATACAAAGACAACCCCCTTTGTCTTCCTAATGAAAACCGAAAATTAAAGACAAGCCATTTGTCTTCCTAATGAAAACCGAAAATTACAAAAAAAAAGACTCTTAGACTCACACAAGTCAAGTGTTTGACTTTTCACAAAATAAACAAAAACTAAATAAAAAATACAAGATGACAAAATACAATAAGACTCATCAAGCTCCTAAACTAAGTCTACTTTGATGAGTAGGATTAGTTTTTGTTCTCCTTTAGTGTTGACCACGGTCTCCTCTTGTTTTATAGGACTCTGTGAACTAGGCTGTTAAGTTCTTCTTTGAATCTCTTGGCTCGTGCCCTCGTCACCGGACCAATTGGAACTTGACTTGGATCTTTAGTCTTGGTGTCCTCATCATTCCCCCCCTCTTGAGAAGGATTTGACCTCAAATCGTCACCTGCATCAAAAGGACTCAAATCAGAAACATTAAAAGTAGCACTAACAGTATACTCACCAGGTAAATCGAGTCGGTAGGCTTTGTCATTGATCCTTTCAAGTACTTGAAATGGACCATCTCCTCGAGGTAGAAATTTTGGAACGTCTTTGTGCTGGGAATCGTTCTTTCCTCATGTGTAACCATACCCAATCACCGGGCTCAAAAACCTGCTTATGACGACCCTTGTTAGCTTGCTTAATGTACTGTTCAGTCCTTCTCTCTATGTTGAGTCATGCCCTCTCATGGATTTGCTTCACAAATTCTGCCTTCTTCTTTCCATCTAAATTCAAATGCTCAGAAACAGGTAAAGGTGATAAATCCAAAGGAGTTAGAGGATTAAAACCATAAACAATTTCAAATGGTGAAAATTTAGTAGCAGAATGCATGGAACGATTATAAGCAAACTCAACATGTGGTAAACAATCTTCCCAAGTCTTAATATTTTTACTTATGATAGCCCTCAACAAGGTGGATAGAGTCCTATTAATTACTTCTATTTGACCATCGGTTTGAGGATGACAAGTAGTTGTAAACAATAGTTTTGTCCCAAGTTTACCCCACAATGTTTTCCAAAAGTAGCTTAAGAATTTAGCATCCCTATCTGATACAATTGTCCTAGGCATACCATGTAATCTCACAATCTCCCTAAAGAACAAATCTGCAACGTTAGAAGCATCATCAGTTTTATGACAGGGGATAAAATGAGCCATCTTAGAAAACCGGTCTACCATCACAAAGATTGAATCCCTCCCACGCTTACTTCTAGGTAAACCCAACACAAAATCCATCGAAATATCAACCCATGGTGAACTAGGAATAGGTAGGGGTGTGTAAAGGACATTTGGTTGAACTCTCGATTTAGCTTGCCTACAAGTGACACACCTACCACAAATTCGTTCAACATCTCGTTTCATGTGGGGCCAAAAGAAGTGCTCTTGTAACATAACTAGGGTCTTAGCAACTCCAAAATGTCCCATCAACCCTCCCCCATGGGATTCCCGAACTAACAAGCCTCTTAAAGAACAATTAGGAACACACAACCTATGCTCCCTAAACAAGAAACCCTCATGCCTATAAAATTTTCCCTCAGCAGATTTTTCACAAACACCATAAATCTCCCCAAAGCCATGGTCAACAGGATAAAGCTCCTTAATGTGTTCAAAACCAAGTAACTTAGCATCAAGAGTAGAGATTAAGGCATACCTGCGAGAAAGGGCATCAGCAACCACATTCTCCTTACCTTGCTTATACCGAATGACATAAGGAAATGTCTCAATGAACTCAACCCATCGTGCATGTCTCTTGTTGAGCTTGTGTTGGCCTTTCAAATGTTTCAAGGATTCATGATCTGTGCGAATCACAAACTCTTTCGGCCACAAATAGTGCTGCCATGTTTCTAAAGCTCGCACTAGTGCATACAACTCTTTGTCATAGGTGGGGTAATTAAGGGCAGCCCCACTTAGCTTTTCGCTAAAGTATGCAAGCGGTCTCCCATCCTGCATAGGAACAGCGCCAATACCTATACTAGAAGCATCACATTCAACTCCAAACGTGTTAGAAAAGTTAGGCAAAGCAAGTAAAGGAGCATGAGTAAGCTTGTATTTAAGTAGCTGAAATGCCTCCTCTTGTGCTTCACCCCATTTAAATGTTACATTCTTTTTGATAACTTCTGTAAGTGGTGCGGCGATGGTGCTAAAATCCTTCACAAACCTCCTGTAAAAGCTAGCAAGTCCATGAAAACTTCTAACATTACTTACACTGGTGGGGGTCGGCCATTCTTGGATGGCTTTGATCTTCTCCTCATCAACCTCAATACCTGTAGCACTCACAACAAAACCTAGGAAAACAAGCTTATCGGTGCAAAAAGTACATTTCTTGAGGTTAGCATATAATTTCTCTTTCCTAAGCACATCCAAAACAGAATGCAAATGTGAGGCATGATCATGCAAGCTCTTGCTATAAATAAGAATATCATCAAAATACACAACAACAAATTTTCCAATGAAAGCACGCAATACATGATTCATTAATCGCATGAAAGTGCTAGGTGCATTAGTTAATCCAAAAGGCATGACTAACCACTCATACAATCCATGTTTAGTTTTAAATGCTGTTTTCCACTCATCTCCTTCTTTCATTCGTATTTGATGATACCCACTCTTAAGATCAATCTTAGAAAACACACAAGAACCATGCAACTCATCTAACATATCATCTAAACGAGGGATGGGATGTCGATATTTTACTGTTATGTTGTTGATGGCTCGACAGTCAACACACATCCTCCATATCATCTGCCCCAAACTCCTCATCATCGATAGAAGCATCTTCCAATGGTGGCATGTCAGCAAGATCATCTTCATCTTCAAAAACGAGCATGCCATTTTCTTGAATCACCATAACTCGCTTGTTTGGACATTGGCTAGCTATGTGTCCTCGCCCCTGACATTTGAAACACTTTATCTCACTAGAACGGGACGAAGTAGGGGCTGTTTTACCTTGAGGGATCGTGGCTGTGGTGGCTGGTTTTGGTGTAAAGGATGAAGTAGGTTGGTCTTCTTTCTTTGGATAGTTCGTCCTCCAAGGTGTTGTACTTGTATTGTGTGGGCTTGGTCTTGGCCTTGAACTTGTACTACCCTTCTTGAGCTGCCTCTCAACTTTGATTGCCATATGCACCAAATCCTCCAATTCTGCATAATGGTGTAGCTCAATTGGATTAGCAATCTCTCGATTCAACCCATTCAAAAACCTTGCCATGGTTGCCTCCCGATCCTCTTCAACATTGGCTCTAATCATAGCCATCTCCATCTCTTTGTAATACTCATCAACACTTTTGTATCCCTGACGAAGACCTTGCAACTTAAGGTACAAATCTCGATAATAATGAGGTGGTACAAACCGTCGCCTCATCACCCTCTTCATAGCCTCCCAAGTGTCAATGGCACGATCTCCATTTCGCCTTCTGTTGACGCACAACTGATCCCACCAAACAATAGCATAATCAGTAAATTCAATGGCAGCTAGTTTTACCTTCTTCATGTCAGAGTAGTTGTGACAATCGAAAACCAACTCCATCTTCTTCTCCCACTCAAGGTATGCTTCAGGATCACTCTTCCCCTGAAATGCTAGAATTCTCATCTTGATATTTCCTAAATAATTATCTACCTGGTTCCTAGCTTCTCTATCCCGACCATACCTCCTATGGTTACCCTCTAACATCCTATCATATTCTTCCTCTAAATCGCCCCCATCAAACTCTCCTTCACCCTCAACATCCCGTTGTTGCACCCTGTTCCTCCGTGCCCTCCATTGCGTTCCCTCTTCTACCCTATCCAACCTCTCATGTATTTGCTCACACTCCGCCCTCATCATCCTTCGCGTCTCCCCAATTAGTGCTTGCATCTGTAGATTCAGAACTTCAAGTGGTGGAATATCATTGCTTGCATTTTCTCTGGATTTTATGCCATGATGGAAATCTGCAAAATAAGGTTAGAATAATATGGAGAAAAGACCTCACCACACTCCCTCACGTGTTTCGCTCGAACAATATTTTCACTCAATTTCAATGGCATTTACCCTCAAATAGGCTCACACCTCTGCCTTTTTCCACTCGTATTCTTCTTTAAGTTCTTTCAAAACTAATCACACAATCTCATGGAGGATTCAAGTAGCAAATCAAACCAGAACAAACCAAACGAACATAGAAAAACTGATGAAAAATGATGATTTTTGGAACACTTGTGTGGGGTTTTGGCAAAAAGGCCTCTAGACCATAGGGAACAAGAATAGAACAAAATTTTTTAAGACAGGTTTCCAGACTCTTTTTTTTTTAGATCGGATCCTCTTGATTTTTTCTTCTTCTTTCTTTTCTGTCTTGTCTTTCCTCTTGATCCTCAAACGCAGGTACAAGACACAAGAAAAAAATCAGACTTGGATTCGAAAACAACTCGGATTTCACAAAAGAGCAAGAGAATCTCAATGTAAATTCGGATTTTCACATTGAAAAACAAGAGAAACTCACTGTCAATTCAGATTTCACAATAAAACAAGATAAAATCGATGCCAAATCAGATTTCACAATAAGAACAATAAGAAACTCGGATTGTACAATAAGAACAAGAGAAAAAACTCAATGCCAATTCGGATTGCACAATAAGAACAAGAGAAACTCAATCCCAATTCAGATTTCACAATAAGAACAAGAGAAGCCCAAGGTAAAATTCGGATTTAAAAAGCAAAGCAAGAGAAACTCAATGAAAATTCGGATTTCACAATAAGAACTAGAGAAAACCAATGCAAATTCAGATTCCACAATTAGAACAAGAGAAAACTCAAAACCCTAAGTCACGTTAAGAACCCTAATTCATGATTTCAGAGAGAAAAAAAAAATTAGATAGATTTTCAACAACCCTAATTCAAACGCACCAATTGAACAAAGAACTCTATGAAACAAGATTTGTGGCTCGGATTTCACAACAAATAAACAAGGACAAAGAACTCAAAACACGACTAGATGATGAATTTTTTTTATTTTTTTTATTTCAGCAACCCTAATATTGAAAAATGAATTGAATAGAAAACACAAATGAAAAAGGATAGGCCAAACTGGATGATCCTAATCTCTGATACCAACTGATACGAACCACACCAACGATTGTGGTGAAACCCGACACCAAATATGGCAGCCACCAAGAACACACCAAATTGGAATGAAGAACCGCGACCCAATGCTTAGCCAAGCACGAACCTTGGTATGAGGAAGACGCCACAAACGGGGTTGGGAATCCATTTGATAAGTCTGGTTGAACGCCACAAGGAACCCCTTGATAAGTTCTAATAGTTTCTTCAAGAACTCAAGAAGAAAAACTCACAAATTTCATTTCATCATAATCTGCCTTTCCCAAACGTTTACAAGGCCTAATATAGCCGAAAATTACATCAAGACAAGCCCCTTTGTCTTCCTAATGAAAACTGAAAATTAAAGACAACCCCTTTGTCTTCCTAATGAAAACCGAAAATTAAAGACAAGCCATTTGTCTCCCTAAGGAAAACCGAAAATTACAAAAAAAAAAGACTCTTGGACTCACACAAGTCAAGTGTTTGACTTTTCACAAAATAAACAAAGACTAAATAAAAAATACAAGATGACAAAATAAAATAAGACTCATCAAGCTCCTAAACTAAGTCTACTTTGATGAGTAGTATTAGTTTTTGTTCTCCTTCAGTGTTGACCATGGTCTCCTCTTGTTTTAGGACTCTGTGAACTAGGCTGTTAAGTTCTTCTTTGAATCTCTTGGCTCGTGCCCTCGTCACCGGACCAACTGGAACTTGACTTGGATCTTTAGTCTTGGTGTCCTCATCAGATGTGGGATTGCATAACTTTTTACCCGGTCTTTCCCCCTACGGATCACGGGATTCAGACTGTCACAGATTTGAAAGAGTGGTCAAGACTATCAAAACTCTAAGAGAACATTTCTATAATGTAGGCACCATCATTATGTCCAACCAATAGGATTAGAGGTTTTACACACACCATTTGGGGCTTAAATTACGTGTCTGTACGAACACGTCAGGATGCGTTGTCTAACTATAGGTGTGAATGCATGAATCCTTCCCTTGTGAATTCCATTCAAGTGAACCCCTACATTATGAGGCACCCTAAATACTATGAGACGCATGACAATGGGATGAAGGGGCGAGGGCCTCACTTGGCTACTTACCACACGCACAAAGGGACAAGGGCATCACATGGCATGAGAGGAGTTGGGCTAAGAGAGCCACCCTCACTATGCGAGGGTCCTCGGCCAGTTACCCAGCCGAACGCCATCCTCGCTATGCGAGGGTCTTCGGCTGGCCTCCCGTGTGCGCCGCGTCTATGCAAGCATCGCGCCTCGCGTCCATGTGACCGCAACAGGCCAGCCTCGCTATGCGAGGGTGTTGCCTTGTTGCATCGTGCGTGTCCCGTGCCTTGTAGCATCTCACGTGTTCCGTGCCTTATTGCATCTCCCGTGTCTCATACCTCGTGAGCCTCGCCATGCGAGGTACCCTTGCTATACGAAGGTGCAGCCCCGCTGCGTATCTCGTGTCCCCTCGCCTCGCCTCCATGCGATCGGAGCAGGCCAGCCTCGCCATGCGAGGCACCCTCGCTACATCACCCGTGTCCCTCGCCTCGCCTCCATGTGACCACATTAGGCCAGCCTCACTATGTGAGGCACCCTCGCATAGACAGGGTGCAACCTCACTACTTCTCATGTGTGCACCTTGTTCTGCCACAAACACCCTCAGCGCCTTGGTTTCTCATGACACAGATAGTTTGGAGCCTCCTCGATATATGTACGAGGATCACTTGGAAATACCAAACGGGTATGTCAAATAATCATTAGGCGCCAAACATGAATTGATGAGGACGACTGGGTACAAGGTACATACACTAATATAGGATGTACGATCATAAAGGGGTCATAGGCGTGGCCCTGTCATCTACGTCCGACGAGTAGTGGCGGTACGAACTTGTACGGAGAGTGGAGGCACTACCTGAGCACCCCCGACAATATTCCAGAGTCCACAGTACAAAGTCCTACACCACTACTTGGGCATTGTCAGGGTAGACACCACTATGTTCTGAGCCACTACCCTGACCTTGTACCTGCATACGTCTACGTCCCTTGGGACCTACTTGTATCAGTGGGCCAATAGAGCCCACCTATAAATGGGTTTCGACCCCTCAGGTTAAGGGGTTGGAAAACTGATTGTATGAGGAGACGTTTAAGAAATATATGATCTTTGTTCCATTGTAGTTCGGATTTTTTTGTTGATTCATGTTCTTTCCATCTGATTCTTAGTTATCCTTAGTATAATAATCTGAGTTTTCTAACCTTAAATTGTTGATGAGTTCTTACCGTCAACAGTTTGGCGCCGTCTGTGGGAAGGATAAGTGTCAAGCCACTGTTCTTCCATTAGTTCTGGCAGGAAGAAATGCCAAGACGTTCTAAACGATTGAGAGAGCCACGAGATGTGGAAGTCCGCCTTGATGGAGATCAGCTGAAGGCCTCCATGAAGAACCCTCCTATGCCCAGAGATGTGGAGGCCCCAAAGGAACCCGAGGTTCACGAAGTAGAGAGGGAGGCTTCATCCCCAGCCGTCCCTCCAGGTGAGAATCATCCTAGATCAGTAACTGCCCATGCAAAAGATGCCGACGAGTCCCCGCCCCCAAGGTCGCCACAGGTGCCAAACTCCGGCCGGCAGGTTCCGGGCCCATCGTTGCGCAGACCTGACAAGCATCCCCAGGTCCATTCCGTGAGCTCGAGTTCAAGGTCTCGATTCTACGAAGAGGAGATACGTGAACTACACCGCAAAAACCAAAGGCTCAAAACCACCTTAGAGAACATGCAAGAGGTGTTGAATGGCCTGTTGCAAGGGAAGTCAAACATATCTCTCCCTAAGCAAAAAGAGAGAGGACAAGGGGGAGTAGAGACCACCGTCCCAATAGAAGATAGGAGGACTCGACTCTCCACCAGTAATACCCCCCGGGTGAAGCAGCACGAACGTCCCGGACCACTGAAGCAGCCTCAGAGGCCAGAGCAAAAGAACAATGTTGACCCTCATAACGACGTTGAAGTCACCTCAAGGAGGACATCCTCAGATCTACGAGAGGAACTCAACAAGAAAAGGGCAGATAAAAGGACTACACCTCCCATGGCACCTCGGGAAGGCAAAGGAAAGGGAGATGCAAGCCCATCCACGTTGAGAGACTCCTTGAAGAAGATGAGATAAGACCTAGACACAGAGATGAGAAGCCTACAGAGCAAGATCGTCACCGCATCTGGACGACAAGCCGTCGAGGACGAGTTCGACCATGAATCGCCCTTCGTTAAAGAGATCTAAGCCATCCGACTCCCAGCCAACTTCAAGGAGCCTCATATGACCCCCTATGAAGGAAACACAGATCCTAAGTACCATCTGGACATGTTTAACGACTTGATGAGGCTAAGGGGGAATTAGTAGCGGAGCCAGGTGCCATTGCTTTGCTATCACATTGAAAGGACCTGCGTACAAGTGGTTCAAGAGACTTCGACCAGGGTCCATCAGGTCTTGGCAGCAGTTTTCTAATGAATTTCTCCAACAACATCAAGTTGTGCGTGATTACACAATGTCGGGCACCAGCCTAGCCAACGTGAAGCAGGGAGAAAACGAGAGTCTAAAGGGCTACATCCACAGGTTTAACATGGAGGCAACCAAAGTAGGGAGCTTGACCCGCAGGGAGTTAAAAATGGCCATCACAACCGGAGTACATCTGGGAAGAAAATTGTGGGATAATATGCTCAAAAGGGAAGTCACGGACCTCGATGACTTCTACGAGAAGGCGCAAAAGTACATTCGTGTGGAGGATGACCATGCGAACTTAAAGGCAGGAAAAAGTGAGTCCCATGTAAAGTCCCCAGCCAATGAAGGGTCGAATGGAGCAAAGAAGAAGAGGGCGTATGAAGGGTCGAGAGATGATCAGCATAGAAGGACCAAACGCGGAAGCGACCATAGGCAAACGGCCTACACCTTCTATACAAGCCTGACGGACACCAGAGAGCATATCTACCTCACAAATGAGGATCGGGTTCCCTTCAAGAGGCCCCCACTGATGAGAAAAGACCGGTCCAAGAGGGACCCTAGCAAATACTATCAATACCACAAAGATATCGGCCATACCACAGTAGAATGTACCCATTTGAAGGAAGAGATTGAAGAGCTCATCCGAAGGGGACATGTGGGCTGATATGTCAGAAGGGAGAAGCATAAATCAGAAGACGTGCCGGTGATACCTTGGACACAAGGAGGAGCCCCAGAGATACAAGGGGAGGTGAGAACGATCTTCGGAGGTCCAGGGTTTGGGGGAGAGTTCAGGAAGGGTCGAGACAGATACGCTAGAGAAGCCAGATGGAGTCCCCCACCGTGTGTCATGAGTTTGGAGCAGCGACACCCGAAAAGCTTTAAGGGAGAAAATGACTCAATCACTTTCACAGAGGAGGATGCACGAGGGGTGCACTTTCCCCATAACGATCCTTTGGTGTTGACAGTTCAGTTGGCCAACATGCGAGTGCATCGGGTCCTCGTAGACAACGGAAGTTTCGTAGATATCTTATATCGCCCCACCTTGGAGAAGATGGGTTTGGATGTCAGACACTTGAAACCCTGTCAATCCTCCTTATACAAGTTCACGGGGGACTCGATACAACCCTTAGGGGTGATCGAATTGGCACTAACCATGGGAGAACAACCTCGATAGACCACAGTCATGGCAAACTTCGTCGTAGTAGATTGTGCTTCAACTTTCAATGCGGTATTGGGGAGACCATCCCTGAGAGAATTGAAAGCGATCACTTCAATATATCACCTCGCCGTTAAGTTCCCATGGTTATAACACCTCCCTTTGCACGTCTGTGAAACCGCGAGAACTGATGGCGATGGTGGTGCATGGGGGCACAAACCCTCTAAAACTTTACCCCAGAATCATGGAGGAGCCAGGGGCTGAGCCTGTGGAGGAGGTAGAGGAGATCATAGTGATGGAAGAGCCATTGCAAAAGTTGAAGGTGGGGAAAAGCCTTCAAAGCGACACGAAGGAGAAGTTGGTAATGTTTTTGAAGGACAATCTAGATGTATGTGCTTGGAGTCATGAAGACATGGTAGGAATAGATCAAGCCATCATGTGCTACCATTTGAATATCTCCCCTGAGGTAAGGCCCGTCAGGCAGAAAAGATGAGCGCTTGATCCAGAGAGGTACGCAGCCTTAAAGGAGGAGGTGGACAAGTCAAAGGCCAATGGGTTCATCCGTGAATCCTTCTATGTATGGGTGTCAAACCCAGTGCTAGTCCCGAAACCGAATGGAAAATAGAGGACTTGCATTGACTTCTCGAACCTCAATAACGCTTGTCCTAAGGACAGTTTTCCGCTTCCAAGGATAGATCAGTTGGTGGATGCAATGGCCGGGCACGAGTTACTTAGCTTTATGGATGCCTACTCTGGATACAACAAGATACCTATGAACCCAGCCGACAAAGAGCATACGTCATTTATAACGGATAAAGGGCTCTACTGTTATAAGGTGATGCCTTTCGGATTAAAGAATGCGGGTGCCACCTATCAAAGATTGGTGAACAAAATGTTCGCTAACTAGATAGTGAGGAACATGGAGGTATACGTTGATGATATGCTGGTGAAGACCAAAAATACTGCAGAGCTCAACAAAGACCTAGGAGAGATGTTTGACACACTCAGGAAGTATCGAATGAAGTTGAATCCACTTAAGTGCACTTTCGGTGTATCCTCGGGAGAGTTCTTAGGCATCATGGTCAACTTCAGAGGCATCAAAGCTAATCCTGATAAGATAAAGACCCTAATAGAAATGAGCCCACCCAAGAACAGGAAGGAGGTGCAATGTCTAACGGGACGGGTGGTAGCCCTTAATAGGTTCATCTCGAGGTCTACAGACAAGTGCGTCCCCTTCTTCAATATCCTAAAAGGGAGAAAAAAGTTCGCTTGGGATGAAGAATGTGAGGATTCTTTTGTCAAGCTGAAGGAGCACTTAGGGAAGCTACCCTTGTTGGCAAAACCTAAAACGGGTGAAAGGCTATACTTATACTTGGAAGTATCTGAGCATGCCATAAGTGTCGCCCTCGTTAAAGGAGAAAAGAAACACCAACAACCTGTGTACTACGTCAGTAAACGGTGCTCGCAGACTTCATAGTGGAATTCACCTATCCACCAAATGGAGGAGGAGATGAAGAAGAGGGACAATCAGTCACAGAAGGAGAGCCAAGGAGTTCTGAGGAATGGAGCCTACGCGTGGATGGAGCATCCAACGAAGGAGGATCTAGAGCTGGTATCGTGATGACTGGACCCAAAGGACACAGGATGTACTGCACGATACGATTTGGGTTCGAGGCCTCGAACAATGAGGAAGAATACGAAGCGCTTCTAGCAGGGCTGCGGTTGGCCCAGGGGCTGAAGGTGACACGTCTACACATCTTTAGTGACTCACAGTTGGTGGTATTCCAGGTGAAGGGTGATGAGGACACCAAGACTAAAGATCCAAGTCTAGTTCCAGTTGGTCTGGTGATGAGGGCGCGAGCCAAAAGACTCAGTTTAGGAGCTTGATGAGTCTTATTGTATTTTGTCATCTTGTATTTTTTATTTAGTCTTTGTTTATTTTGTGAAAAGTCAAACACTTGACTTGTGTGAGTCCAAGAGTCCTTTTGTCTTTAATTTTCGGTTTTCATTAGGAAGACAAAAGGCTTGTCTTTAATTTCGATTTTCATTAGGAAGACAAAAGGCTTGTTTTTAAATTTCAGTTTTGCTTTAGGAAGACAAAGGGGCTTGTCTTGATGTAATTTTCGCCTATATTAGGCCTTGAAAACATTTGGAAAAATCAGATTATGTGGAATGAAAATTGTGAGTGTTTTTTTCTTCTTGAGTTCTTGAAGAAACTTTTGAACTTACCAAGGGGTTCCTTGTGGCGTTCAACCTGACTTATCAAACAGATTCCCATCCCCGTTTGTGGCGTCTTCCTC
This sequence comes from Humulus lupulus, assembly GCF_963169125.1. Taxonomy (NCBI): domain Eukaryota; kingdom Viridiplantae; phylum Streptophyta; class Magnoliopsida; order Rosales; family Cannabaceae; genus Humulus; species Humulus lupulus. Next base: position 88,229,110 of record NC_084797.1, on the reverse strand, counting down.
ATACCAAGGTTCGTGCTTGGTTAAGCATTGGGTTGCGGTTCTTCATCCCCAATTTCGTGTGTTCTTGGTGGCTGTGCCATATTTGGTGTCAGGTTTCATCACAGTGTTGGTGTGGTTCGTATCAAAGGGGGAGTACCAAGAGAAGGGTCCCAAGATGGCTGCATACTTGGAAAGGGTAAGAGGCTACTTGGAGCAGTTGGTGGAGTATAGCATAAAGCAAATCCTGAGAGAGAGGATGTAACGTCCTAGATAGCCAAGACCGCTACACTGTGTATTTGTAAAGGTGTGAGACTTGCTAATCAAGTCGTTTAATCAGAACGTGTCATTAGTTAAAGTGTTCTAGGGCTAAAAGACATTTTGGCCTCAAAAGATACATTTTATAAGTTATAAACAATTTACTGAAGGGATCCCCAGAAATACAAAGTTTAAAAAAGCCTGTTTACAAAATTCAACAGTTAAAGGTAAACATTAGCCATACTAAGGCAAAATACAAGGTTCTGGTCCTCTCGTCCCTGCAATTTCCTCAACCATGGTGGCTGAGCGGCCTGACATGTACATTCACCCTGCAGAGCTCTCCATTCAGGGTTGATCAATCTTGCCCTTGCCTTTACCTGCACCACGCAGCACCCGTGAGCCAAGGCCTAGCTGATACGAACCACACCAACTGTGTGATGAAACCCGACACCAAATATGGCACAGCCACCAAGAACACACGAAATGGGAATGAAGACCGCGACCCAATGCTTAGCCAAGCACGAACCTTGGTGGAAGACGCCACAAACGGGGATGGGAATCCGTTTGATAAGTCGGGTTGAACGCCACAAGGAATCCCTTGATAAGTTCTAATAGTTTCTTCAAGAACTCAAGAAGAAAAACTCACAAATTTTCATTTCACATAATCTGATTTTTCCAAATGTTTTCAAGGCCTTATATAGCCGAAAATTACATCAAGACAAGCCCCTTTGTCTTCCTAAAAACCGAAAAATTAAAGACAAGCCTTTTGTCTTCCTAATGAAACCGAAAAATAAAGACAACCCTTTGTCTTCCTAATGAAAACCGAAATTTAAAGACAACCCTTTGTCTTCCTAATAAAAACCGAAAATTAAAGACAAAAAGGACTCTTGGACTCACACAAGTCAAGTGTTTGACTTTTCACAAAAAAACAAAGACTAAATAAAAAATACAAGATGACAAAATACAATAAGACTCATCAAGCTCCTAAACTGAGTATTTTGGCTCGCGCCCTCGTCACCAGACCAACTGGAACTAGACTTGGATCTTTAGTCTTGGTGTCCTCATCACTAGCAAGAAAACAAAATACACAGCATATACAATATTATCAAGCAAGTTCAGATGTTCAATCCATAGCATATAAGCATACCTCAAGGTACAAATAGCCCCATCTATACTTAGATTATACAACAAACTCATTAATCACATTCATAGCCAAATATAATAATTAATTAACTCAAATACTAGGGCCGACACCTTAGGTCGAACCCTCTGTTTAACCCACTGAATCCGGCCCGCTTAAACCGAGCTCAGTGCATAATAAGCTGTCCTCGGATACCAGTGTCCGAGCCGTGCCAATTGCACAAGTTAACCGTAGCACACTTAGGCCGTTGGTTTACAATTTACATGGCATAATACCATTCTTTCAATCATATATATCAGGGAGCCCTAGCTTAGCACCTAGTCACAACCACGATGAAGGATACCATTAACAATCTTAAATGAGCTTCTAGGCAAAGTTCTAGTTCCCGAAACATTGAACTTCACCAAATATGGTAAAAGATTCAATCCCGAGCACCCTAGGTTAAATTCCCAAGCCTAAAATCTCAAAATCCCAAAATCCCTTAAGGGCCCCGGCATAGGCCATCCATGTCGCGGCATGGCCTTAGGCAGAGCCCACCTAGTGCACAAAAACAAGTTAGGGCCACGGCATTGCCTGGACCATGCCGCGACCCGCCCTCCTTCCTCAGCATGCATCCGCTTCGAAGGGCCGCAGCTCACCAAGAACTATGTCGCGGCCCGGCCCTTCGAACCAAGAAAAACCCACCATTTTCAACCTCTAAACCTCACCTTAAGCCATCCCAAACTCCCAACTCAAAACCAATCAATAACAACATCATTAGAATGATTTAAACAACACAATTCCACCAAAAATCCAGCCTAGCACTCACCAAAATCCCAATTCCACTTTCTGAAATTTCAAACCTAAAAACTCAAAACCAGCCATGGAAATACTAAAATTCAACCATCAAACCTTGGATTAAAGCTTACCTCAGCTGCAGAATCACTTCTCCAAGAGTTCCCTGACCTAACTTCAAAGATTCCAGCCTCAAATCCAACCTTGAATACCGAAACCACAACCATTAAAAACTCAGCCATTTTTCTCAAAATTCCCAACCATAGAGATGAAAATTCAAAGCTTACCTTGGCTCTATTTCAATCCTTGATCAGTTCCTGAGCTAATCCTCCAGATTATTCCCTTCAATTCCCAAATATTCAGCTTGATTCTCTTGAAAATTCAGAGTTGCTCTTCTTCCTTAAGAGAGAGAATAGAGAGAAGGCTGAGAGGGTCGGTTTAATTTCTGTGTCTAGTATTTTCCTAAAGTCTTCCAAGTATATCCTTAGGTTATTAGACTAATCCCAAAGCTCGGGGTGCTGGAAACGTCCCCGAGGGAAAAACAGTAAAATCCCCCAATAATCCCACCTAGACATCCTAACCTCAAATATATCTCCAATTATTTATTTTCATAACCCGATAGTCTAAATCACTACCCGACACCTATATTACCTCTGACTTGTCCAAAGTCAATTATAATGCCTCGTTGTGACTTTTCCCGCTATCTTAGCCCTAGGATCGCCTCGAGTCGCCAGCTACAGAGTTATCCACATAATAATGTGGTTCTCACATATACAACATATTTATTTCATATTATCACATAATATCATTAATTATCATATAATATCATTTAAGCACTATCAATCACATAATATCACATCCAAATAAATACTATTCACTCTAATCTCATTTATGCCCTCCCGGCACACTAATCAAGGCCCTTAAGCCTTATTAGCGAATTTGGGTCGTTACAGAGGAATACCCATGCTGATGCACTCGCGAAGCTGGCTTCCACCAAAGATGGTGATACCCTTGAATTAGTGCCTGTGGAATACTCCAAGCATTGTTAATTTAAACGTTCACATGGTTAGCATCCCCAAGGAGTCATGGGCCAACCCGATTATAAGCTACCTGAAGGATGGAGTTGTGCCAACAGACAAGAGGGAGGCTCGAAGGATAGTTTATAAGGCAGCCCGATACACCTTGGTAGATGGGATCTTATACAAGAGGGGCTTTTCTGTGCCACTCTTGCAATGTGTTGACGAGGAAGAAGCAGTGAAGGTACTGTATGAAATACATGAGGGAGAATGTGGCAACCATGCGAGTGGACCGTCCACGGCTCGAAAAGCCATGAGGCAAGGGTACTACTGGCCCTCCATGGAGAGAGATGCAAATGATTTCGCAAGGAGATGTGACAAATTCCAGAGGCATGCAAACTACTCCCGAAAACCCCCGAATGAATTGACTAGCATGACCAGCCCTTGGCCCTTTATTATCTGGGGGATAGACCTAATTGGCGCCCTTCCCCCAAGTAGAGGTGGAGCAAAGTACGCGGTGGTAACCATAGATTACTTCACCAAGTGGGTCGAAGCGGAACCTCTAGTAAAGATAACGACCAAGCACATCACCACCTTTGTAAATAAATTCATTGTCTGCAGATATGGAGTGCCCTACAAGATTATTTCTGACAACGACACCCAGTTTGAAGGGGAAACATTCAAGGAGTACTGTAGGGAAAGGGGGATAAGGAGAAGCTTCTCGGCTGTTGTGCATCCATAGGCCAATGGGCAGGTGGAGGCCATTAACAAAGTCCTTGAGAAGAACTTAAAAACAAAGCTAGAGAAGATGAATGGGGCTTGGGTCGAGGAGTTACCTAATGTGCTTTGGGCCTACAGAACCACTCCGCGCACAACCACTGGAGAGACCCCTTTCTCCTTAGCATATGGATGTGAGGCTTTCCTCCCGATTGAGATGAAGGTTAACTCGTGCAGGATACAGGCATACGAGGACCAGGTCAGCCATGAGGCAATGGCCAAAAGTTTAGACATGCTAGAAGAAAGAAGGGAAAAGGTACAAATGAGAGTGGCGGTATACCAGCAGTGGGCAGCAAGGTATTACAACTCGAGGGTGCGAGAAAGAACATTCAGAGTAGGTGACCTGGTATTAAGTAAAGTACTCCCCAACACGTGAGACCTGGGGGTGGGGGTGCTTGGGGCGAACTAGGAAGGGCCCTACCAAGTCGCTCAATACATACCACCAAACACCTATAAGCTGGCGCGCATGGACAACACCGTCATACCGCGAGCATGGAATGCGGAACACCTCAAGAAGTACTACCAGTAAGACTTCCACATCCAATGCAAGTATCTGTGTTTAGTTTATTGCACGTTATGTTAGCTAAGTAGACAAGAATCAAAGAGGTTGCCTAGATAACCTCCCAAGTAGATGTAAACTTTTTATACATATCGTTGTAGGGTGCCTACTATGAATGCAACTGTTCACAACTTCGCATGTTATATTTCTTCTCTATGCGAGCATCAACCAAAGTGCCTGCCGAAATAAATCTTACCAAGCACTTGGGGGGTAGGACAGGAGGCACGAGTAAAAAAAATCTCTTATATTCAAAAGGATTAGCTACCCTTATGAATATCAAGGGAATAGTTTAAAAGGATGACCTCCAACCAAAGGCCGACACCCCAGGAGGTGAGGTCGTAAGGTGGGAATCTCCCAATAAGTCTAGAACGACCATTAAGCTGACTAGCCAAAAAGGGTCCTACAAGAGACCCTTGAAGAAATAGTACTATATATAATGACGACAAGGACGCTTCTCGCAAAAAATAACAAGCGCGCGCAAAGAATATAAAAGGACCCCAAGAGCCCAATGGGTTAACATGTCCTTACAAGTATGATCAAGGTGCACCAGAAAGATTATCACCATCAGATCAAGGAAGAGATATGTAATCCACAAATAATAATAATAAGAGGGACTTACCAAAGTCCCGTAAGTTTGATGAACACAAAAGAAAAAAAGGAGAGAAAGGGGAAATCATGAGAGGGATTACATAGCAACAATACATAGGACGAATACAAAGGAACCTACAAATCTCCATCCAGACCCTAACACTCAGAAATCTTCTCGACGGCATAATCTCCAAAGGGAGACAGGTCAACGGTGGGGTTGGTCCTCCAGACAGCGTGCAGCGTGCGCTCGACTATGCGATTCTCAACATTCACCAGCTCAGCCTTGAGCGTAATAATCCTCTTGTTTAAAGCTTGGATGGCAGCCTCCAGCTGAGTGTTGGTGTGAGAGGTTGATGCAGCATGTGCTAAAGCGGCGTCCCTCTGGAAAACCGCCTCTGTCAGTTGACTTGACAAGACATCCTTTGCTGCCTCAGCCACTGGTAGGCTCCCCAATGCCTCCTTAAGCCCGCGTTGTAACCGTTGGGAAAATGAGATGATGGAGGCGATTAGCTGATGACTCAAGATAGAAGACTAAGTAAGGACAGGGACATAGAATAAAGCCTCGAGGGTCAGGCAATATCAAAACAAAATAAAAATATATATATCTGTCATAAATGAATAAACCAAGTATCTCGACAAATACCTGCCAGGAGGCTCGCATATAGGCATCTTCTAGCTCAGCGTCGGGCACATTGTGCAAAGTTCCCCACTCGCCCTTGGGAAAGTTTCCCAGATGGTGGCTCATGGCTTCCCCATACTGGCTTGCTAGAGGATGATCTTCAGAAGCAGATACATAAGCTTAACTGAGGGAGATGCGTGTGCTTGTCGAGGCACGCTTTGTCAGGGATAGGGACCGAGAAGGTCTCGATCCATCCGCAGTTGTGTGGGGAGCAGAAGAGCGCGGGGTCATCCCATTGGTTAAAGAGGCGCGAGAAGGCGCCCGCCTAGGACGCCTCCTCGGGGGTAAAGGAGCCCCAGCAAAAGAAGGAATAACGAAATTCCTTTAGGCATGGAGGGGTGGGGGATAGAGGCATCAAAGGAAAACTCGCCGCCAAGCATCGACGGTGACACCCGAGGGGTAACACCGCCAGTATGACCATCATCGGCCACACCCCTAGCCTCGCTGGCAACAGAGTACAAGCACGAGTAGTTCTCAGATACCACTATCTCCTCAACGTCCATATGACTGCCCAAAGGGTAGACATAGTCCCTATCAGCTACCTCATTATAATTACCTTCATCGTGGCCGTATAGCCACTGATCCGTAGGTTCAGGTGAGGAGGGGCATGGACCCGCAAGTTCGGGTGATGTAGGGCGTGGACCCGCATGTTCGGGTGATGCAGGGAGTGGACCCGTAGGTTCGGGTGATGCAGGGCGTGGACCTGCCGATTTAGATGAGGCGGGGCGTAGGCCCGCATGTTCGGAGGAAACGGAGCATAAAGTGATGGTTTGGTCCGGGGTCAGCAGCCTGTACAAGTGAAGGTTTCTCTCTGTAAAAAGGGTGCTGGCTTGTTAACATTCACTCGACAAGGCCAGGATTTTCATCACTCGGTCACGAGCCTTCGGTTTCAAGTTGGAGCCAACAACCCCTAAGAGACCTGCCATCAAAAGAAAAGAAATAACTACAGTTAGAAAAACCATAGAAGAAAAGCTGAGTAAAAAGAGAAACCTCTCATGTGTGAGGTCAAAGTGAGAATAGTCTTACTTGGGGTATTGAAGCTAGTATGTCAAGTGGGCCCGCTAAAAGTAAAGAAATAGTCTGTCTTCCACGAGCCTCTATTTGAAATGGAGCCCTCCACGAGGGAATTCCCTTTGTGGGCCATAACTTTCTAGAGCTGGTAGAACCCGGGGGCATATGTAGGTATAATAGTAATGAACCTCGCTCATAGAAGGTCCTTTGGAATGCACCTGATGATACAACACATATAGGCTGCTCAGTGTCACCTAGGAGTTAGGGGACAATTGTAAAGGCGCCAGTTCAAAGTAGTTAAGCACTTTGGAAAAAAAAGGGTGAAGCGGAAGAGCCCCACCAGATCGGATTATGGAATCGCTGTAGGCCATGAACCCTTCTGGTAGTTCAGATGCGTGTTCATCACGCTTTGGGATGACGAACTTAAGGTTTGATGCTAACTAATGAACCTTTAGCATGTTGGTCAGTTTATTCATGGTGAGGCTGGACCTGCCCGTCTCTTCGGAAGTGTCAGAGGTTCTCTTCGGCATCTTAGTTACCTGGGCAGAGACAGGCAGTTTATGAGCCATAGACTTTCTAAGGATCCTGGAGGACCCCCCACGTGTCCTGTGTCTACCAGCACTTCGCTTGACCCTAGGGCATAAGAGCGGGAGCAGGGGAGGAAGCGTGGGTGGGATCATAGAAAGGAACTCTGGTTCAACCGATTCACGTCTATTGCCTTCGAAGAAGGGATCCCTATGACCAGGAGACTCGTCATGACAAAAGGAAAAAGGCTTAGGAGGCAAGTTTTCTTCTAGGAAAGCAATTTCAGAAAGGCAATCCAAAGGATTGATTGTAGTTGGGAAATGTATGTCACATGCTGGGGGGGGGGGGGGAGGGGGTGAACCTAAACCCGCGTCCTTGGTATTGGATTCTAGCTCCTTCTCCAGGTCGCACACTTTCTGTCTAAGGTAGGACAGCCTCGGGAGGTAGAGCGTCCGCCCACCCTCGCGGTTAGAGGGTCTACGTACATCGGCCTCCGAGTCGGAGGATGACAACTCAATGAATTCAACATTGGATAGACCTTCGGGACATCGCCTAGATGCCATGGACCAGCTAAGACTCGAGGGCATGTATGCGTAAGGGTAACCCTATGTCTACAACATGAGTGTGAGGGGTATAAGAAAAGGGCCTATGGATATATACTTATAAGGCCATACGAAAAGAATGACAAACTCTGAAGAATGATTATCGTACAACCATTAATCCTACCCTCGCGTAGTCAATGTAAAACAAAAAAAAAGAAAGAAAAAAGAGGAAGGAGGCATATGTGGGGGTATATGTATGAAGCCGAAGGTCTGCAAGGATATACTTGTGGAGGCGTAGGGTCGGTTGAGCGATAAGCAAGGGCAAGACCGTAGGAGCAAAAGAATGCCTAGCGTCACCGCAATGCTAGTAAAAAAAAAAGAAGAAAAAGAACAAGAATCAGGAAAAATAATAAAAAAAAAAGAAGGGAGGATGAATAATTGAAATAGAAGGAAAATTACCTCATGAATGCTTTTGTGGTGGATGGAACCTTTGAACTCTTGAAAGTGGTTTGGAGGGAATACCACTAGGCTAGGCAAGTTTTGGTGTGGAGAAATGGCTTCAAGCCTTGGGATATTTATAAGGAAAGTCAATGCCCCCTAGCCATTAGATTCAAATCCATATGAATGGTGGAGATCAAGAGTATGGGTAGCCTTGGGATCCGCAATTGAGAATGATTGGCCCTTATGCAATCTTAGGGATATTCATGGATCCCCCAAAAGTTAGATGGTTTTTGTGTTTCTTTGGACACTACAAAGAAACACAACTTCAAAACTCACTTTGTGTTTCTTCAAGCGACATTGGGTAGTGGTCCAAGGTTGAGTCCACCAAAGTTGGCCATACACATCAAACAAGAGAAAATGAAAGAGTCTACAAACACACTTAAAAGTGTACTTATAAACTCGGGGGCAAGTGTAAATGTAGGAATCCTTCCCTTGTGAATTCCATTCAAGTGAACCCCTACATTACGAGGCACCCTAAAGACTATGAGACGCATGTTAGTGGGACGAAGGGGCGAGAGCCTCACTTGGCTACTTACCACATGCACAAAGGGACAAGGGCATTACATGGCATCAGAGGAGTTGGGCTAAGAGAGCCACCCTCGCTATGCGAGGGTCCTTGGCCGGTTACCCACCTGAACACCATCCTCGCTATGCGAGGGTCTTCGGCTAGCCTCCCGTGCGCGCCGCGTCTACGCAAGCATCGCGCCTCACCTCCATGTGACCGCAACAGGCCAGCCTCGCTATGCGAGGGTGCTGCCTTGTTGCATCGCGCATGTCCCGTGCCTTGTTGCATCTCGCGTGTCCCGAACCTTATTGTGTCTCCTGTGTCCCATACCTCGCGAGCCTCGCCATGCGAGGTACCCTTACTATGTGAAGGTGCAGCCTCGCTGCGTATCTCGTGTCCCCTCGCCTCGCCTCCATGCGATCAGAGCAGGCCAGCCTCGCCATGCGAGGCACCCTCGCTATGCGAGGGTACAGCCTCGTTACATCACCCGTGTCCTGAGCCTCACCTCCATGTGACCACAATAGGCCAGCCTCGCTACTTCTCATGTGTGCACCTTGTTCTGCCACAAAAACCCCCAGCGCCTTGGTTTCTCATGACACAGATAGTTTGGAGCCTCCTCGATATATGTACGAGGATCACTTGGAAATACCAAACGGGTATGTCAAATAATCATTAGGCGCCAAACATGAATTGATGAGGACGACTAGGTACAAGGTACGTACACTGATATAGGATGTACGATCATAAAGGGGTCATAGGCGTGGCCCTGTCATCTACGTCCGATGAGTAATGGCGGGACGAACTTGTACGGAGAGTGGAGGCACTACCTGAGCACCCTCGACAATATTCCAGAGTCCACAGTACAAAGTTCTGCACCACTACTTGGGCATTGTCAGGGTAGACACCACTATGTTCTGAGCCACTACCCTGACCTTGTACCTGCATACGTCTACGTCCCCTGGGACCTACTTGTATCAGTGGGCCAATAGAGCCCACCTATAAATGGGTTTCGACCCCTCAAGTTAAGGGGTTGGAAAACTGATTGTATGAGGAGACGTTTAAGAAATATATGATCTTTGTTCCATTGTAGTTCGGATTTTTTTGTTGATTCTAATTCTTTCTATCTCATTCTTAGCTATCCTTAGTATAATAATTTGAGTTTTCTAACCTTAAATCATTGATGAGTTCTTACCGTCAACAATAGGCGAGGAATTGCCTACTACACAATGTGTTGCCTACTACATCTCGCCCAAACCTTATGGTTTTAGGCGACGCATCTCCTATTGGGAAGCGTTGTGCCCCACATGGGCAAGTCTGACTTCTCAAAAGCGCCTTTAACACCTCCAAGTGCTCTCACAAAATAAAATTTCATGACTTGACTATGTGAAACTGTTTAGGGTTTTACTACAAACATGTGTAATACCACTTGAGCATTGTATTTAACCAATCCTAATAGAAAGATGTGAGAGTTACACTAAACGCAAGAGTCTAAAGTATTTCTTTACCCAGAAGGAGTTGAACATGAGACACATCTTGCCTGACCCGGGGTCTCGTTGAAGGCGCTGCATTTGTAGCGCATTGGCGTCACATAGGTCTACTCAGCCATAGAAACGCGCACGACGGGGCACCAATATAATAGAGAATGACTGAATGTCGCAGCGATCGCAGCCGATGACTCGAATTTAGGCCAACTCCGAGACAAAAGCTTGCCAGCCGCTGAGGACACTGAAGAGGAAGAGAACGAGGTGCCTCTCATGAAAAAAATGCGGGCTCCTGAAGCTGATCAGCGTCCCGATCCTGACTGAGCTGGGCAGGGGCAGCAGCCGGCCCCTCTAGCCAAGGTAACCCATACCTATTTAGAGAGTTAGATCGGGCTGCTGCTAGCTTTAGGTTAATACGTTTTAACCCCAACCGGCTAGTTAGCCGCCATCCGACCAATCTGAATGTAAATGTAACTCTCCTCCAATGCATGGATCACTTGGTGGTATGCTAGGACCACAGCTATCCCAAAGGCACCATTATAGTCGACAACAGGCTGAACTTTAGATTTTCTATCTTTGAAGAATATGGAACCAACATTAGGACTTGGCCTTCTCTGCTCCAGGGAGCATTTTCTCTTGGGTTTAGGCAATATGTAGATGAATCCAAACCTGAGGAGGGACATGAACCTCCTAGGATCTTAGAGATTGTAGCCTTAGATTCCCCATCCCCCCTATTAATCCCAGAGCTGGAGGTCGTGCTTAGCCTGGTTCATACACCCGAACCGGTCGTAAGAGATTTCTCCCCCAACCCGGAGGGTAGGATCTTTATTCCCCCCCCCCCCCCCTTTTTATATCTTTAAACATTACGTTTGTGACTTAACTCCCTTTTGTTCTTTTCAGGTGAAGAGATGGAATCGACAGGAGCTCTTGACCTAAGGACTGCCTTTTAGGCTAACAGGTCCAGAATGTGCCCAATCGTGAAGATGCTCAGGGTGACAAAGAAGGCCACCCCTAAAATGGGGAATACTACAAAATCCCCCTCTAAGAGTAAAGACACGAGCTGCGCTCGAGAGCCAGCTCCGGTGACTACTATTATCGTTAGGCAAGTTCCTCCTCCTCCACCTCCCCAAGTAATTCAAGCCAAGGCTCCCATCGTCTGAATATCGGTTGAGCCACAGGACCTAGAAAAGATCCCTGAGGCCTTTTGGGGTATAGTGTATGAGACAGCGAGTCACATGGTGGGCCACGCATATAAAGCCAGGCGAGGGATCTGAGGGCCATAGTGGAGCACAGCTCGGAGAATGTCCTCGAATCTGCCATGGGGATGAACCTCACCATGAGTCATTCTCCCACATCTGATTATTTTTTATTTACGACGTGTTCTTCCTCTTTTTTTTTTAACTTGTTTTGTTATTCTGCAGTCCGTCCTGGCCCAATACCGAAGCATAACTCGTGCTAAGGCCAGAAACAAAGAGATCCAAGCTTAGCTGGCCACTGCCAAGGTCACCCTAAATGTTGCTCAGGAAAGTGAGCACCTTGACAGTTGCTCAGAAGAATGAGCATGCTACTAAGGCTGCTCTTATCTCTTCCCAGGAAGGCAAGCAGGTCGCAAAGACCGCATTATCTGCCTTCCAAGCTCAGGTCACAGAGGTGAACCACCGTGCTGAATAGCTTTAGGCCGAGAATGGTGAGCTCAAACCGAAGCTACTCGAGGCCGAAGTTAAAGCTAAGGAGGAAGCGACATTATCATCATCAACCATGGAGGAGATGCTTTACCATTGCTGGGCTTTCAACCAGGATTGGAATTTCTCCTTCATGGAGCTCGAGTTGTGGGATCCATACCTTGGTAAATTCAAGGCTCGACTTTTGCAAGAACCCTCGGAAACTGGTGAGGCTTCTGAAGCAGCGGAAGGAGATGGTGAGGATACGGTGTGGCGAGCTGACGGAGCCCAATGATCTCATTTATGATTTTCTTTTGTAATCATTTTCCAACAATCCCTTGGGATAAAAACAATTGCCTCCAAACATAGCTCGAGGATTTCTTTTGAATATAAATATGACTTATGATCTATTTGTCTTCTTTACTATTTTCATGTTTATGAATTCTTAGTCTTTTGCACATTTGAAATCTTAAGAATCGTCTTTAGATCGAGGTAGATTATTTCAATCTTAGGTGTATCCAAGGTTATGCTCGCTTATTTGCATCGTACTTGTTCAGAATAAGGCATTGGATCTGATTATGTCTAGGGTTTTTAATAAGCTTAATAGCATTATACCTGGTTATATACAGGGTTTTAGATGACTTAAACTTAATTCGCGCTAGGTTAATAAAAAACTCAGGCTTTAAAAAGCCTTTGAATATTCAATTTTTTCCAGCTTCTAAGTTTCGGACCTGGTTATATCCAGAGTTTTAGATGAATTAAAGCTTAGTTTGTGCTAGGTTTATTGAAAAATCGAGCTTTAAAAAGCCATTGAATAATCTATTTTTCCAAGATTCTAAGTTTTTAATCTTATCCGAGTAGGCTTAATTTAAAAAAAAAAAAAAAAACTCACTGACCTCGATTATGTGCCCCCCAAGCAACTAGAATGTATAAACTTTCTAGGTTGCTTTTATAATTATGAGAACACGAGCTTGTATTATAAAACTAAGAAGTGGTTATTTAATAATCCATCTGTTATTTAATTGAAATGGCTTGAATAAACAAGCCTTACATTGATAGTAGTACTATTGATAATACTTTTTCAAGTGAAGAGCATTCCAAGTCCATGGGACTACTTCCTCATTCAGGCGAACTAGCTTAAAAGTTCCCTCACGTAAGACCTCTACAATCTGGTATGGTCCTTCCCAGTTCGGGCCCAACACACCATCCTTAGGGTCTTTATTCACCAAAAAGACCCTTCGGAGAACCAGGTCACCTAATCCCAGTCTACGCCTCTTGACTTTTGAATTGAAATAGCGAGTGATATTTTATTGATAATGGGCGAGCTATAATTGCGATTGCTCTCATTTTTCTTCGATCAGATCGAAAGATGCGTTAGTAGCCTGTTATTCTATTCTTGATCAGACATCCTTTGCCTGTGAGTAGTTACTATTGCTTCAATTGGAAGCATGGCCTCGCTTCCAAAGGTTATGGAAAAAGGAGTGTGCCCCGTGGTGGTCCTGTAAGAAGTTTGGTAAGCCCAAAGTACTTGTGGGAGCTGTTCAAGCCATAATCCCTTGGCTTCATCTAACCTCTTCTTCAAGCTCTCCTTAATAATCTTATTTACAGCCTCAACCTACCTGTTGGCTTGTGGGTATGCTACCAATGAGAAACTCTTCGTTATGCCATATTTTTCACAAAAGTTTGTGAAGAGATCACTATCAAATTGCGTCCCGTTGTCTGACATCATCTTCTTAGGGAGTCCAAATCGACAGATGATATTTTTCACCACGAAATCCAGGACCCTCTTTGAGGTGATGGTTGCCAGAGATCCTGCTTCAACCCACTTCGTGAAGTAATCGATCGCTACCACCGCATATCGAACTCCTCCCTTTCACATGGGTATGGAGCCTATCAGGTCAATTTCCCATGCTGCAAACGACCACGGGGAGGTAATCATTGTTAGCTTGACTGGAGCAGCTTGGGAAACTATGGCAAAACATTGGCATTTGTCACACTTTTGGACATACGAGATTGAATCTTTCGTTAAAGTGGGCCAAAAATAGCCCTGTCTCAGTACCTTCAATGCAAGGTTCCCCCCCCCCCCCAAGCATAATCTCCACGAAAACCTCCGTGTATTTCTTCCAAAATGGTTTTGCTTCCTCGGTCAGAACACATCACAGGAGAGGCAACGAATGGCCACCCTGATATAAGGTTCCATCAGCTATTATGTACCTTGGAGCTTGATAGAGTATTTTTCTTGCGTCTTTTCTGTCATCAGGTAACTTTCCAGTTGCAAGATACTCCATTATAGGAGTCATCCAGGTCAGTCTTACATCAATCATTCCGACCTCCGTTGCTTCTCTTGTTACACTTGGGCTCTCCAATAACTCTACTAGCACTTCATTTAATGTTTCAGCCTCTTTCGTGGTAGCAAGTTGTGCCAAAGCGTCAGCGTTAGAATTCTGCTCGCGGGGTATCTGTTCAATAGAGTTGTACTCAAATTCAGAAAGTTCCTCTTTTACCTTAGCTAGGTAGGCCTCCATCTTGATGCCTCGAGCTTGGTATTCTCCCAATACCTGATTCACCACGAGCTGGGAATCACTATAGCACTGGACAGCTTTCACCTTCAGCTCTCTTGCCACCCTAAGTCCTGCCAACAAGGCTTCATATTCTGCTTTATTATTGGATGCCTCAAATCTGAATCTCAGAGATGTATGGAACCTATGCCCTTATGGAGAGATTAAGACGATCCCCGCTCCTAATTCGTTCTCGTTTGACGATCCGTCAACGAAGATTTTCCATAATTCCTGTACCGGCTCTCCCATGAGCTATAGAGTGGAAAAACCTACCTTAAATGTTGGTTGGTTAAGATGTTGATAGAATGGGACTGGAAGTATGGCCAGAGCTTTCTGGAAGCCAATATTAGACACAATGCTAGCTTCTCTATCAATGGATGTCGTGACTCAGCTCTGAGAAGCCTCTTGCTCACATAATACACTGGTTTCTGAGCATGGTCTTCTTCTCGTACTAGCATGACACCGACTGCATCCTCTGTCATGACCAAATAAAGGAGCAGAGATTCCCTAAATATTGGTTTAGACAATACCAGGGGCTCAGGCAGATGCATTTTTAGGTCGTGGAATGCCTGTTCACACTCTTCGGTCCACTCAAATTTCTTGTTTCCTCTGAGGAAGTTATAGAATGGCAAACACTTGTCAGTGGATTTTTAAATGAAGCGATTCAAAGCTGCCACCCTTCCAGTTAGGCTTTGAACTTCTTTACACGACCTAGGTGAATGCATTTCTAACAATGATCTGATTTTTTTAGGATATTACTCTATTCCCCTCGTGCTGACTATGAATCCTAGGCACTTTCTGGATGCCACCCTGAAAGTGCATTTTTGGGGATTCAGTTTCATGTCATACCTCCTTAATATTTCAAAACACTCTTCCAGATCAGATACATGGTTTTCGGCAGTCTTTGACTTGACAAGCATGTCATCAACAAACACCTCCATATTTCTCTCGATCTGGTTAGCGAACATCTTGTTAACCAAGCGTTGGTATGTGGCCCCAGCATTCTTCAATCCGAATGGCATAACTTTGTAGCAATATACATTATGCTCGATCATGAAGCTAGTATGCTTCTGGTCCGCAGGATTCATTAGAATCTAGCTATATCCAAAGTACGCATCCATGAAAGACATGAGCTCATGACTTACCGTGGCATCTACCAACTGGTCAATCCTTGGCAGCGGGAAACAGTCCTTGGGACAAGCTTTGTTTAGGTCAGAGAAGTCGATACAGGTTCTCCACTTCCCATTCGGCTTCGAGACTAGCATGGGATTGGCTACCCAGATCGAGTATTTTTCCTCCCAGATAAACCCACATTTCAATAACCGAGCTACTTCTTCCTCAAGGGCTTCAGCTCGGGCCATTCCCAAAAGTCTCCATTTTGGGGATTTTGCAGGCACATTCTTGTCCAAATTTAAAGAGTGCATTATTATATTCGGATTGATTCCCACAATATCCTCATGCGACCAAGCGAAGACGTCCAAGTTTTTCTGTAAAAAATCGACCAACTCGGCCTTTCTCTTGTCATCAAGATTCTTTCCAATCTTCACGACTCTTAAAGATTCCTTGGGATCGATGTTTACTTCCTCAAGCTCTTCTATGGCTTTGAGCTCTGATCTGTCTTCGCCAACCCGCGGGTCAATGTTGTTGCATTAGGCACCCTCATTATCCTTTTCCTAGTGGGGTTCTTCCATCCCATGAGTTACTTCTACTTCCACTTCCTGGGATTCCTCACCTTCATCACTTATGACCATCGCTTGCTGCCCAGGTTGTGATTTTCCCTTCATGGAACTGCTCTAGCATTCCCTGGCAATGAACTGATCACCTCTGACTGTACATATCCCCATAGCTGAGGGGAATTTCATTGCAAGGTGGTAGATAGACGTTATGGCTTCAAATGCAATCAGCGCAGGTCGGCCCAAAATCACATTGTATGCGGCCGGAAAATCAATTACCACAAACTTGAGTACTTTGGAAACAGTTCGTGATTCTTCTCCCAACGTCACCACTAGTCCGATTGTCCCGATGGCTGCCGACCCTTCACCCAAAATCCCGTACAGAGTCATTGAGGTCGCCTTCAAATGTGTTACGGAAAACCCCTTTTTTTCCACGGTGGACGTGAAAAGTAGATTCACAAAGCTTCCATTATCCACTAATGTCCTTCACACCCTGCGTTTGGCAAGCTGAACAGTTATCACCAGAGGATCATTATGTGGAAGTTGGACATCGCTAGCATCCTCTTCTGTACCGCCCTACTTCCTTAGAGTCGTTACTAGGTGAGTTTAAAATGTGCAGCTAACTTGCTAATTGAGGTTTTAGGACAAAAGTGTAATTAAACCATAAAGCAGAGTCATAATCTTGAGAATAAACCTTTCATTGAAAATTATAAGACATTTAACATTTGGGATCCCAAAAACATTGTTTAGAAATATTTACAACTCAAAATACAACCAGAGTCGACTAAACGAAAAAATTCAAGTTTAGTACAATCATCTCCCAAAAACACCATTGTCGTGGCAGCCAGGTAGACCAGACATGTACGCGTCGCTCGTCACGCTCACCATACTCAAGGTTGATCGATCTTCCCTTTGCCTTTACCTGCACCATAGAGCACCCATGAGTGGAAGCCCAGCAAGAAAACCCCCACAAGCAGATAATATATGCATATCAAACACTTAACATATAAACAAGCCATCATCAGGCTATAAACGTACGACCATGCCGTCCCAGTCGCTTTACCAGGCCCTGGATTCGCGGTCTATACCGTAAGGATATCCCAGGTATCCCTTGGGGTCTTGCCCTGGAAACTCGTACTTCGCATGCTATACGCTGCTCTCGGCCCCTTGCCGTTCTCGGCCTTTGCTGTTCTCGGCCTACGCCGTTCCCAGCCTTAGTCGTTCCCGGCCTTCACCGTTCCCAGCCTTCGTCGTTCCCGGCCTTCGCCGTACCCGGCCATCGCCGTTCCATAATTTATATACACACAAAATATAACTAGATAGATATTTAAACACATGAAAATTCAATCAAAGGACCACGCCCTGCAACACAGTCATATAGGGTCGAGCCCTGCAACTCAATCATATAGGGCCGAGCCCTGCAACACAAGCTCTATGGGGAACAGTGTTTTCTTACCTGTGTCTCGAGCTTCCCAAGCACCGATGTCTCGAGCACAGTTCCCTAGTCTGAGCCTCCTTGAAACCCTAGCCACAACGCATTAACAATTTCCACTCATCAACTTCTAATCCATTAAATAGCTTTATACTATGGTTCTAGCCTCAGGGACATTAATTCTATCAATTCGGGTGATAAAATCCATCCCGAGCCTTAACTATTGAATTCTCGAGCCTAAAACCTCTTAAAAACCCAAAAATGCACTAAGCGTCGCGGCCCTAAGGACTCATGTCGCAGCCCCCAACTCAACCCGAGGCCCTACCTCAAAACAGCCTACACGCGCTGCGACCCTTCCTAAAGGGCGCCACAGCGCACCTTCAATTCCAGACGCCCCAAGTTCTAAGGGGTCACGGCTCAGTAAGAACAGAGTAGCGGCCCGACCCCTTGAGCCCAGAAAAACTCACAATTTTCACCTCAAAACCAGTCCAATTATCCCTAGAATCAAGCCAACAATCTAAGAAGAACTCAACCCAAAAACCTCATCAAACCCAAATTCAATTCTTCACCCAACACACATGCATACTGTAAGAAAACTTGTAGAAATTTCAAACACAATCCTTATAATTTAAAACTTACCCTTGCTGAATTGAGTCTCTGAGTTGATCTCCTAAGGCCCAAGCTCCTAGCCTCCAAAGTTGTAGCTTGATTCCTAGCTTCCAATTCCTTAGTTTTTGACTAGTTTCCTCCAAGATGTCACTAGGAATGTTTCCTTATTTTTGTTTTATTCAACTTAAGCTTCTAAGGTTACCTCAAAGCTCGGGGTGCCAAAAACGTCACCCAGGGCAAATTGGTAAATTTCCCCGATATTCCCTCCTAGGCATTCTACCCTCAAATATATCTCAAAATATTTATTTCCATGGCCCGATAACTCGATAAAATATCTAATACCCGACATACCCCTCGACTCGTCCCAAGTCGGATTTTCGACCCCGTTGTGACTTTCTAGCTAATCGCTCCCTAGAATTGTCTCGGATCGTGCAACACAGATATAACACAATTATCATGTTTATACCCTCAACGGGCTAAAATTACAATCATGCCCCTAATAACCAGACAGGGCCCACATGCATATTTAATTCACCTAAACATGCATCACTAATCACATATTCACACAAATTCACATATTAAACAATAATTCACTTATTGCCCTCCAGGCACGCTAATTAAGGCCCTAAGCCTTATTAGGAAATTTGGGTTGTTACATCTTCCGTGAAAATGATTGGTTGCTTTTTCAATCGTTGTTGTTTCAATAATCGTTGCTCCGGGACGAACTCCACCCCGTTATGAGCCTTCACCTCGTTAATGTACCTCTTTTGGGCCCCGCTACTCGTGCCCGACAAATGCGGTCCTCCCGCAATAGTGGTTATATCTCCCCCTACTACCGGAGGAGGTTCAAATTGATTTTCCTGAGCTCAGGTTTGGCCTATCGGAGCTCCAGGGATAGACTGAGGGTATTTCCCAGCGGGCTGACTAAGGACTACCCGATTTCGGGCGTACTGGGCCAACGGTCCAACTCTAATGAGAGCTTCGATCTCATCCTTCAACTGCCGACAGTCATTAGTGTTATGACCAATGTCATTATGGAATCGGCAGGGAAAGCGATTAGAATTCGCCCTCTGGTTCCTCAATGATTCTGGCTTCTTCCAGGGAAAGTGATTAGAATTTTCCAGAGAAATGTGCTCTCGGGTATCCGTTAAGTCGGTATAGGTAGCATAGACAGGCTTGAATTTCTCCCCAGAATTGTTTTTCTTCATCCCGCTCTGGTCGCCCTCACCATTCCCCTTCCTTTTGTTATTCCCCCCTTAGTTATTTTGGGTAATAGCTGCAACTTCCGTTGCTGCTCCAACAGGTTGGACAGGGGTCTGGCTGGTTCCCGCGATAGAAGCCCGCGCCTCCTCTAGATTTATCCATTCTTGAGCTCGGGCCAAGAATTCTTCTACCCTCTTAACTCCCTTTCTTTGGAGTTCCTGCCATAAATCGCCCCGACTAGGATTCCTGTCCTCATTGCCATGGGCTTGGAGCTGTCATCAGCATCCCTATCTCGTTCAGCGACATTGGCAAATCTGCTCAGATATGCCTTCAACGTCTCGCTAGGTTGCTGCTTTACATTGGCCAATGAATCAGCCTCAACCCAAGCTACCTATGACACTCGAAATGCTTTTTTGAAATCGAAAGAAAATTTCTTCCACAAGCTTATGGGAGGCCTCTTGTATTGTTTAAACCATTGCCTGGCAGGCCCGACCAAAGTTGCATGGACAAAAATACTCCTTAGATCGAGCCCGACATTGTGGGCCATCATCATGGGGTTAAACATTCTGAGGTGATCAGACGGATCTCCTTCTCCATCAAACTTTGACATGTGTGGCATCCTAAAACCTTCGGGATATGCTGCCGCCGCAATGTTTGGAGAGAAAGGCTCGAGCTCCTCGTCCGAGTCGCAATCATCCTTTTCCTTTCCAGATAAAAGTCTTTTCATTTCTTCTTCCATCAAAGCTAATCTCTTGAGGGTTTGGTCCATAGTCCCTAGTTTAGCTGGGGGTTGTTCAACATCTCCCATCCTATAGTACGCGTTTGGCCAGTTATTGTCCCTCAAAGTTCGAGCTTGGTTAGGCGCGACATTCTTGTTGTCACGTACTATGGATGGAGCCCCCTCGTGTCAAGTATAGCAAACACCTTCATCCTGAGTTGGATACCTTCTCTGCGAGTTCAGATGATGGCGCAAGTTGAGTTGTGGGTCATACCGAGGGCTTTGCGCTGAACTCAAGTGATTTCTTAGGTCATTCTCGGACCTGCTGCTACGATGACTTTCAGTGCAGTAACTTCTGTTTGAGAAGATTACAGCTCGTAGTTGACATCGAGGGCTTGGATTCTCAATACGCATTCATGGAGCGGAAGCATTCATGGATGGGGGAGGATTTCTCCTGCTATCCCCATAAGCTAGAATATCTCATTGAGGACGACGTGGTGTCGGATGTCTTATAGGTGACAGAGGATCCCTTATTGGGGAGGCTATCCTTGTTTTCTCAGGACGGACTACACTAGCTCGTGTCTGTTCTATTCCATCGTCCCTAGATCTCGTTGCCCGGTGATCCGATCGTGGTACGGATGGATTTGTTGGAGCATTATGCCTTCGCGAGCCTGTCCCAATCCTTCCTCGTGGATTTTCATGGACATTCCTGGGGGCTTGTGAAGAAGGCACCGAACTTGGGGTTGCAGTCTTGAATGATCGGCTGACATGCTGATGACCCCTATGTTGGTCACTAGGCCGAGCATTCTGGCGATCTCACCACGCAGGCATAGAACTTGGGGTTGCAGTTCTAACAGATTGACTTAGTTTAGAATGGTTATTTATGTGGGACTTATGAGACCCACTTTTTCTCTTTCCGACATTAACGTCGGTTGGAAAAGGGGGTAACCTAGCAAAAACCTCCTCAATCTGCCGGTTTGCCCTAGCGAGATGACTCCTCAGTTGCAGGTTTTCCATCTCAACGACAGTGAGATAGTCTGGATTAGGATTTGGCGGTAATGACTTCGACTTACTTGCTACCAAAATCCTCATCAGTCTCTTCCTCCTTTTTAGGGTTCTGATTCTGCAAAAGGAAAGACAAAAGAAAAATAGATTAGTGGCATATATTTTTGAATCTACTATCCAAAATTTTTGAATCTAATATTCATAGTGTTTGAATCTACTATTCATAGTTGAAAAAATATATGTAAATCTTATTTACCTTTTTCGTTTGACATAAACGATGACACTCAGCATAGACTTCCTCTGTCATTGCTCACCACATCTCATGTGCTGAGTCATAGTGTATATATTTTTCCTTTGTTTCGTCAAGCATGGTTGAAAGCATGCAATAACGTGCCAATAGATCGGATTTCATCCTATCTGCATATTTTTCTTCCGCTTCATAGCTAGTAGCCAGAGGTGGTTTTGTTGGAGGTTTTTCACAAACAGTTGACATCATCTTCTTATAAGAAAAAATAGTCAACATGCCTCGAAACCAGTATTTCATATTTCCAGGTTCAAAAACCATGGATTTGAGAAAGGCATCGGTGTGTGATTCACCAATAGATATTTTGCTGGTAATAAATAAGTACAAATAAATATTATTATTATATTTAGAAAAATAAATATCAAAGTTTCAGAAATTAAACGTGAAGCATGAGCACAATTAAAACACATAAAATAAAGAATAATTTCCACGATAAAATTTTCTAACAATTAAAGTGCTGCCTTAGGGTCGGTCAAATTAATTTTAGAGAATTTATAAGACATTCTCATCTTTATTGTTTATTACTTAAAATAACTCTTTATTTTCTCTTTTTAAACATTAAAGTACCGCTTAGTTTGGTCAAGTTATGATTATCCACTGCACGAGCTTAATCATAACTTTGTGAGTGTAACCCATTATTTCAGAGTTCATGACTTAACTTAGGACATGCCGCCTTAGGGTCGGTCAAGCCTAAAATACATCATTAGTTCCTATCTATGTAAGAAATACAACCTCGCTATTGATATGTCCAGACACCTTCCCGACGAAAACAAAGCTGTCGCGAGGCGCTATTCATATCTCACAGTGTTATATTAATAATGGAGACCATGGGTTATGTTTGAGATATCAACCCTCTCCCACTCACTATTTTTGTAACGACCCAAAATCGCTAATAGGGCTTAAGGGCCTTGATTAGTGTGCCAGGAGGGCATTAGTGGAATAATTGTGATTAAATGAGTAATTATATGTTTATTAAAGTTTATATGATAATTGATGGTAATATGTGATATATGTGAGAACCACATTATTATGTGGGCAGGTTCGCTGAGCACGACTCAAGACGATTCTAGGGTCAGATAGCGAGAAAAGTCACAACGGGGCTTAAGATATGACTTTGGATAAGTCGGGGGTACTTTTAGATAGCGGGTAGTGATTTGGATTATCGGGTCATGAAAAAAAATATATGGAGATATATTTGAGGTTAAGGTAAGTTAGACATAAGGAAGCTTTTAGAAGAAAAACACAAACCGACTAAGAGCCTTTATCTCAGATCTCTTTCATGCTCAAGGGGGAAACAAAGTAAAGGAAACACAGAAAACAGGGGAAACAAGCTAGAATTTCTGAGATTGGTGGTGAGGATTTGGAGGTTTAGCTCAGGGGTAAATCAAGAACTAAAGCAGGGATTAAGGTAAGCATCTGGTCTTCTTTTCTGTGGTTGAATTCTGAGTTCTAGCTGGGTTTTGGTTAAGTGTTGAAACAACTATAGTTTTGATTTTTTAATGGCAGAATTAAGAAGGAAATTTGGGAACTTAACTTGGCTATGGCTTGGTGAAGTGATTCAACAGCAAAGGTAAGTTTCAACTCCTGGTTTAGAGGTTTTAAATTGAGTTTGAATGATTGGTTTAAGTGTTTATAGCTCTTGGGTTTCAGAAATTGGAAAGAGAAGATTAGAGTGTGCTGGGTTGTGTTTTCTGTGGAATTATGCTGTTTAGATCATGCTAAAGGAGTTGGGAATTAATTGGTTAGGAGTTGGGAAGCTTTGGGATGGTTTAAAGTGAGGTTTCAGACTAAAAAATGGGGTAAATTCTGAGTTCGAAAGGGAGGGTCGCGGCTCTGTTCTAGAGCGCTGTGGCCCTAGCATGGAAAGGAGCCAAGGAGGCTCGGCCATGGGAGAGCGCCGCGGCGCCCAAGGCAAGGGCTGCGGCGCGTGTGTGGTCAGCATGTGTGTTGGTTCTACTTTGGGGAAGGGCGGCAGCTAGGCTTCGGGGGCCGCAGCCCTTGGTTGCACACATGAGTTTTTGAGGGTTTTAGGCATGGGAATGTGGTCTAGTGTGCTCGAGTTTGGTTTCACCACCGTGCTTGGTGGAATTTGGAATCCCGGGAGTTGGTTTTGTAATTGGAAACCTATATTGGAGTATTAATGGAACCCTATACTTTTGTTGTGACTAGGTGATAAAGACTTAGGCTCGGGAACGGATCGTGCTTGAGAGGCGTTGCTCGTAATTCAATAACTACGCAAACTAAAGGTAAGAAAACTGCACCTGGTTGAATATATGTGACGAGACTAAGGGCTCCCTATTGTAAATGCTTGAAAAGATGGTATTATGCCATGCAAGCCATTTGGTGAACCAACGACCTAAGGGTGCCAGGGGTTTCACTAGCGCACAGGGCACGGCTCGGCCACTGGTAGCCGAGGACAGGTTATTATGCACTGAGCTCGGTTTAAACAGAGGGTGCGGCCTAAGTCGTTGGCCATGATTAATATGTGATATGAGCATTGTATGTGATAGAATGTATCTCGAAATGGATTGTATATGCTGAATGTCTGTTGTGGATTATCTGATGGGAATACATGCACATTGAACTATTTGTCTGTTATTATTGTTTGAGTTATTTATGATGTTTTCTTGCTGGGCCTTGGCTCACGGGTGCTACGTGGTGCAGGTAAAGGCAAGGGCAAGCTATATTAGCCCTGATTGGAGAGCTCAACGAGCTGAATGTACATAGCCAGGTGCTCGGCCGCCACTGTTGAGATCTAAGCAAGGACATGGAACTTAAAGACAGTATGTTTTGCCTTAGTATGGCTAGTGGATATTCATGTATTTTTGGGAGTCTGTAAACTTGTTCTAACTTTGTTTTCATATGGGATCCCATGTTTACTGCAGTTTAAATATATGAAATGAGTCTTTTGAGACCAAAACCTTTTTAACCTTAGCTTTTACATGTTTAGTGACACGTTTTCAAATTAATGACTTGATTAGCAAGTCCTGCACCTTTATAAGTACACACAGTGTAACGGTCTTGGCTATCCAGGGCGTTACAATTTTGAAATAAGTGTTTTTAACCTAATTAATTCCAAATTAATTACAGTTTCTTTAAACTTTATGAACACAATTAATATTGGAAAGAAAGCGAGTTTCTAGGTGCATATCCAATTTTAAATGACCAATCATGTTCATCTAAACTTTACTAAAAAAGAACACTTTTAAAATAAAGTTGGTTTAAAGAAATTAAGTCATAAAGACTTAAAAATTGGTGTGATATTTTACCAAGTTTTCAAAATAAAACTAAGTAATTTACATGGAATTGATTTCACAAAACAATTCATATAAACATATAGGACAATCCTAATAATTATGTTTCTAGTAATGAGATGCATGATTATGACTGTGTGGGTTTTCATGTATGTCATACAATGCATGAACATGTTATCAATCACATTAATCACATGAAAATAATAATTTAAATAAATAAACAATAAATATTGAACCGGGTGCTTTTGGGTATTTCTAATTTTACAACCACTTTATAAAATTAAAATAAATAAAATAAAACTGCCTTGATCTCCATCGGGCTTCTTTACTTTACTGTCGGTAGGATATGTGGCATTGTTGGTCCAGAATAATAATAAGAAAACAATTTTCTAATGATTTTTTATTAATTAAAACAAACTTTTAAATAATCATTATTTTTATTTTTCTTTTTAAATAAAACAACTTTTAATTAAAACTGAAATGAATATAAATTCAAATCTGTTATTTTGAAAAAATAAATTTTAAATAAGATATTCAAAAAAGTTTGTTAAGACAACAAAAATATCTCATTATTTAAATATCAAATTTTAAAAATAGGATATTTAAACATTTAAATTTTTTTTAAAAAATAATAGATTAATTTCAGAAAAAATAAAAAAATAAAAAAATTATGGACCAGTCAGACGGGGACACGTGGCGTCAAACGGGGTTGCCGAGCTGGACTGTACGGAATCGTACGGACCGTCCGTACGACGTCCGGCAGCGGCTCGGAGGTTGGCCTCAGAGGTGCAGTGGCTAAGTTCTGAACCCCGGGCTCCGTTCTGACTTTTGTGTGATCGGAATCACAATTTTATGGTGTCGAAAACCAAATAAAATTAAATAAATCTATGCCCTTTAATGGCTTACACAATGATTTAATCATAAACAAATCCTAACCCAAAAACACCATACAATTAACGATTCAACATTCCCACGTATTCAATCACATTAAGCCATCCATTCATTCATCAAAATAAATAAATGCATAAAAAATTAAACCCACACAGATTCAATACATATATATGTGAAGATGGCTCGGGTACCATTTGTTGGTTTTTATTGATCAAATCAGAGATTATACGCATCGGAACAACAATCAAATTGTTAGATTAATCCCATAAGATTTCTAGATCTACTTCTTCACATGCATATATATATATATTGAATCAAGGACATGAACAGAAAAATTACCTCAGGTCCTTCCTTGCTGCTATCTTTTCGTATGGCTAAATTCCTTGAGATCTCACACCAAGATCTTCCAAAATGTTCTCAGGCACACAAAGAACGAGTGTGGGCTCGCTATACAAATAATAGGCAATAAACTATTTATCAGATGTTCTCAACACATGAGATCTGATAAAGTTTGGACCTAGGTTTTGTGAAGAACAATGACTTTAGTAGTAAACCATAATGAAATAACAAGAACTCACTCAAAAGCACTGAACTTTTATGTGGTTCGGTGGTTAAAATCCACCTATTCCACGAGTCAATATTATTACTGTTTCTCTCTATATTTTGGCAGAGTTTCGGTAATACAGAATCATGGTCCCCCTTTCTGTTCAATATTCCCAGTATTTATAGGGGAATTCCATGGACAGGTTTGGATAACCGTTTAAACAAACCACATAATTACATATACGGTATATAATTAATATAGATTATTCCCATTTACATTGGGATATGATCAGATAACACAATAAACACGTTCCTGCTATCTTGGGTAATAAATGACATAAAGATGATACAGCCTAGTCATTAATGAACGTATAAAGAATCCCTGAGTCTCTTGGGATCCTTTAGTATGCATTATATCTGGGTCCTCATGAGCTGAATATCTCATATGAGCTCAAGCTTGGCAGCTATCTGACTCCTAGCTCGTAATGATCCAGGACGCCCAATATCGGGTTTGACCACCATGAACCTCGAGCTGCTCAAGTGGTTAATGATTAGATATTCTACTTGGTTATCTTTTTCACATATTTACCTGCCAGCTGTACCTGATTCGAGTGAGTGAACTCGTGCTAAAATTAGGGTACAACAATCAGATATTAGTTTTTTATTTTTATTTTTAATTAATTAATACAACATTTTAAAAGGGGTTTTAAAATGGAATGTTAGATTTTTGTCTATTATCATTATTATTATAAAAGATGATTGATTTTATTATTATTATTATTATTATTATTATTATTATTATTATGTCTATATGATAGAAAATAGAAACAACAAGTCTGGATAAGTTTTTACAGGGAAGAAAACATATCATCTTTTTTCACAAAGTAATAACCTTTATTCTCTAGCCTACAATCAAAAGTCTCATGTGTTGTCTATAATTTTGATTCACAAAATTGATCATTATTCTCTATGTTCGCACCCACATCTTGAGGTATAGAGAATGTCTTGGGAGATCTAGGTGTGAGTACTCAATCAAGGATAGGAAGAACAAAATATATAAGAAAAAATTCAAGGATTCTTGATAGGCTACAAGAGGTAAATCATTTCGTATTATTTTTCATATTAATATTAGATATTGATTAACATATTCCATATTAAAGGATCCTCATATAAAGTTGTTATATGAAATTTTTGTTGTACACCATTACCGCAATTTCCATTGCGCACTAAGAATCGTTCCTAACATCGAAGCCCTACTGCAGGTCGGAAAATAGACAGCGGACGCATGCATCATTTCTAGCCCAGATTCTTACTTAGAGGTGTTCAGTCATAATCCAACGCATAGTAGCTTCGCGCCATTGGCTTTTCAACAAAGCACAAGGACCAATTGTGCAAATCAACGGTTCCTCTCGTACTAGGTTGAATTACTATTGTGATACTGTCATCAGTAGGGTAAAACTAACCTGTCTCATGACGGTCTATACCCAACTCACATTCCCTATTGATGGGTGAACAATCCAACACTTAGTGAATTGTGCTTCACAATGATAGAAAGAGCTGACATCGACGGATTAAAAAGCAACGTCGCTGTGAACACTTGGCTGCCACAAGCCGGTTATCCCTGCCTTTACTTTTCTAACACCTCTAGCTTCAAATTTTGAAGGTCTAAAGGATTGATAGGCCATGCTTTCATGGTTCGTATTTGCACTGGAAATCAAAATCAAACGAGCTTTTACCTTTTTGTTCGACACGAGATTTTCTGTTCTCATTGAGCTAATCTTAGGATACTTGCATTATCTTTTAACAGAAGTGCCGCCCCAGCCAAACTCCCCACCTGACAATGTCTTCTGCCCGAATTGGCCCGCAAAAGTGGACCTTGGGTCCAAACAGAGGGGCAGTGCCCCGCCTCCATTTTACAGAATAAGTAAAATAATTTTAAAAGTAGTTGTATTTCACTATCACTATTTTTGGCTCCCACTACTACACCTCTTAAGTCATTTCACAAAGTCAGACTAGAGTCAAGCTGAACAGGGTCTTCTTTCCCTGCTAATTCTGCCAAGCCCGTTCCCTTTCCTGTGGTTTCACTGGATAGCAGATAGGGACAATGGGAATCTCGTTATTCCTTTCATGCGCGTCACTAATTAGATGATGAGGCATTTGGCTACCTTAAGAGAGTTATAGTTACTCTCGTCGTTTACCCGCGCTTGGTTAAATTTCTTCACCTTGACATTCAGAGCACTGGGCAGAATTCACATTGCCTTAGCATCCAAAGGGACCATCGCAATGCTTTGTTTTAATTAAACATCTGGATTCCCCTTGTTCGTACCAGTTCTGAGTTGACTATTCGATGCCCGGGGAAGGCCCCCGAAGAGGTTGTTCCGAGTCCGTACCTCGGCCGACACGCGGAGATTCGCTCTCGCCATGGAACCAGCCCGAGCACTCCACCGACAGTCCATGGGTTTGGGACTGGGACCCCTGTGCATAGCCCTTAGAACCAATCCTTTTTCCGAAGTTACAGATGTTGGTTTTTATTGATCAAATCAGAGATTATACGCAGCGGAACAATAATCAAACTATTAGATTAATCCCATAAGATTTCTAGATCTACTTCTTCACATGCATATATATATTGAATCAAGGACATGAGCAGAAAAATTACCTCATGTCCTTCCTTGCTGCTATCTTTTCGTATGGCTAAATTCCTTGAGATCTCACACCAAGATCTTCCAAAATGTTCTCAGGCACACAAAGAACGAGTGTGGGCTCACTATACAAAAAATAGGCAATAAACTATTTATCAGATGTTCTCAACACATGAGATCTGATAAAGTTTGGACCTAGGTTTTGTGAAGAACAATGACTTTAGTTTTTGTCACTGTTGTCTTTCTCTGAGAGAGATTCCAAGATATTTTTCTATCCCTGGAAAAATTACGTTATGTGAAAAAACTGATATCCAATATTTAATAATATCCAATATATTAAAATATTTGTTATTTTAAACAAATTCAAAATAACTGATCAGTTATCAGATTTTTTTTAAATAATAATATTTTAATCATATTAAAATATCTCATTATTTATTTAATATTTAAATAACTAAAATTGTGGAATCAAGAGACTGAGTAAACTCTCTTATGTGTGTAGCACAGTTCCTGTGCACTGTGCCACACGTGTACCACATGCCTATGATGGCATGTGATTTTTCCCAATTTTTATTATTATTTAAATACCAAAAATCCCAAAAATAAATTAATTCAAAATTAATTATATTTTTGTTAAATCAATTAATTAATTACACATAATTAAACAATAATTATGTTTGATACATAGAAAAATATTTTACTTATCACATAAGTCCTTTTTGCCCATTTTTTTGTATTTGCCTTTGACAGTGATTGTTTGAGCCATTTCGGGGACCATGGACCTATAACATTAAGCTCCAATAAATTGAAACTAAATAATTAAACTCTTTAATTATAGTCAATTTATTAATTCTGATATTACTCCACTATAAATTCAGAATTGCACTCTTTATGTTATAGATATACTTTTACAGAAATCTTTTTCTTAAGTCGTCCATTGATATAACCATCTTACAATAGTTCAACCCTCTAATCAATTAGTTCATAAATTAGAATGGGAGAATTACCATTTAACCTTTCTAATTTACTTCTTATTCTTTAAGTACCATTAATTCACTAGTGAATAATTACTATAATCTAATTATAGATTTAAGCTCAAAATCATTCAGTTCCAGAATTAACCCTTAAGGGAACTAATATACGATCTGTTAGGAAAGATTAGATTCCATATTACATGTTCCTAGCCATCCATGATATTAAATCTCCAAAACAAAAGACATTAGCCTCATTCTTTGAAGAGACCTTAACGAATGAATCAAAAGATTTAATAAACATGAACAGGAGTTCATGAACACTCAGGATTTAGGTTGATCTATAAATGATCATCAGTTATAATATGAATTACAAGTCTTTATTGTTAAATGGTTTTTGGATAAAGACTTTAATTCACATCGGTCCATGTCATATATAATCATATTATATAAAGCACCTTTACCGAGATTGATACGAACCACACCAACGATTGTGGTGAAACCCGACACCAAATATGGCAGCCAAGAACACACGAAATGGGAATGAAGAACCGCGACCCAATGCTTAGCCAAGCACGAACCTTGGTATGAGGAAGACGCCACAAACGGGGATGGGAATCCATTTGATAAGTCGGATTGAACGCCACAAGGAATACCCTTGATAAGTTCGAATAGTCTCTTCAAGAACTCAAGAAGAAAACCTCTCTATTTTCATTTCATCAAAATCTGATCTTTCCAAATGTTTTCAAGGCCTTATATAGCCGAAAATTACATCAAGACAAGCCCCTTTGTCTTCCTAAAATCCGAAAATTAAAGACAACCTTTTGTCTTCCTAATGAAAACTGAAAAAATAAAGAAAAAGGACTCTTCGACTCACACAAGTCAAGTGTTTGACTTTTCACAAAAATAAACAAAGACTAAATAAAAAATACAAGATGACAAAATACAATAAGACTCATCAAGCTCCTAAACTAAGTCTACTTTGATGAGTAGGACAAGTCTTTGTTCTCCTTCAGTGTTGACCACGGTCTCCTCTTGTTTTAGGACTCTGTGGACTAGGCTGATAAGTTCTTCTTTGAATCTCTTGGCTCGTGCCCTCATCACCGGACCAACTGGAACTTGACTTGAATCTTTAGTCTTGGTGTCCTCATCAGAGATATCTTTCCACATCAATAATCTGAATCTAGATTATTTGTATCATTATGATACTCAGTAAACCATACTTACAACTCCAATTAAAGAATTCCATAACTTTAATTTGTTGTTGTTGACTATTTTTATTCATTCATGTGATCTTAATTCTCTCGTACTAATACAAGATCACATCCTCAATAATGAATACAGAATTTTTCTGATATTTACAAAATTATTCAAACAATAATTTAACAATCTAAATATGACAATAAGAATAAACCATCATATTTATTTATTCACAGAAAAAACAAATGTCTTTACATGCTTTTAGGACACACTCCTAACAACAGATCCATTTTGCCGACTTCCCCTGCCTACATTATTCCATCGACCAGAGGTTGTTCACCTTGGAGACCTAATGCGGTTGTGAGTACGAACGGGGATGAGAGGCACTCAGTCCTCTGGATTTTCAAGGGTCGTCGGGGGTGCACCAGACACCACGCGACGTGCGGTGCTCTTCCAGCCACTGGACCTACCCGCGGCTGAGCTGTTTCTAGGGTGGGCAGGTTGTTAAACAAAAAAATATAACTCTTCCCAAGGCCCCCGCCGACGTCTCTGGGCTCCCTAACGTTGTCGTCAGCCGCCACGTCCCAGTTCAGGAATTTTAACTCGATTCCCTTTTGAAGCTCGCACTCGCAGTGCTATCAGACAGGCTTTCCCCATCTCTTAGGATTGAATAACCCATGTGAAAGTGCCATTCACATGGAACCTTTCCCCTCTTCGGTCTTCAAAGTTCTCATTTGAATATTTGCGACTACCACCAAAATCTGCACCGACGGCCACTCTGACCGGGCTTGCGCCCTAGGTTTTGCAGCAACCGTCGCGCCCTCCTACTCATTGGGGCCTAGTACTTTCCCCAACGGGCGGTTGTAGGTCATGCGCTTCGACACCATCCATTTTTTGGACTAGTTGATCTGGCAGGTGAGTTGTTACACATTGGTAAGTTTCCCCGTGTTGAGTCAAATTAAGTCATAGACTCCACTCTTGGTGGTCCCTTCCGTCAATTCCTTTAATTTTTAGCCTTGTGACCATACTCCCCCTGGAATCGAAAAACTTTGATTTCTCACAAGGTGCTGGCGGAGTCATAAAAGCAACATCCGCCAATCCCTGGTCGGCATCATTTATTGTTGAGACTAGGACAGTATCTGATCGCCTTCGTGCCCACAACTTTCATTCTTGATTAATGAAAACATCTTTGGAAAATGCTTTCGCAGTTGTTCGTCTTTCATAAATCCAAGAATTCCACCTCTAACTATGAAATATGAATGCCTTCGATTGTCCCTGTTAATCATTACTCCAATCCTAAAGGCAAACATAATAGGACCAAAATCCTATCATGTCATCCCATGATAATCTATACAGAGCGTAGGCTTGCTTTGATCACTCTAATTTTTTCAAAGTAACAACACTTGAGGCATGTCCCGGCCAATTAAGGCCAAGAGCGCATCGTCGGTAGAAGGGACGAGTCGACCGGTGCACACTAGAGGTGGACCAATCGACCCAAGCCAAGGTCCAACTACGAGCTTTTTAACTGCATCAAGGAACTTGAGAAAGATTATGAATGTGAAATACTATATCATCCCAAAAAGGAAAATGTAGTTGTAGATGCCTTAAGTCGTTGAGTATATGGTTAGGTGACACCAATAAGGAATTTTTGAGTAAGGTTTGTTGAGGAAATTGATAGGGCTGGACTTGAATTTATCAGTGGTTTATTAGCCAATATCACGTTGCAATCGACACTTTTGGAAAGGTTCAGGCAAGGACAAGATGATGATCCACAACTGGATAAACATCATTAGGAGGTTTAGGGAGGGAATGGTAATGAATTTTCCATTTCTGACAGCAATATGTTGTGAAACCAGAAACGAATCTATGTGCCTACTAAGGAAGAGTTGAAGAAAGAGATTCTGGAGGAGCCCACACTAATCGTCACTCACATCATCCCGGTACAAGAAAGATGTATCAGGATTTAAAAGTGTTATATTGGTGGCTTGGGATGAAGAAGGATGTGGTGGAATATGTGGCAAGATTCCTCACATGTCAGCAAGTAAAGGAAGAGTGCCAAAAGCCGACTAGGTTGTTGCAACTGGCCGAACATGACTGGATTTGGGTGATAGTGGACAGATATAAAAATTCGACACATTTTCTATAAGTGAGGACGGTAAATTCAGCAGATCAGTGTGTTCAGCTGTATATACAAAAGATAGTGTGACTACATGAAGCACCAAAGTCGATAGTATCAGACAACGACCTCTACTTCCATGTCTTGGGGAAGTTTACAAAAGGCGATGGGGACGAAGTTGAAGTTCAGGACTGCATTTCATCCTTAGAAGAATGGACAAACCAAAAGAAAAATTCAAATTTAGGAAGACATGTTGTGGGCATGTGTGTTTGATTTTAGCAAATCTTTGAATAAGTATCTTCCATTTATCAAACTCACCTATAACAATAGTTATAGGTGACTATGGGAGTAGCGTCGTATGAGATGTTGTTTGGATAGAAGTGTAGATCGTCGGTACATTGGGATGAGATGGGAGAAAGCCAGTTCCTTGGGTCAGAGTCAGAGTCACCTAGGGCCCTCACCCTTAGCTCTGGGTAACTAGCCATAGAGCTAGCCAAACACTTTTGGTTTTCCAACGACCACTGGGTCAGCCAACGTAATAGTATGTTGCTGATTTAGGCCTAATCCTTTCGACCAGCGCCCAACGCGCTATTGCCGTCTTTGACTAATAAGTCAAGCCCTAAACCAGGTATTCGAATATCTATATAGATACAGATATGGATAGGCATACTTCAACAATACAAGGATGCACACATATTTTTCCTTCAAGCTCATTATTTAATTAAAAAATAGTATTTTTATTATTCATTTTTCAAAAAATTAATGACTATGGTTCTCTAAAAAAATTATAATATTAAATTTTTAAAACCAAAGTCCTATAATTTTCTATTAATTCAAAGTGTCACATTGAAACAAATTCAATTAAATTAGAATTAATTTGTTGCTAATCAATATTAGGTTTAACTATTATAATGAACCTATACAATTAAGTCCAGCTCAGGCAAATGGGCCTTAACAATTGAGCTTGTATGGAGGAGGTTTTGGTCTAATATGTCCTTCCCACTACTAAGGCTTCCATACAAGGTCCAAAAGACAAGAATTTAAACATTCACTTTATTAATTAGTATTAATTGATCAGATCCACTATAGTTATGTAAAGCAAATGGGTCTTCACAAGTGGAACCACCCACAAGAGAGGAATTTAAACTTTACATTTCTAATGGGCCCAAATAAAACCTATCATTTTATGAATGTTTTATTTAGCAAAAGATTATATATTAAACAAACATATGGGCCACTACATCATCTAATCCCGATTTAAAAAATATCATATATAATGCAAACAGACATGTTATAATTGGATAAGCATAATCATGTTACTATATGAGTGAGCCTATGAATTTATGCAAAAATACCACAATTTATTTCATTTGCAAAAATACAACAATTAATTTTCTAGAATTTATCAAAAATTCAAATTAATTAAATGAAATTTATCACGAATTAACAATGTTAGTTAATTTAAGGCTTATTATAATTTTTCCCCCCGAACTATTACCAATCCAAATCGTGCCCCCTGAATTTTTCAACTTGTTAAAGATTCTCCCTGAATTATTCACGTTATTGAAATGTGGGATTTCCGTCCAATTTTGCTAACGGAATGGTGATGTGGCAGTTTGGTGGCCGATGTGGTATTGCCATGTCAATGCCTAGTTTATAATATAAAGAATAAATATGATTCCCCCCCCCCCCCCCGAACTATTACTGTTATGAAATTGTGCCCCCTAAATTTTAAAAAATTTTAATTAAACAATCTTTTGAATATTAAAAAAAAGGGAAAAAAACCATTAAAATTAAAAAAAAAAATTGATGGTGACAAAAAATTGGCTTGGGTGTTAAGCATGCATCAGAATGAGCTCAAAGTTGGTTGGATAGCGACATCGTCGACAGAATGGGCTCATGTGAGTCCCTGACAACATTCAGCTTTAGTGTCGCATATGTCGCCTTAAGTTTTTATTTTGTATGATTTAATTTAATTTAAATGAATTTTTAGTTTAATATTTTTTATATTTTCTTTTAAATATTCAAAATATTGTTTAAATTTTAAATTTTAAAATTCGAGACGCATAATTTGGCAACGGTAAAAGTTTGGGGGGTAAAATCCTATCTATTTTATAAATTATACATGTGGCAATCCACATCAGCACTCTAGTGTCGCTATATCACCATTCTGTTAGCGAAATTTGATGGAAGTGATGGACACAAAATGGGTATGTTTTAAATATTGTTGATCCCAAAAGAGGGTGTTTTAATATTTAAACTCGCAAGTGCACGAATCGTTTCGGAATATAATGTTCATGTAAGTACGAGGTCGAACCCATGGGAGTTGACTAACATCAAAAGAAACTATTTCAAACAAAGCAATAATATTCTAACCTAGTTCCAAATATTTGATGAGAATTTTTTTTAGAAAAATAAAAGACAAGTAATAAAAAGATTTAAGATTAGATAGAAAAATGGTTTTCAAATGAGATATGTAAAATAAGATTATTAAGATGTTAGAATCCACAAAATGCATGTTCAATAGTATTTATAAGTATATTGATTCCCAAGTTTTGATATAGTTGAAATAAATTACACTATATATATTTTTCAAAATATATTTTCTATTAAAGCACAAGTTACTCTTTCAAAAATGTAGGATTTTTCTTCACTTATATAAGATATAATTTCTAAGCATTAGTTGTGTTACAATCTAATGAAACTACAAAAAATCAAAGAGATTATGTTTAGGCAAAATATGATACTTATGCTCTAAGAATTAGATGTGAACAATTTAATGAAAAACATTTAATCAAAGAATATCATATTTTTGCATAATGAAGAACTAAGTGTAATATGCTTTAACACTCAATAATAGATGAAAAATGCATATATTTGATAGAAAAATCCATAAACAATGTTACACAAATGGGAAATCAACATACAATAAAAAAAATACTATCTAGTTACATTTTGCTTCATCATCATCTTAATAACCTTTGAAAAAGATTAGAAGCTCATAACTAGATTGAAATAAAAATTACAAAATAACATACTTGACATGCTCTTCAAAAGATGAAAATGGTAGAGAGAAACTAGTGAAAAGAAGAGAGAAAAATGTCTAGAAGATGTTGAAAAATATGAAGAAGAAGAGCTCCCCAAATGGTCTTACAAGACTCTATTTATAGGCAAAATGTGGAGATTAAATTAATCAAATTAAAATAAATAAATTGATTAATTTAATTGTATTGGGAAGTGGTAGGATAAATAGAGTAAGTGTAAGAGAAGGAAAGATGAAATGTTTGGTTGAGTAAAAGATTAGTGAAAAGCTAGGGTAAAAAAAATGAATTAGGAATGTTTATTTAAGTGAGAAAAATATGGAAGAGTGAGTTGATATTTTAGTGAAAAGAAAAAAGTGGACATTGGGAACAAATATGGTTTTTAGCCATATTAGTGGCTGTGGCAAAATGGTGTTGATGGTCCAGGCGGCTGGAGGAAATGTTGAACTTTGGAGTGTATCAAGTGATTGGGCCTGATTTGGGCTTGGTTTGTTGATGTTGGGCCTTGGATGTAAGGCTGGCCCACGTTGGGTAATTGGTGCTTCAGGCGTGAAGGAGGCAGCATGTGATGCTGGTCACTCGGCTGGGAGATTGGCTTGTGATGTTGAGATGCTGAACATTGGGTGAAGGCAGGGACAGGTGGCGCGATCTGGAGAGGTCTTGAGGCAGCTAGGACCAAGCTTTCTGAATGAAGGCAGACGGGCTGGGCTCGTGGCAGGCGTGGGCCTAGCTTGGGCCTGGGCATATGTTGACAAATATCACTTTTCATGCTATTTTCTTTCAAATTTGCCATTCTTTCTTTTCCTTCTTTTCTTTTCAAAGCCAAAAAAAATACAACTTACTCCATACAAAATAAGTAAATAATAAATTAGAATCAAATATTTTCAATTATAAAATAACTCAAATTAAGTCTAAGAAAATACTAATTGAAATTTAATTTACTTTGGGAATTAAGTTCAATAAAATCACATTTTTTTAACTTATAATCTATCAACACACATTTCAAATAATTAAACTACAACATATTATAATAAAATATCTATAAAACATATAAAAATCTAGAAAATAACAATAAGACTAACAAATTAAAAATTACATAAAAACTTAATAAGTTAATTAAAAACTCAAGAACTAAGCAACAATTAGCATATAAAAAGTGGTAAAATAACTCTATTTTGTAGAGTTATCAAATATTTATAACTCGCAAGCGCAAGAATCGTATATGAAGTATAGTGTTCGTGTAAGCACGAGGTCGAACCCAAAGGAGTTGTCTAAAATAAAAAAGAAAACTATTTTAAATCAAAATTAATAAATTCTAACTTAGCTCCAAAGATTGATGAGAATTTGTGACAAGAAAATCAAATAAGAGACAATAATAAAGAAATTAAAGACAATTTATAAAAATATATTAATAGTAGAAATCAAGATGGTAAAAGAAGATTATTAAGGTATTAGAATCCACAAAATATGAGTTCAATAATATTTATAAGTACATTGATTTCCAAGTTTCATTATTAGTAGAAATTAATCAACAAATTAGATATTTTATTTAAGCACAAATTATTATTGAATTGTAAAATTTATCTTCACTTTTAAAATTATAATTTCAAAGTATTTAATGTAAATCAATCTAATGAAATAACAAATGAATCAATGAATATTATTTATAAGACAAAACATAATATTTTTGTTCTAAGCATTTGATGTGCCCAATTTAATGGCACACCTTAATCAAAGAATATTATGATTTTGCACTAATGAAGAACAAAGTGTAAATATGTTCTAACAATAAAAAATACAAGATATTTAAGATGAAAAAAATTATTTTAAAGAGAAAATCCATAAACTTTATTGCACAAAATGGGAAATCAACATACAACATAATTACTATCTAGTTACATATTGTTTCATCATCACCTTAATAATCTTAAAAAGATTATAAACTCATAACTAGCATAGAAATTACAAACATAAATAAGAAAATTTGGAGGAACCCCAAAAATTTTCCTCTAAAAACTCATAGAAAAAATGACCACAAAGAAGAAAAAGATGAAGATAATTGGGTGGTCTTGAAAGTATAGAAATTTTGTAGTGTCAACCTCCTCCTCAAAAATGGTCTTCAAATCCCTTATTTATAGCCAAAATAAAATGTTAAAAATAATCAATTGATTAAATTAATTTCTAAATGGAATAATAAGGTAAGTAGGGGTAAATTTTAGATGTAATGATGATTTTGGGGTAAAATGTGTCGAAAAGTTTGGGTATAAAATGTCAATTTTAGACAAAAGGGGACAGGGGACATTGATGCATTTGTTGGGCTAAAAAAAAAGGTGGCTTGGTGGCATGGGCTGGAGGCAGGGGAACCGTGGGCTTGCAGGCGGGCCCATGCATGCTTGGGAAGGAGGTTGCTGGCATGGCACTGGGCTAGCGTGATGGGCCCATGTGGCTGAGGAAGGCAGTCGGGCCTGGAGGTGCTTTGGGTGGGCTGGCTGAAGGCTGGTGACTGCTGCTCTGAGTAGTGGAGGCACGAGCTGGGCTGGCAGTTGGGCCTGGGTTAGGCCTGGTGGAGGTGGCTGTTGAGCCTTTATTTTTAGTTTTGCCATTTTTTTTCTTCTTTCTTTTCCTTACTTTTCAAATCCCAAAAAGATACAACATACTCCCTACAAAATAAACATAAATTAAATCATAATAAAATATTTTCAATTATAAAACAAATTATATTAATTCATTGAAAATATTAATTAAAACTTAATTAATTTAACATTAAAGATCAACAAAAATGCATTTTTTTTACTTCTAACTAAACTCAATAATTCAATTAATTAAACTACAACATTTTACAATAATATAACTATAAAAATACACAAATGTTGACCCTGATTTTGGTCAATTGACACGGAGTCAAAATACGCTTGACGTGGATGAATGCGTTGAAAAGAACGTGATGACGAAAATAATAAGAACACGATATTTTATAGTGGTTCGGCCCCAGGATCTGGTAATAACCTACGTCCACTTAGATTGTTATTGATATGAGAATCAAAGGAGTGATCAAAGAATTAGGGTTCAATGAGTTTCACTAACCTCTGAAGAACAATATAGTATCTCAAATAGAATTACTCTAGTCTCAAATAATTCGAAAGCCAAAAGGTCCCTTCCTTGAGCTATCTTTCTCTATTTATAGGCTCAAGGGGGATTACATGAATCTGTTAAAGATATTCTCTCCTAAATAATTGGATACTCAGGAGATTGTGGGAGTCAATTTCGGGATTTACAAAGATCTTTATAGAAACATCATGAAGCATGCGGAACCTGTGACCAAGCTGGTCGCAGGTAAACTTCGGCTGCTTACATGCTTATAATTTGTCTTCTGGTCGATACCCTAGCAGAGTCCCTCCAAGTGTCAGCCACGTGTCCGAGAATCACTTGCCACGTCTTCTACGCCAGTTTTTTGGATAACAACAAAAATCTATAAAATTAAAATAAACCTAAAAAAATCAAAATTACTTAAAAACTTAATAAATTAATTAAAAACTCAAGAACTAAGCAACAATTAGCATATAAAATATGGTAAAATAATTCTATTTGTGAGTTATCAGGAAGTCCTACATTTCAGTAACGTGAATAGTTCATGGGGAATTTTTAACAAGCCAAAATACTCAGGGGGCACAATTTGGTAGTGGTAATAGTTCGGGGGAAAAAATCCTAATAAGCCTTAATTTAAACTTCATTTATCAACAATCAACTTAGTTTAGGTCATTTTGAAAAATATTAATTTAATTTAAATATGATTTATCAAAAACTAACAAAAGTTAATTTAAATCATATTTATTTAAAAATATTTTATTAATTTGTTTGCAAAACGTGATATTTTTAAAAATTTAACCGCTTATAAATTTTTTAAACAAATATCATTAGCTATTTTTGAAAAAATATCTTAAATAGTTAAACAAATTCAAATATCAATTAATATATTTAGTCAACAAATTTTCAAATTTAAAATAATTTAAATATTAAAATCCATAGAATAATCAAATATTAATATTTTCAAATAAAAGATTTCAAAAATATCAAGTATTTAAAAAAATTGTCTTTAATATCTGACAACATAATTCTAATATTTTAATATATGAAAATATTAAAAATTAATTAGCTGGCACAACCCAAAAATTACTTAAAAAAAATTGTGTGATTTTTTGACCCAAAAACGTTTTCAAATTCATTTTTACCATGCTTTACACCAAATAAAGCATTTATAAAAATTTATTGCATTGAAAGCACAATAAAATAACCCAAATTTGCTAATAATCACATAAAAAATAATATGCTTCATAAAAACCATGAAATCCATCAAATTACTCAACACATCAAATACTTTAATTTTTACAATGTTCATGCATGAAAATAAAGATTACCAAAGGCTCTGAGGCGAGTTTTTGAGAAAACTTTTATAGGATCTTATTTTTTTCATGTAAATAATATATTAAACAAATTAATATAAGAAAACCTAGAACATGTTTCTATAATTGAATTTAAATATAGATAATGATAAGAACAATTACATTATATGCAGCGAAAAATAAGTCATTCCTTCAGTTTCTCTAACTGTTGAATCCTTTCTGTCGCAGGGTATCACCAAGAAACTGAAAAAATCTTCAAATATCTTCACAGTCTTCCAAAGTATCCTTAGAATCACCTAGACTAGAGTGGGTAATTCTAAACATATGAGATAGATACAAAGAGAAAAAGAAGATAAGAGAATATTGAGGCTTAGAAAAAGAGTTTTGTTGTAGAGAGAATCTAAAACCCTAAAGCATCAAAACTAGATCTTCAGATCTTTTGTTTATCTCTAGATCTTCTGTTTTCAACTCTCAATCAGCATTCCTTTTAAAGGCTCAATTAGGTCACTTATTTAAATTAAAAAATCAATAAAATAATTGGTAATATCAGCCATTAGGTCGAAATTCGCATGGGCTTTAGGCTCGTGAAATTTTCCCATTTAATTATAAGCCCGTTGGACTTAAAATCAAAGTCTGTATTATTTTCTATTGATTAATTAATTAAATAATTATTTAAATCCGTTATAAAATTAATTATTTTTAATTTGAACCTTGATTTAAACTTATTTATTAATTTAGACACCAATTTGTCTTAATTAATAAATCTGTCGTAAAATCTTTTTTCTTCTCTAAATTGCATAACTCTGTACAACTATAAAAAATTGACCTGGTCAACTTTGATAATTCTAATTGATAATTAAATCAATTAATTGAGACTATTTAGATGATTTTATCCAAGGTAGAGTGGGGACCATGGGCCTATGAAATCAAGCTCCAATAAGTTATCATAAATTTAACAAATAAATTTACTAACTTATTAATTCATTGTGACTCCACTAAAGACTCAGAATTGCACTCTTGAATTCATAGAACGATCTATAAGAAATATATATACGTTATTAGTTATCCATTGTTAAACCATAATTAGCACTCAATCCTCTATAGACGGTCTACAATGAGATGGGACTAAAATACGGTTTTACCCCTCATTGTAATTTATCATTAAAACACTTAGTTCCTTGTAAATGATATTTTAGTAAACTAATACTAATTACAGAAATGGGATCTCTATTATTTAGCACATTGAACCAAACTTAAAGGAAACCATCATTTTACTTCTTCATCAGAAGCTATAAATGTTCATATCTATGATTAATACTCCCACTTAATTATACTACCGAGTTCCCAAGATGTAAGTATGGGCTAGTCCGTAGGGTAAGCTGGTAACGAACAAGTCAAATAACTCAAATAATACAATCAATTAGAATACTAACCACATAGAATTGAGATTGAATTAACCTATGGTCAACTATATGATATGACTATAATAGATAATAACGGTATGTTTACTTATCTTATCTACTATCAATATCGGTGCAGTATGATTTAACAAATACATATGATCTTATCTACTTTACTAATGTTCTAGAAAGAACATAACACTACAGTGTGTAAGTAGACCATATCGTAGATTGGAAAGTCAGTATAAATCCTGTGCACTGAATAATCTTATTAATATCTTTTTTTTAAACATATAATCATATTTGTATTTCACTTTGATTAAGTCACTATAAATACGATTAGCTTTACACTCGGGATTTAATAGAAGTTTATATTAAACAAATAATCATGAAAATAAAACATGTGAGCAAAGTGATTGACCAAGTCAAAAATTGATTTATATAATCTATTATTGATAATAAATGAGATTACAAAGAAATTGGGTTTTAATTAGGGCATAAAACCCCAAAACATATGTATTTGTTGAGCCTTTTAGTCATGGCCTCGAGTGAGTCTTTTAGGATCCCTCCTGGTGTCGTGCCTATTGAGCTCTCATCCTCAAATTCTGAGCAGGATGTAGAGGAGATAATACAAGGACATGGAACTCTAGGATCGTTAGCACGCCTTAGGAGCTAGGTTTGGGCTTATAGAGCAGGCTTGAATCTGCCCTTAGTGGTGAGTTATTGGAAGTCCTTTCCTCTTCAGAGGCCTCTGTCGTCCAATTATGGGACGCTGTATTGCTCGAGAAAGTAGAGATTGCCTACATGAAAGGGGGTTTGCCCCTAGGCCTATATATTCTTATGATGGATGTTCCACTGATGATGCCCCCCGCTCTATTCAAAAGAAGACTCGGTCGGGCAGCAAGAAATGGCATTTGAAAATGTCCACTTTTAAACTAACTTGTCTGTTATCTTCTTGTTTTTCAAATACGTATAAGAAGTAGAAGAAGGAAACCTCTCCCATCCACCAGTCAACTCCTCCCTTTGATGCCTCCTCCATCATCGCGTAAATGGATGCTCTGAAGCTAGCT
The DNA here is from genome assembly GCF_963169125.1 of Humulus lupulus. NCBI lineage: Eukaryota > Viridiplantae > Streptophyta > Magnoliopsida > Rosales > Cannabaceae > Humulus > Humulus lupulus. The sequence goes on along the minus strand of NC_084797.1, from coordinate 88,186,086 downwards.
GACATGGTGCAGATGTACAAGCTAGTGCCTCATATTTGCTGCATCCCTCCTACCAAGCGATGCCGCACTCATACTCCTCCTCCTAAGACAGTGTGTAACGCCCTACTTCCTTAGAGTCGTTACTAAGTGAGTTAAAAATGTGCCATTAGCTCGTTAATCAATATTTTAGGTTAAAAGTGTGACTAAACTGAAACAAAACTCGTTTAAAGATATTAAGTACAAAACATTTGGTTATTCATTGAATTCGTAGAAATTTTTATAGTTGGGATCCAAAAATATTGTTTAGAAAATACATTACAAATCTATATATAATACATTTTCCCAAAAATAACCCTAGCCATGGCGGCCAGGTAGGTCGAACATGTATCTGTCGCTCCACGCTCTCCGTACTCATGGTTGGTCGACCTTTCCCTTGCCCTTAACTGCACCATAGAGCACCCGAGAGCCGAAGCCCAGCAATAAAACTCAACACAAAACATATATAACATATATATGAAAATCCACAAAGTATAACAACACAGGCAATGGGCTAAACATATAGCGGCCAGCGCCATCCCAGGCACTTACTAGGCCTTGGGTTCGCGGTCTTCACCGAGAAGGTGACTCGAGCACACTAGGAGGGTCTCGCCCTAACAGCCTGCACTTAGCATGCTCATCACCGATCTCGGCCCCTTGCCGTATTGGGCTTCCCGCCGTTCCTGGCCTTCACTGTTCACTTACAATTGTGCATCACATAGCATAATATCAACAAATACTTAAAAATATATTGAATATAAATATTAGGGCCACACCCTGCAATACAATCATTAGGGCTACGCCCTGGAATACAAACAATAGGGCCATGCCCTGCTCTACAGGTACAATTGTTTCCTTACATGTGTCCTGAGCTATCTGAGCACTGCGATCCCAAGCACAGTCCCTAACCCGAGCCTCATTGAAATCCTAGTCACAATGCATTCATAATAACCATCCATCAAAGTGTAAACCAATATACAACTTCAGAATATAAATCTAGCCTCCATGACCTTTGATTCTACCAATCCGAGTAGTAAAATCCTTCCACAGCCTTAACATTTGAGATTCCGAGCTAAAACCTTCAAACAACCATTATTTTGGATTTGAGCTGCAACCCAGCCCCTTAAGGGCCGCGACACACTCAAGTCAGAGGCAAAATGCCTCTCTATTGAGGGACACGGACCGCGAAGCGCTACTCCTTGCGCCACAGCGTACCAGGCTAACAGGGACTGTCCAGCCTCTTCGACACACACGGGTCGCGGCGCCTGAAAAACAGGGGCGTCGTCCGAGCCCCCAAACTCAAAAATTCAAACTATTTCTTGCGTTTTCCTCGAGCCTAAACCTCTATTTCATACCCCAAACACCAATTCAACCCAAAATCAAGCCTAGAGTTCCCTTCCACACGACCTAAGCTCCATAAAAAATTTATATACTCAAAAAACATAAAAAATCATACTTAGAATCCATTTTCATGCAAACCTCTAATCCTAGCAGAATTCAACATGAAGATCAAGTCCAACAGCTTACCTCTGAATTGTACTCGACCCTGAGCTGATCCCAACCACAGCTAGCCCCCAATTCTTCAAAGAACTATGCCTAAAATCCTCCAATTGATCCAAGCCTTCAAATACCAAGGGAGAGAAAGAAAGAACCGAAGGAGAGAGAGAGAGACTTTTGTTTTCTTCTAATGTCTCAGCTTATCCCTTAACCTTAAGTTGAAGATGACGCTTATGCTTATCCCTTTAGCCAAAATTCTAAAATGCCCAATCTATCCAAATCCTCAAGTGCCACAATGGAAAATTTCGTCATTTACCATGTCTCGCTAATTCCTCCATTGTTCCTATTGTTGACAGTGAGAACTCATCAACGAAGTTAAGTTAGAAAAAATCAAAGTATATAGTGTTGACCCTGATTTTGGTCAACTGACACGGAGTCAGAAATGCTTGATGTGGACAGATATGTTGAAATGAGAATGATGACAAAAACAATAAAACACACAGGAAATTATAGTGGTTCGGCCCCAGAATCTTGTAATAACCTACGTCCACTTGAACTGTTATTGATATAATAGTTCAAAGGAGTGATCAAAGAACTAGGGTTCAATGAGTTCCACCAACCTCTGAAGAACAAAACAATATATCAAGTATGATAGCTCTAATACACTCGTAAAACTCTAATCTCAGATAATTAGAAAGCCAAAAGTCCTCTTCCTTGAGCTATCTTTCTCTATTTATAGGCTCAAGGAAGATTACATTAATTTGTTACATATATTCTTTCCTAAATAATCGGATACTCAGGAAATCATGGGAGATAATTTCGGGTATGGTTATAACTGTCTAAGATTTTCTCCAAATATAGCGAGTATACGACCAAGCTGGTCGTATATATCCATTGAGCGTTGCGCCATAGATATCTTTCTGGTCGATGGTCAAGCAAGACTCCTGCCAGATGTCAGCCACGTGTATTAAACGTTTGCCATGTCATCCATGCCTGTTTTTTGGATAACATTTGCCCCCCAAGTTTGTTCAATGCAACCAGCAATAAAGAAACTTTAGGGAAACAACCGTTCATATGCTCCACGAAATCTTGTCAGAATCCTCGTGCGTTTTTTAAAACCGTGACATAATTATGTCCAATCAAGCCCTTTCAGTTTTCAAGAAATCAATTCGGCGGCTTATACACTCCCCCCACGTTGCAAAAATGGGAAAGTCATGATTGCCACTTTTTTCCATACCTCAGCCTCTATAAGTAACCTTTTTATTTTTCTTACAATTTTTTACTCACCACTCGAGTCAAGAACTTCAAGAACTTTGCCCCAGAGCCCAGAATTTCGACACCACTCAGACGTCCTGCCGAAGGTCTTTCCGACTCAAAATTTCTTCCTTTTCCGAATCTCCACCCTTTGCCCAGGTAATCACTTTGTCTTTGAAACTCTTCATTATTCCATGCATGATGTTTACTATGCTCTGCGATTTCCTGCGTTCTTGAGTAGAAATTATGTGGATTTTTGTATAAACCATCTGATGCTTGATAGGAGACTGTATTTCTGCTTTATATAAGTTAGGAGCTAGTTCGATAGTAAGGATCATTGGTTTAGAGCGTAAGATCAACGTAAAAATTCAATCTTTAAGCTAGTTGAAAAAACTGGGTTTTTTCCCGCCCTTTAGGAGTTGAAAAAGTTCCTTTTCAGAAAACATTTTATTTCTTTTTTTGATTCGTTTTTCGAACTGTAAGCACCAAACTTAGTGTATGGCTAGGATGCTGCTGGTCAATAGACGCGAGCAACGTTATCCCAATCTCCCACGTAACTCTGCAAGCTATGTGTCTTATCTCCTCCTTTGTCTGTTTGCAATTCATATGCAAGACCCTTGGGGAGGAGAAAGACCCATCGAAGGTGGCCTCCTAGCTCAACTGCTTGAAGGTGAAGAAAACCCGTCCATTTTGATACCAGATATTCCTTTTTCTCGCCCTAGCCCAAACCCTTCTCCAGTCCCAACCCAGAGAATGGCTCGAACAAAAACAAAAGCTCAAAAAAGGAAAACCCCTAACTCCTTAGGCCAGCCTACTGCTGATGCTCCTTCGATTAGTGGTCGAGGTGAAAATGCTCCTGATGCCAATGTCCAAAGGCATGCCCGTCCTCGACACGCTGCTCAGTCGGCTGTCGAGTGGCATGTTGTTCCCCAAAGTAGAGTGACGATGCGGATGATCGCCAACTACCTAAATAAGTACCAACAGACAGGGGTGACCCTGGTCAGACCTTCTATCGATCAGAGGGCCAACCTGCCAGGCGGGGCCTATAGTGCTTGGTCACAGTTTCACATTGAGGCAGGTGCCACCTTGCCTCTTCACTCGTTCTTTCAGGGGGTGGCAAATTACTATGGAGTTGCCCCCTTTCAACTCACTCCAAATGGGTATAGAATGTTGGCTGCACTCTACATCCTTTACAAACTCAAAAAATGGCCAGAGCCCACTCCCCACGAGGTCAACTTTCTCTTTGACCTTAAGTCCAACCCCATCCAAGAAGGCACGGGGTTTTTCCATCTTTGTCATCAAGAAACTGGGCGCACTTTGTTGTCCGACACTACTCACATCTCCAACGTGGGGAGGTATCATCAGGAATACTTCCTTACACCCGACTTAGCCGCAGACAACCTGGCCTTCACCCGAGGAGGTAAAAATTCTTACACCACTAGCTTCTTCGCTTAGTGTTTTTCTGCCACAATGTCTTGACATTCCACTGTGTTCCAGGCCCATGGTTACGTCCAACCCCAACTCCAGGGATGGAGTCAAGGGCGTCACTCTTAGCCAGCATGCCGAATGCTATAAGAGTGTCAAAAATTTATTTATTGAGGCTAACCTTAGGCTGGTTGGCCTCTGGAATCCTCAATCACCGACGAGCGTACCTTCAGCGGAGAACGACTCAGCCGAAGTGGAACCCGAGCAGTAACCCCAAGCGTCTCCTCCGCGGAGGAGACCAACTGGAGTTACGATCAGGGAACTTGTCGCCCCTCGTCGTGTAGAGAAACCCTTGGCCCCCGAGGGCAAAGGAAAACAAAAGGCTGCTGAGCCTACCGAACTTTCTGACGACTCGTCGGATGAAAACGGTATAACAATCTCGCTTTTAAATCATTTGCCAATTCTCTCTCATTTATTTGATGACGATGGAAACTTTAGGAATGCTCCCTCCTTAAATTCAGATTTCTTCCAGGAACTAGGTAGTTCAGTAAATAATGTTACGACCAGTATTTGTAGCGTGGGTACTTTACTTATAATCCTTTTACTTCTATTCTTTTATCCTGCATGACCATTTAGCCTTACTGCTTATGTTGCTTCCTTTTGTGTAGGTATGGACTCCGAGGACGTCTTTGAGCACTATCAGGCTGCCGCTGCCTCTTCTGTCCCAAAGAAGGATAGCAAGAGGGCTCGAGGGGAAAGTAGCAAGACCCCCTCGAAGAAGGCTCGAACAGACGATGATCCAGCCACCGCCCTTTCCAAGGAGAACTCACCACCCCCGCCCCCCTTCGAGCAGACGACTCCAACTCTTGTTAACCCACAACCTTCTACTAATGCTGCTGACAAGGAGGTATTGAACAACTTGCCCGAAGGCTCCATGCCCAGCTTCGTGGTCGGCTCTGCCAGGGAGAGGATATACAAGCTCTCGAAGCATAGACGCAGTCAGGCTGCCATCACTAAAACTGCTTCAATGGAGGCTGATCAGGTCGTCAACAGAGGGTTGAACGAGATAGTTAGCGTAAGTAGTCTCCTGCTACTTTATCACTTATGTCTGATTTCTTTTCCTTATTTTATCTCATTTTTTGTCTTCAGGGGCTGCTAACTTTAACTGCTGGCTGGCGCTGTGTCGGGACGTTGGTTTCTTGGGGAAATAACTTCGACTCCAGGCTTGCCCAGACTAAGCAAGCATTTGAGGCCGACTACAACAAGCTGCTCGAGGAGAATAAGGAGCTGTCCAAACAAGTCGAACAACTGTGCAAGGACCAAGCTACTCTCACCCAGGAGCTTTTGGATGCCCAGGATGCCTTGAAGAAAACCAACGACGCTCGGGAAAAATTCAGGGAAAGTGCCAAGCTCGTTACCCAAGAATGTAAGCAGCTTGAACTTGATCTGACCGCCAGCAGGCAGGAGACGAGGGAGCTTGAGAAGCGAGTGCAAGAGCTCGAGGAGGACGTGGCCAAGAATTTGAAGAAGTATAAGGAGGCCACTCACCTCTGCTTCTATGAATTCTGGAAGCACAACCGAGAGGCCAACTTCAACTACCTGTCCGAGCGGTTGAAGAGGACTCTGATGGCGCAGTACGCCATCCGGCTGGAAGAAGAAGAGAAGGCCAAGGTGCCTGTCGCTGATGCCGAAGCTGGTCCTTCGGCTGGCCAAGGCACTCCTCCCAATCCTCAGGACCCTCCTGCTCCTCAATAATATATATTTTTTTTCTTTTATTTCGTTTTTATGGGCCACGGGTTGTATTGTAAAGACAATTGGTTTTTATTGCTGCAAGGGCAGCTTTACTTTTAATTAAACAATTACATCCGAGCAGTACTGCTCGCGGAGTAAAAGAATGCTTTTTGATATTATAATATTTTTGTCTATTATAACATCTGTTCACATGACCGAACTTAGCATAGTACTTTGGCCTGATTTAACAAAATATAAGTTTTGAAAAATACTCTAAGTACCGTAGCATGCTTTCACTCATTTTGTTCATGTGTTTACATACTGATTGGTATGCTTTGCTATCGATGTACCTTATATGCCCCCCAAGTGATCGAGGAGCTTTAGGTCCTTGGTCACTTGCCTTGACCACGACTTGTGCGAACATTACTGCTCGATAGGAAACGTAACACTTATAATACAGCAAAACAACACACGTAATGAACAAATACTTGTAAAATAAATTTACAAAGGTTGGAAAGAATGACTGGCTGCGCACAGTCCCTTATAATCTCGTATTAAAAATGGACTAAACATGTCATTACGAGTGATCTTAAAAATATCTTACACTTACAAGCGATTAGCCATACAACGTGGCTAACCCTTTTTCGAAACTTGTAAAAAGTAAAAATTAATACAAGCCAGTCCTTTAAAAAGGACTGTTTATTGGTAATACTTGCGCAGGTCTTCTCTGTTCCAATAGCGTGGAACGATATCTCCGTTTAAGCGTGCAAGCTTGTATGTGCTTGGATGAAGGACTTCCTCGATTTGGTAAGGTCCTTCCTAGTTTGGACTGAGCACTCCAACAGTTCGGTCGCGGGTGTTTAAGAAAACTCGTTGTAGTACTAGATCTCCGACGTTGAATTTTCTTTCTTTCACTTTCGAGTTAAAATACCGGGCGACCTTTTGCTGGTACGCAGCTACTCGAAGTTGGGCTCTCTCTCGTTTCTCCTCAAGTGAGTCTAGGGACTCCATTATCAGTTGGCTATTCTGGTCCCGGTCGTAAGTAATTCGTCGGTGTGAGGGGGGATCTAACTCGACAGGCAACATAGCTTCATACCCATATGGTAAGGAAAACGGGGTATGACCTGTTGCTGTTCGATGAGAAGTTCTATACGACCAAAGGACTTCGGGCAACTATTCTGGCCATGCTCCTTTAGCATCTTCGAGCCTTTTCTTCAGGGTGTCCTTAAGCGTTTTATACACTGATTCAACTTGCCCATTTGCTTGTGGATGTGCAACTAAAGAAAAGCTTTTGATGATGCCATGTCTTTCGCAGAAGTCTGGGAATAAGTCACTGTCAAATTGGGTGCCGTTGTCTGAGAAAACTTTTCGAGGCAAACCATATCGGCAAACAATGTTCTTGATGATGAATTCAAGAACTTTCTTGGTCGTTATGGTAGCGAGCGGTTCAGCTTCGGCCCATTTGGTGAAGTAGTCGACTGCTACGACTGCGTACTTCACTTCGCCTTTTCCCGTTGGCAGGGATCCAATCAAGTCTATACCCCATACTGTGAAAGGCCAAGGACTCTGCATTTTTTTAACTCGTTGGGAGCTGCGCGTGGGATCTTGGAAAATCTTTGACACTTATTGCATTTTCGCACAAACTCCATTGAGTCTTCGTTCATAGTCGGCCAGAAATAGCCCTGCCTTAGAATCTTCTTTGCCAAACTTTGCCCCCCAGTGTGATCCCCGCAGAAGCCTTCATGTACCTCCTTCATCAGCTATTTAGCCGTTTTCGGTGTAATACATCTGAGCAGTGGCATGGAATATCCTCTTCGGTACAGAACACCATCGACCAGTATATACCTAGCAGCCTGCCTTTGAAGAGTTCAGGCTTGGTTTCTATCTGCTGGTAGTACTCCATTTTTAAGATACTCCAAGTAAGGTGCCATACATGTATCCCCCATCCGGATTTCCATATTAGTCCCATCTGCTCGTATACTTGGCTCGCATAATCTTTCTACTGGCACAATATTCAAAGTGCCAGCGTCTTTCGCGCTCGCGAGTTTGGCTAAGTGATACGAACCACACCAATGATTGTGGTGAAACCCGACACCAAATATGGCAGCCACCAAGAACACACGAAATTGGAATGAAGAACCGCGACCCAATGCTTAGCCAAGCACGAACCTTGGTATGAGGAAGATGCCACAAACGGGGATGGGAATCCGTTTGATAAGTCAGGTTGAACGCCACAAGGAACCCCTTGATAAGTTCTATTAGTTTCTTCAAGAACTCAAGAAGAAAAACTCACAAATTTCATTTCATCATAATTTGCCTTTCCCAAACGTTTACAAGGCCTATATAGCCGAAAATTACATCAAAGAAAATTACATCATAATTTGTCTTCCTAATGAAAAACCGAAAATTACAAAAAAAAGACTATTGGACTCACACAAGTCAAGTGTTTGACTTTTCACAAAATAAACAAAGACTAAATAAAAAATAGTGATTAAAATAAAAAAATACAAGATGCCAAAATCCAATAAGACTCATTACAAGAAGCTAAATATTGATCAAGCTCCTAAACTGGTGTCCCCATCATTCCCCCCCCCCCCCCTCTTGACTTGGATCAACTGGAACTTGACTTGGATCTTTAGTCTTGGTGTCCTCATCATTCCCCCCACCCCCTCGTCTTGAGAAAGATTTGACCTCAAATTGTCACCTGCATCATAGCACTAACAGTATACTCACCTGGTAAATCGAGTCTGTAGGCATTGTCATTGATCCTTTCTAGCACTTGAAACGGCCCATCTCCTCGAGGTAGCAATTTGGAACGTCTTTGTGCTGGGAATCGCTCTTTCCTCATGTGTAACCATACCCAATCACCGGGATCAAAAACCTGCTTGTGACGACCCTTGTTAGCACCTAGCACTTTCATGCGCTTTTGGATAACTAATGCACCTAGCACTTTCATGCGCTTAATGAATCATGTAGTGCTACAGGTATTCAGGTGGATGAAGAAAAGATCAAAGCCATCCAAGAGTGGCCGACCCCTACAACTATAGGTAATGTTAGAAGTTTTCATGGACTTGCTAGCTTCTACAGGAGGTTTGTGAAAAATTTTAGCACCATCGCCGCACCACTTACAGAAGTTATCAAAAAGAATGTGATATTTAAATGGGGTGAAGCTCAAGAGGAGGCATTTCAGCTACTGAAATACAAGCTTACTCATGCTCCTTTACTTTCTTTTCCTAACTTTTCTAACACTTTTGAAGTTGAATGTGATGCTTCTGGAATAGGTATTGGCGCTGTTCTTATGCAGGATGGGAGACTGCTTGCATACTTTAGTGAAAAGATAAGTGGGGCTGCCCTCAATTACCCCACCTATGACAAAGAATTGTATGCACTAGTGCGTGCTTTAGAAACATGGCAGCACTATTTGTGGCCAAAGGAGTTTGTGATTCGCACAGATCATGAATCCTTGAAACATTTGAAAGGCCAACACAAGCTCAACAAGAGACATGCAAGATGGGTTGAGTTCATTGAGACATTTCCTTATGTCATTCGCTATAAACAAGGTAAGGAGAATGTGGTTGCTGATGCCCTTTCTCGCAGGTATGCCCTAATCTCTACTCTTGATGCTAAATTTCTTGGGTTTGAACACATAAAGGAGTTGTATTCTGCTGACCATGATTTTGGGGAAACTTATGCTGTTTGTGAAAAGTCTGCTGACGGAAAATTTTATAGGCATGAGGGTTTCTTGTTTAGGGAGCATAGGTTGTGTGTACCTAATTGTTCTGTGAGAGAATTGCTAGTTAGAGAGTCCCACGGGGGAGGGTTGATGGGACATTTTGGAGTTGCTAAGACCCTAGCTATGTTGCGAGAGCACTTCTTTTGGCCCCACATGAAACGAGATGTTGAGCGAATTTGTGGTAGGTGTGTCACTTGTAGGCAAGCTAAATCAAGAGTTCAGCCAAATGGCCTTTACACACCCCTACCTATCCCTAGTTCACCATGGGTTGACATTTCAATGGATTTTGTGTTGGGTTTACCTAGAAGTAAGTGTGGGAGGGATTCAATCTTTGTGGTTGTAGACAGATTTTCTAAGATGGCTCATTTTATTCCATGTCATAAAACTGATGATGCCTCTAACGTTGCAGATTTGTTCTTTAGGGAGATTGTGAGATTACATGGTATGCCTAGAACAATTGTATCAGATAGGGATGCCAAATTCTTAAGCTATTTTTGGAAAACATTGTGGGGAAAACTTGGGACAAAACTATTATTTTCTACTACTTGTCACCCTCAAACCGATGGTCAAACAGAAGTAGTTAATAGGACCCTATCCGCCTTGTTGAGGGCTATCATAAGTAAAAATATTAAGACTTGGGAAGATTGTTTGCCACATGTTGAGTTTGCTTATAATCGTTCAATGCATCCTGCTACTAAATTTTCACCATTTGAAATTGTTTATGGTTTTAATCCTCTAACTCCTTTGGATTTATCACCTTTACCTGTTTCTGAGCATTTGAATTTAGATGGCGAGAAGAAGGCAGAATTTGTGAAGAAAATCCATGAGAGGGCGCGACTCAACATAGAGAGAAGGACTGAACAATACATTAAGCAAGCTAACAAGGGTCGTCATAAGCAGGTTTTTGAGCCCGGTGATTGGGTATGGTTACACATGAGGAAAGAGCGATTCCCAGCACAAAGGCGTTCAAAATTGCTACCTCGAGGAGATGGTCCATTTCAAGTACTTGAAAGGATCAATGACAATGCCTACAGACTCGATTTACCAGGTGAGTATAATGTTAGTGATACTTTTAATGTTTCTAATTTGAGTCCTTTTGATGCAGGTGACGATTTGAGGTCAAATCCTTCTAAAGAGGGGGGGAATGCTGAGGACACCAAGACCCAAGTATCAATTCAAGTTCTAGTTGGTCTAGTGACGAGGGCACGAGCCAAGAGATTCAAGGAAGAACTTAACAGCCTAGTCCACAAAGTCCTAAAACAAGAGGAGACCGTGGTCAACATTGAAGGAGAACAAAGACTTGTCTTACTCATCAAAGTTGACTGAGTTTAGGAGCTTCATGAGTCTTATTGTATTTGTCATTTTAATTTATTTACGTTATTGTTGTTTTGGTCTTTCTTTATTTTGTAAAAGTCAAACACTTGACTTGTGTGAGCTGAAGAGTTGTGTGAGCCGAAAGGTCTTGTTTTGTGAGCTGAAGAGTTGTGTGAGCCGAAAGGTCTTGTTTATGGTGTTTTCATTAGGAAAACAAAAGGCTTTTTTTTAAATTTCGGTTTTGCTTTAGGAAGACAAAGGGGCTTGTCTTGATGTAATTTTCGCCTATATTAGGCCTTGAAAACATTTGGAAAAAGGCAGATTATGTTGAATGAAATTGTGAGTTTATTTCTTCTTGAGTTCTTGAAGAAACTTTTGAACTTATCAAGGAGATTCCTTGTGGCGTTCATCCTGACTTATCAAACGGATTCCATCCCCGTTTATGGCGTCTTCCTCATACCAAGGTTCGTGCTTGGCTAAGCATTGGGTCGCGGTTCCATTCCAATCTCGTATGTTCTTGGTGGCTGTTCCATATTTGGTGTCGGGTTTCATCACAATGTTGGTGTGGTTTGTATCAAAGAGAAACCCAAAGCACAATCGGATTTCACAACAAAACAAGAGGAACTCAATGAATTCAGAAACAAAAAGAAAACAAATTAGGGGAAATTTCAGAAACCCTAATTCAATTGCACGATTTGAACAATGAAACGAAAAAAGAAAAACAAGGAAACAAATGAAATAAGGAAATTAACAAGCTCTAGAATAGTTTCGGATTTCACAAGGAAACAAGGACAAAGAAATCAAAACACGACTAGATGATGATTTTTTTTAAAAAAAAAAAACCTAATATAGAAACACGAAGGAAAGGATAGGCCAAATCGGATGATCCTAATCTCTGATACCAACTGATACGAACCACACCAATGATTGTGGTGAAACCCAACACCAAATATGGCAGCCACCAAGAACACACGAAATTGGAATGAAGAACCGCGACCCAATGCTTAGCCAAGCACGAACCTTGGTATGAGGAAGACGCCACAAACGGGGATGGGAATCCGTTTGATAAGTCAGGTTGAACGCCACAAGGAAACCCTTGATAAGTTCTATTAGTTTCTTCAAGAACTCAAGAAGAAAAACTCACAAATTTCATTTCATCATAATCTGCCTTTTCCAAACGTTTACAAGGCCTAATATAGCCGAAAATTACATCAAAGACAAGCCCCTTTGTCTTCCTAATGAAAAACCGAAAATTACAAAAAAAAAAGACTATTGGACTCACACAAGTCAAGTGTTTGACTTTTCACAAAATAAACAAAGACTAAATAAAAAAAAACGTGATTAAAATAAAAAAATACAAGATGCCAAAATCCAATAAGACTCATTACAAGAAGCTAAATATTGATAAAGCTCCTAAACTGGTGTCCTCATCATTCCCCCCCTCTTGACTTGGATCAATTGGAACTTGACTTGGATCTTTAGTCTTGGTGTCCTCATCACTAAGGCTTCTGCGTTCGAATTCTGATCCCGAGGTATTTGCTGGAGGGTATACTTCTCGAACTGAGCCAACAGATCTCTAGTTTTGTTTAAGTAGGCCACCATTTTAAGGCCTCGTGCTTGATATTCCCCTAGAACCTGATTCACTACCAGCTGTGAATCACTATAAATATCCAGCCCCTTTATACTCATGTCTTTTGCTAATCTTAACCCAGCGAGGAGTGCTTCATATTCGGCTTCATTATTTGACGCAGTGAAGTCAAACCTAATAGCGCACTGAAATCGATGCCCTTCTGGCGTTATCAATATCACTCCCGCTCCTGCGTGAGATTCGTTGGACGATCCATCCGTGAATAACTTCCACGAGGGAGCTTCATCCTGGGGCTCAGGCGCACTAGACTCTTTGCACTGCTCGTTGTCTGGGAGCTCAGTGAACTCGGCAATAAAATCAGCCAAGACTTGTCCTTTTACTGCTGCTCGCGGTGAATATGTAATATCGAACTGCCCGAGTTCGACTGCCCATTTTAATAAACATCCAGCTGTCTCAGGCTTTTGCAGAACTTGCCGAAGGGGCTGGTCGGTTAAGACTGTAATTGGCTGGGCTTGGAAGTAAGGACATAACTTCCTCGAGGCCAAGATTAAGCAATAGGCTAATCTCTCGATGGGAGGATACCCCAACTCTGCTCGATCAACATCTTGCTTACATAGTAAACCGCCTTTTGTACGCATTCTTCTTCTCGTACCAGTACCGCACTAGCAGGAACTTCGGTGATCGCCAAGTAGATGAACAGAGTTTCTCCTTCGATAGGCTTTGATAAAATAGGAGGCTGTGCCATATGGGCTTTTAGGGCTTGGAAAGCCTGCTCGCAGTCTCCTGTCCATTCAAACTTCTTGTTGCCTCTAAGTAGATTAAAGAAAGGGACGCATTTGTTTGTCGACTTGGAAATGAATCTACTTAGTGCGGCAATTCTCCCAGTTAAACTTTGCACATCCTTGATCTTCTCTGGCGATTTCATGTCGATCAGGGCTCTTATCTTGTCGGGGTTGGCCTCGATTCCTCTTGAATTGACAATGAACGCCAAGAATTTTCTTGATCCAACTCCGAAGGAACATTTGAGAGGATTCAATTTCATTTGGTACTTGTTCAACACATCGAAACACTCTTGTAAATCCTTTACATGTCCTTCTGCCTTTTTCGACTTTACCAGCATGTTGTCCACGTAAACCTCCATGTTTAGTCCGATCAACTCCTTAAACATGTGGTTAACCAATCGCTGGTAAGTCGCACCAGCGTTTTTCAGTCCGAAGGGCATTACTTTATAACAGTATAACCTTGTATCAGTCTGAAAGCTAGTGTGATCCTCGTCAGGGGGATGCATACTGATCTGATTGTATCCTAAGTATGCATCCATGAAGGAGAGGATCTCATGTCCTGCAGTTGCATCGACCAGCTGATCGATCCTTGGGAGTGGGAAGCAATCCTTTGGGCAGGCTTTATTGAGGTCTGTGAAATCCACACAGGTTTGCCATTTTCCGTTAGGCTTGGGAACCAGTACGGGATTAGAGACCCACGATGGATAAAATGCCACCCGGATGAATCCATTCTCCTTCAGTCTTTCGACTTCCTCTTTTAAGGCTTTTGATCTATCCTTATCGAGCAGCCTTCTTTTTTGTTGCACGGGTGAAAAACTTTTGTCTACGTTCAGGACATGGCTGATAACTGCAGGATCTATCCCAGCCATGTCTTTGTGTGACCATGCAAAGACTTCCTGGTTCTTTCGTAAAAACTCCACCAGTTCATGCTTCGTGTTTGTTTCTAAGTTTTTCCCGACCTTCACAACTCTAGTCGGGTCTTTTTCGTCAAGTTGGACCTCTTCCAGGTCCTCGACGGGTCTACCATTTTCCTCAAAATCCCCAAAGCGAGGATCTAAATCCCTATCCTCACTTTGGGCAACTCCCTATTTGGTGACTCCATCACTAGATTGGGCTTGTGTATCTATAGCCATCTACAACCTATCTGGGGGAGTGCTTTTTGAAGTTCCCCTCTTCGCCTTTGTAACTGAGGCATTGTAGCACTCCCTTGCTTCTCTTTGGTTACCCAACACGCGTTTTACCCCTGCGTCTGTCGGGAATTTCATGGCCAAGTGCCATACTGAGGTGACGGCCCGAAGATCAACCAGTATGGGCCTTCCAATGATAGCATTGTACGCCGAAGGACAATTGACTAGTATAAAAGTAGCGAGCAATGTCCTGGTAGCAGGCGCTGTACCTGCTATTACTGGAAGTCTGATTGACCCTGCCGGGGCGAGTCCCTCACCAGAGAAGTCGTAAATTGTTTGGTTGCAGGGCTCCAAGTCCTTAACGGACAACTTCATGCGTTCCAGCGAAGATTTGTACAGGATGTTCACTGAACTTCCTGTATCAACTAGTACTCTTTTCACCATAATGTTGGCGATTTGAACGTCCACGACTAGTGGATCGGAATGTGGGAATCGGACATGCTGGGCGTCGCTATCAGAGAAGTTATCTCACCCTCCTCTGACCGAGCCTTCTTTGATGCCCTGTCCTCCACAGTCATCATCTTGATGTCCTGGTCGTGATGTAGGGTCCGAGCATATCGTTCCCTCACCTTTCCACTGCTTCCCGCGAGGAGCGGGCCTCCACAGATGGTGAGTAAAGTGCCAGCTACGGGGTCAGGCTGCAAAGGTGGCGAGCGTTGGCGTGTGGGCGCATGCTCGTTGCCACCAAGAGCTTCTCGTTGGGAATTTTCCGAGGCCCGTATATATCTTCTCAAGTGTCCTTGTCTAATAAGGAACTCGATTTCATCCTTCAGCTGGTTGCATTCATTTGTATCATGTCCGTAGTCGTTATGATAACGAAAGAACTTGGTAGTGTCTCTTCTGGAAATATCCTTTCGAATGGGGGCGGGTTTCTTATAAGGCACACTAGAATTCGCGGTCTGATAGACCTCTCCCCGAGACTCAATAAGGGCAGTGTAGTTAGTAAACCGAGGTTCTAACGATTACCCTTGGTGCACTTATTGTCAGAGGTGGAAGGCTCATTGTGTGGCCGTTTCCCCCCATTCTTGCCATTGCCGTTGCCGTTGCCTTTGCCTTTGCCGTTGGGTTTGGACCCATTGGCGGCTTTGGTGGGCTCGGCAGTCCCCTTATCCTTGCCTGGGGGCTTTCCTTCATTGGCGATGGCATCCTCGAGCTTGATATATCGATTAGCTCGATCCAAAAATTCCTGGGTAGTTCTGACCCCGTGCTTTCTGAGGCTGTCCCAGAGAGGCGTGCGACGCTTAACCCCTGCTGTTATGCCCATCATCTTGCCTTCACCTCCCACTGTTTTCGCTCCAGCAGCTGCTCGGATAAAACGTTGGACGTAGTCCTTCAGTGGTTCTCCGTCTTGCTGGCGTATTTCGACCAGTTGATTTGCCTCAGTCGGGTGCACACGACCCACATAGAACTGTCCATAAAACTCCTTTACGAACATTTCCTAGGAAACTATACTTGCAAGAGGGAATTTGAAAAACCACTCCTGTGTGATACGAACCACGCCAACAAGTGTGACGAAACCCGAAACCAAATATGGAACAGCCACCAAGAACACACGAGATTGGAATGGAACCGCGACCCAGTGCTTAGCCAAGCACGAACCTTGGTATGAGGAAGACGCCACAAACGGGGATGGAATCCGTTTGATAAGTCAGGATGAACGCCACAAGGAATCTCCTTGATAAGTTCAGAAGTTTCTTCAAGAACTCAAGAAGAAATAAACTCACAATTTCATTCAACATAATCTGATTTTTCCAAATGTTTTGGCAGTTCTTATAAGGACGAAAATTACATGAAAACAAGACCCTTGGTCTTCCTAATGAAACCGAAAAATTAAGGACAGCCCCTTTGTCTTCCTAATGAAAACCGAAATTAAAGACAAGCTTTTTGTCTTCCTCATGTAAACCGAAAATTAAAGACAAAAGGACTATTGGACTCACACAAGTCAAATGTTTGACTTATCACAAAATAAACAAAGACTAAAAAAACGTGACTAAAAATAAAAAGACTCATTAAGCTCCTAAACTCAGTCAACTTTGATGAGTAAGACAAGTCTTTGTTCTCCTTCAATGTTGACCATGGTCTCCTCTTGTTTTAGGACTTTGTGGACTAGGCTGTTAAGTTCTTCCTTGAATCTCTTGGCTCGTGCCCTCGTCACTGGACCAACTAGAACTTGACTTGATACTTGGGTCTTGGTGTCCTCATCACTGTGCAACATCAGAAAGTGTTGCAGGGAAGATCCTGCACCGAGCGTCTTCATACACTTTCTGAATGTCCATTTGTATCTCAAATTTGTTGACGTGAGATACCGGGTCACCATACCCGTCAAAGTTCGGAAGCGTAGGCATCTTAAACTTGCTAGGAGTTTCTGCCATAGCTATCCTATGGACGAAAGGAGTGCCCTTTCCCCTATCGTGATCGATATAAGATGTTCTTCCCCCAACCAGCTGTTGCACTACCTGGTTGAGGGCATCTATCTATGCTTGCACGACGCCAGGAATCGCCGGAGCCTCTGGTGCTGGGGGAACGTACTCGTCGTGCCGTTCCCGGCGATCATTGAGTACGTCTCTTAAATCTTCGTCCCTTCTCCGCTGCTCGCTAGCTCCGAGCCAGTTAAAGACGTTATTTTGTTTGGGCTGCCCCCCAGCGTCACGCCTTTTGGGTTGGTCATCCCTAGGTGGTAGGCTTTTGCCCCCACCTCTTTCTTCATTTCTCCAACCGGCGTTCCCTCTGCCTGAGTCGACCTCATTATAATCATGACCATCTCTTAATCTGGACTGGCTATGATGGGATTGACTATTCCCTCGGTTGCCTTCCCGGGCTGGAACCTCCCGAGTGTTAGAGGGTGGCCTGTGTTGGTCGGTAGGTCCCCGTGCATTATCATGCCGTGGGGAGCCTCGGACCACAGAGCCTGTCTCTGAGTTCCTTCTGTTGCCAGGAGGACGCTGTCCTCTACTCAGAGGGTTTGGCTCGACACCCCTATGGCGTCTAGGACTGCGAGGCGGCTGCCCGGCCCTATTCTGCCTTGGTTGCGGGGGATTGTCACGAACAACCTGGGATTGAGGCTGTGCCTCAGGGTCCCTCAGCGGGACATCCTCTTGAGGCATCGGTGGCTGCTCGGGCCTTTGGGGGCTCGAAGGCTGGATTGGCGGACTAAGATTAGGACCCCTTTGGGGCGGCCCATTTGTAGGCTGATCAGGCTGCGATGTAAGCGCAGCCTGACTCCTAGCCAACTGTAGGGCTGCTTCGAGGGCTGCCATGGCCTCCCTCTGACGGCGGTCCATCTCCGCCTACCTTTCACTCAGTTCTAAGCGCTGTCGCTCAATTTCTTGTTGCTGCTGTGCCATAGTCTCGGTAGCACTTTCCTGGCTGGCCCTCAGATTGGCCAGTTCATCCTGCAATACCCCCAGGGTATTCCTCAGCATCTCGGAATCCAGCTCTTCCTCATCAAACTCCAAATGTGGCTCATCTTCGGTTACGTTTGGAGAAGGAGGAGGAGGCTGAGATTGTGCAGCGCTAGCCACCTGTCCAGTCTTCTTGGTAGTTTTCGCCATTGATATTTTAACAATATTGTATCAAGCTCTCAATGAAAGCACCAGAATGTTGACCCTGATTTTGGTCAACTGACACGGAGTCAGAAATGCTTGATGTGGACAGATATGTTGAAATGAGAATGATGACAAAAACAATAAAACACACAGGAAATTATAGTGGTTTGGCCCCAGAATCTGGTAATAACCTACGTCCACTTGAACTGTTATTGATATAATAGTTCAAAGGAGTGATCAAAGAACTAGGGTTCAATGAGTTTCACCAACCTCTGAAGAACAAAACAATATATCAAGTATGATAGCTCTAATACACTCGTAAAACTCTAATCTCAGATAATTAGAAAGCCAAAAGTCCTCTTCCTTGGGCTATCTTTCTCTATTTATAGGCTCAAGGAAGATTACATTAATTTGTTACAGATATTCTTTCCTAAATAATCGGATACTCAGGAAATCATGGGAGATAATTTCTGGTATGGTTATAACTGTTTAAGATTTTCTCCAAATATAGCGAGTATACGACTAAGCTGGTCGTATATATCCATTGAGCGTTGCGCCATAGATATCTTTCTGGTCGATGGTCGAGCAAGACTCCTGCCAGATGTCAGCCACGTGTATTAAACGTTTGCCATGTCATCCATGCCTGTTTTTTGGATAACATATAGCTTAGAAATGAAAGACTTCATGGATCTAATAAGAAACATAGAAAATAGTTGCAGAAAGGAAATGGAGAAAAGACCTTGTATTTCTCTTGGTATCAAGCTACAATGTTTTTCTAACCCCCTTCTATAATGAAGTGAGGTTCCCTTTATAGTAGGCTCTAATTGCCCCTGATACATTGTGGTCCCAGGGGACCATATCGTACACAAGTACATTATCAGGTGTTATCCCCAAAAATTGGAGATCGATGACGTGGCAATAGAGGTGACAAGTGGCAGTGCATGGTTCGTAAACGACACATTAATAGTGAATAAATATATTGGCTCCTCAGAGTTGTGATAAAGTGTTCTGGCTTAGGAGTGACCCGGTAGACCAATGAAGAATTTTGATTGGCCAGTCAAGTGTCATGACCGACCATGCATGACCTTGTCCGACCAGTCATATGATTGTCTGCCCAGGCATGACCTTGTCTGCCCAGTCATGACCATGTCCGACCAGTCATGACCTGTCTGCCCAGCCAAGTGCATGTCTGCCCAGTCAAGTGCATGTCTGCCCAGTCATGACCTGTCTGCCCAGCCAAATGCATGTCTGCCCAGTTAAGTGCGTGTCTGCCCAGTGAAGGTTTGGCCGACCAGACTGAATGTGATATGGATCGACTAGATAGAGTAGGACTACGTCAAGATTCCCAGAAACGGCTTCAACAAGAATCGGTCTTGGCATATGCGGGAATTCTCAATTTATCCCACAAATTTAGTGTATTGTAATATTTTGAATATTATTGTAATTTTAATATAATGAGAATAATAAAATATCTCGATTATGGGGGATATCATCTGTACGATCCTGAGCCTATAAATACAAGGCTTATGGCATCATAAAGGGGACTTTTGGGAACTTTTTATTCAAATTCTTATTTTCTAGAGAGAGAGAGTACTTGTATTTGAGAGAATTCTTGTATTCTTGTAATCTGCACTGAAACTCAATTGACTCAGGTTCATCTGATCTTGAGTGCAGATCTATAATCACAACTCTAAGTGGATTAGGCTATTACCAACACATTGGGGCTGAACCACTATAAAAATCGTCTGTGTCGTTTATTTCTCTTGAAGGTTTTTATCGTTTTTGATGTCTACATGTCGTTGGCCAAAAATGCGGTCAACATCAGGGGAGTGGTATCAGACGTAGTGGTCTCAGCTCCAGTACATTGTCAGAGTTTGTGGGAGCACCTCCACTTTAGTACTCGATTATGCCTCCCCTATTCGCCAAGTACTAGTGTCAGAGATAGGCTGGTGAGGACCACAATAGGTAC
The DNA here is from genome assembly GCF_963169125.1 of Humulus lupulus. Taxonomy (NCBI): domain Eukaryota; kingdom Viridiplantae; phylum Streptophyta; class Magnoliopsida; order Rosales; family Cannabaceae; genus Humulus; species Humulus lupulus. The sequence goes on along the minus strand of NC_084797.1, from coordinate 88,166,046 downwards.
CTCATTTGTACAACCACTACTTGTCTAGTGTAGGCCTTGTGTCCGTACTCTAATTCCTCTTAGCTTGCAAGTGCGCTCCGTACTTCTTCTGACTTCGTGTCGAATCGCTATGAGGCTTCCCTTATCCTTCCTTAATCGTGTGTTAAAGAGGTCCTCAATTTTACTTCTTGCGAGGCCCCTAAGGATGAGGGACGCTTAGTGGAGGCCATGTCTTGCGAGGTCTATAAGGACGCAAGACATTTTTGGGAGACCATGTTTTGCGAGGCCTCTAAGGACGCGGTATGCTTAGTGGAGGCTATGTCTCGCGATGCCCCCTAAGGACGAGGTTGTGGCAAGTGATACGAACCACGCCAACAAGTTTGACGAAACTCGACACCAAATATGGAACAGCCACCAAGAACATACGAGATTGGAATGGAACCGCAACCCAATGCTTAGCCAAGCACGAACCTTGGTATGAGGAAGACGCCACAAACGGGGATGGAATCCGTTTGATAAGTCAGGATGAACGCCACAAGGAATCTCCTTGATAAGTTCAAAAGTTTCTTCAAGAACTCAAGAAGAAATAAACTCACAATTTCATTCAAAATAATCTGCCTTTTCACATTGTTTTGGCAGTCCTTATAAGGACGAAAATTACATGAAAACAAGACCCTTGGTCTTCCTAATGAAAGCACCATAAACAAGACCTTTCGGCTCACACAACTCTTCAGCTCACAAAACAAGACCTTTCGGCTCACACAACTCTTCAGCTCACACAAGTCAAGTGTTTGACTTTTCACAAAATAAACAAAGACTAAATAAAAAATACAAGATGAAAAAATACAATAAGACTCATCAAGCTCCTAAACTGAGTCTTTTGGCTCGCGCCCTCGTCACCAGACCAACTGGAACTAGACTTGGATCTTTAGTCTTGGTGTCCTCATCATTCCCCCCCTCTTGAGAAGGATTTGTCCTCAAATCTTCACCTGCATCAAAAGGACTCAAATCAGAAACATTAAAAGTAGCACTAACAGTATACTCACCTGGTAAATCGAGTCTGTAGGCATTGTCATTGATCCTTTCTAGCACTTGAAACGGACCATCTCCTCGAGGTAGAAATTTGGAACGTCTTTGTGCTGGGAATCGCTCTTTCCTCATGTGTACACATACCCAATCACCGGGGTCAAAAACCTGCTTGTGACGACCTTTGTGAGCATCAAGTTGGTTAGTGTTTAAAAGAGCCTCCTTAACCTCACTTTTTTTTGCATAAAAATTATTCTGTTTTCTCTCTAATTTTCCCTCATTGATCGAACTCTTCTCTTTCTTTTCTCGCTCACTTGATTCAACCCTTTTCTCTCTTTGTCTCTCTTTTTTCTCACTCTCATTCATCTTTTCACTCTCCTTCTTTTGCTCACTCAATATTTTTTTATCACTCAATTTTTGCAACCTCACTTGGTCTTCATATACTTGCTTTGGCGTCAATGGAGCTAGAGTGATTGTTCGTTGATGGAATGTGAATGAGTACTTGTTGGTGAAGCCATCATGCTGGACTCGCCGATCAAATAGCCAAGGCCTTCCTAGAAGGAGGTGTCCAGCTTGCATGGGAACCACATCACACAATACCTCATCCTCATACTTAACAATTCGAAATGATACCAGCACCTGTTTTGTAACCCTCACTTCACCACTATCATTCAACCACTGCAACTTGTATGGACAAGGATGTCTAAGCGTTGGGAGCCCTAGCTTTTCAACCATGGAAGAACTAGCAACGTTAGTGCAACTACCACCATCAATAATAACACTGCATACCTTGTCTTTCACATGACAATGAGTGTGAAAGATGTTCTCCCGCTGCACCTCTTCTTCCTCTTCTGTTGCTTGCAAATTTAAGGCTCGTCATGTGACTAGTGCAAGCATCTCACCAGATTCTGCCCCAAACTCCTCATCATCGATAGAAACATCTTCAGAATCGAGCTCGCCACTTTCTCGAATCACCATAACTCTCTTGTTTGGACATTGGCTACCTATGTGTCCTCGCCCCTGACATTTGAAACACTTTATCTCACTAGAACGGGACGAAGTAGGGGCTGTTTTACCTTGAGGGTTCGTGGCTGGTTTTGGTGTAAAGGATGAAGTAGGTTGGTTTTCTTCCTTCTTTGGATAGTTCGACCGCAAAGGTGTTGCACTTGTACTACCCCTCTTGAGCTGCCTCTCAACTTTGATTGCCATATGCACCAAATCTTCCAATTCCACATAATGGTGTAGCTCAATTGGATTAGCAATCTCTCGGTTCAACCCATTCAAAAAACCTTGCCATTGTTGCCTCCCGATCCTCTTCCACATTGGCTCTAATCATAGCCATCTCCATCTCCTTGTAATACTCATCAACACTCTTGGAACCTTGACGAAGACCCTGCAACTTAAGGTATAGATCTCGATAATAATGAGATGGTACAAATCGTCGCCTCATCACCCTCTTCATAGCCTCCCAAGTGTCAATGGCATGATCTCCATTTCGCCTCCTATTGATGCACAACTGATCCCACCAAACAATAGCATAATCAGTAAATTCAATGACAGCTAGTTTTACCTTCTTCATGTCGGAGTAGTTGTGACAATCAAAAACTAGCTCCATCTTCTTCTCCCACTCAAGGTATGCTTCAGGATCACTCTTCCCCTGAAATGCTGGGATTCTCATTTTGATATTCCCCATATAATTATCTACCTGGTTCCTATCTTCTCTATTCCCACCATACCTCCTATGGTGACCCGTCGACATCCTATCAAACTAATCATCAGAAACTACCCCTTCTAAATCCCCTTCATTCTCATCATCCCTTTGGTGTACCCTACCCCTCCTTGGTCTTCGTTGTGCCCCCTCTTCTACCCTATCCAACCGCTCATGTATTTGCTCACACTCCTCCCTCAACATCCTCCTCATCTCCCCCATTAAAGCTTCAATTTGTAGATTTGGAACTGTAGGTGGTGGAGTGTCATTGTCTGCATTTCTTTCTATATTTTGTGACATGATGGATAATCTGCAAAACAATAAGGTTAGACAATTATAGAAAGGACCTCACTGCACTCCCTCACATGTTTCACTCAAAGAAAATGGTCACTCAAGTACACTCGTGTTTGCACTCAATGATGGCTTTTACCCTCAAATAAGCTCACACCTCTGCCTTTTTCCACTCTATTTTCTTCTTTAAGCTCTTTGAAAACTAATGAAACGGAGATATGGAGGTTCAAGCAGCCAATCCTACCAAACAAACCAAACGAAAACCGATGAAAAATTGGTGAAAATTGATGATTTTTGGAACACTTGTGTGGGATTTTGGAAAAAAGGCCTCTAGACCATAGTGATCAAGAATAGAACAAATTTTTTTTTTTTTTTTTTTTAGTCTCGGATCCTCTTGGTTTTCTTTTCTTCTTCTTTCTTTCTATTTTTTTTTTCTCAAATGCAGGTACAAGGAACGATTCGAAAGCAAAATGAATCGGTTTTCACAAGAGAAACAATGGAGACTCAAAAAGAAAAGAGAAACAATGCAGATTCAGATTTCACAAAAAGAAAAGAGAAAACCCAACCCACATTCGGATTTAACACTATGAATAAGAGAAAATCAATCCCAATTCAGATTTCACCATAAGAACAAGAGAAAATCCAATCTCAATTCAGATTTCACTACAAGAACAAGAGAAAACTCAATCCCAATTCAGATTTCACAATAAGAACAAGGGAAAAAAAAGTCGATCCCAATTCAGATTCTCAATCCCAATTTCAGATTTCACAATAAGAATAAGAGAACCTCAATCCCAATTTCAGATTTCACAATAAAAATAAGAGAAAAATCAATGCCAATTCGGATTGCACAATAAGAACAAGAGAAACTCAATCCCCATTTCAGATTTCACAATAAGAATAAGAGAACCTCAATCCCAATTTCAGATGTCACAATAAGAATAAGAGAAAACTCAATGCCAATTCGGATTGCACAATAAGAACAAGAGAAACCCAAAAGCAAATTCGGATTTAACAACAAAACAAGAGGACTCAATGAAAATTCGGTTTTCACAATTAAGAACCCTAATTCACGATTTTAGAAACGAAAAGAAAAAAAAATAGGGGAAATTTCAGAAACCCAAATTCGATTGCACGATTTGAACAAAGAAACAATCTGGAATAAAGAGATTAACTATAATGGTTTTAGATTTTTAGAAGGAAAACAAGAACAAAGACTAAGAAAATCAAGAACACGAATAGATAGATTTTTTATTTATTTTTTATTTCAGAAACCCTAAAATTGAAATACGAATAGAATAGAAACACAAATGAAAGAATAATAAAAAAAAAGGATAGGCCAAACCGAATGATCCTAAGCTCTGATACCAACTGATACGAACCACACCAACATTGTGAGGAAACCCGACACCAAATATGGAACAGCCACCAAGAACATACGAGATTGGAATGGAACCGCGACCCAATGCTTAGCCAAGCACGAACCTTGGTATGAGAAAGACGCCACAAACGGGGATGGAATCCGTTTGATAAGTCAGGATGAACGCCACAAGGAATCTCCTTGATAAGTTCAAAAGTTTCTTCAAGAACTCAAGAAGAAATAAACTCACAATTTCATTCAACATAATCTGATTTTTTCCAAATGTTTTCAAGGCCTTATATAGCCGAAAAATACATCAAGACAAGCCCCTTTGTCTTCCTAAAAACCGAAAAAATAAAGACAACCTTTTGTCTTCCTAATGAAAACTGACAAATAAAGACAACCCTTTGTCTTCCTAATGAAAACTGAAATTTAAAGACAACCCTTTGTCTTCCTAATGAAAACCGAATATTAAGGACAAAAGGACTCTTGGACTCACACAAGTCAAGTGTTTGACTTTTCACAAAATAAACAAAGACTCAATAAAAAATACAAGATGACAAAATACAATAAGACTCATCAAGCTCCTAAACTTAGTATTTTGGCTCGCGCCCTCGTCACCAGTCCAACTGGAACTAGACTTGGATCTTTAGTCTTGGTGTCCTCATCAATGACCGTGAGGTATATTAGCTTGCTTCTTCAATGTGGCATCATAGAGAAACCTACTTTTGAGTTTGAGGACTAACATGAGATGCTGGAAGTGAATGTGGGCCTATTATTGTGCTTCTTAGATCTCATAGCAAGTGCCAAGCCCCCTTCTTGATCATTGATTAAGCTGTGGATCCAATGGCGATGAGTTTGTGGTTCTTATAAATAGACCTCCATCTCAAGCGTAATATTTTAGGAACTTTTCTATGTCCTACCACATTATCAATTTTTTTTTTATATGTATGTGATCATTTGTTTTGGCTTCTCTATGCTTGAGGTCCTTTTGAGCCTGCTCAAAAGGGTTCGATAGGTCTCTCTTTTTTCATTATGCTTGAGGTTCTTTTGAGCCCACGCAAAGGGGTTCGATAGGTCTCTCTTTGGTGCACCTTGATTGTATTTATAAGGATATATTGACCCTTTGGGTTCTAGACATCCTTTTATATACTCTTGCTCGCGCTTATTATTTCTTACGAGAAGCGTCCTTCTCGTCATTATGCATAGTACTATTTTTGCAAGGGTCTCTTTTAGGACCCTTTTTGGGTAGACGGCTTGGTGGCCGTTCTAGGCTTATTGGTGGATGCTCTTCCTGGGGTCTTTTCTCTCGTGGAGGCATCGACCTTTATTAGGAGGCTCTTCCTCTCGTTGAGGTATCAGGCCTTTTTAGGAGGCTCTTCCTGAGGCTTTTCCTCTCATGGAGGTATCAGCCCTTATTAGGGGGCTCTTTCTGAGGCTTTTCCTCTCGTGGGGGTATCGACCCATTTTAGGTGGCTCTTCCTGAGGCTTTTCCTCTCGCGGAGGTATCAACCCTTATTAGGATGCTCTTTCTGACGCTTTTCCTCTCGTGGAGGTATTAGCCTTTATTAGGAGGCTCTTCCTGTAGGACCTTTTGATCCTCTTGATGTTCATAAGGGTAGCTAATCCTTGTGAACTTGAGAGATGCCTTGCAAGGTTTTCTTCCTTATATATATATTATAAGAGTCTCTTTTAGGACCCTTTTTGGCTGTGTTCTCTGCCCCCTAAGTGACTGGCGAGATTTATCTCGTCAGGTATTTTGACCATTTTGCTCATGCAGTTTGATAATTCCAGTTGGTGATAGGTACACAAGAGTTAGATACGTGAGGCCCCTAAGGACGCGGCTGGTGCGCGAGGCGTGGCCACCACGAGACCCACAACGTGGTTGGTGTGCAAGGCGAGGCCACCACGAGGCCCACGGCGCGACTAGTGCGCGGGGCAAGGCCAAGAGACCCTCGGCGTGGCTGGTGCGTGAGGCATCTTGGGGCGTCTTAGGGGCGGCGAGACGCTTGTCTCCTAGTGGTGTCATGAGGTGAGGCGCGCGAGTCCCTGGTGGTGTCGCAAGGCGAGGCGCGTTAGTCCCTGGTGGTGTCGCGAGGTGAGGCGCACAAGTCCCTGGTGGTGCAGGCACGTGAGGCACACAAAGTGCCTAATGGTGCAAGCACGCGAGGCGCGCGAGGTGCCTAATGGTGCAGGCGCACGAGGCACCTGGTGGCGTAGGGGCGCGAGGCACCTGGTGGTGCAGGGAATGAAGCGATGCATGCCGAAGCGTGGCCTTTCAAACATCCATCCTTGCGAGATAAGGCGAGATGGGCACTTTCGTGAAGGCCTCACGTGGACCAAGACACTGGGTTGCTTGGTTTGCCTGAGGTCACTGAGGGTAAACCTCACTTTTTCTCTTGAGTATTGACTATGGCTCGCTCAAGATCACATTCAATTTTTGGCATTCACACCTATAAATTCTCGTTTAATCCCGTCATGTCCAAATCATTGCTAAATTACTACCCATTACCCAATAATTCTTGAACACATATAACATTTCCAAAATACCCCTACGCTCCTCCCGAGCCGATTATTCAACCCCGTTGTGACTTTCTAGCGAAGTTACTCCCTAGGATCATCTCAGATCATGCATTACAAATATATCACCACTCACTCGTGGTATCTATCATAGTATACTCAAATATTACATTTATTCCCTCGACGGGCTAAAATTACAGATATGCCCCTAATAGACAAATGGGGCCCACATGCATTTTCAATTCACCTAACACATGCATTTCTAATAACATAATCACCAAATTCATATGTTAACATACTTAAATTAATTATTGCCCTCCCGACACGCTAATCAAGGCCCTAAACCTTATTAGCAAATTTGGAACGTTATAACTTTCCCCTCCTTGTCAAATTTTTGTCCTCGAAACTACTTAAATAACTCAGGATACCGATCCTGCATATCAATCCCAAGTTCCCAAGTCTCCTCTTCCACTTTGATGTTCCTCCACAACACTTCCACTGAGGCAATGGTCTTGCTCTACAAGACTTTATCCTTTCGGTCAAGAATCTGGCCCGGCTTCTTGTCTTACGATAAATCCTAATCCAGCTCCAAGTTCTCATAACTGAGCACGTGTGTAGAATCTGATACATACTTCTGGAGCATGGATACATGAAACACATTGTGAACCCCTGATAGAGCTGGAGGCATCGCCAATCTGTAAGCTACATCTCCAACCCCTTCCAGAATCTCAAAGGGGCCAACAAACATAGGGCTCATCTTGCTCAGTACACCAAACCATTTCACCGCTCTTAAGGGAGAAACTCTGAGAAGCACATGGTCACCGACTTGAAACTCTACGCTCCTACGTCTCAAGTCTGAGTAACTCTTCTATCGACTTTGGAGGCGAGCATTCGAGCTCTAATCTTCTCAATCACCTCATTGGTCCTTTGAACAACCTCAGGACCTAGATATCTCCTCTCACCCATCTCATCCCAATGGATAGGTGATCTGCACTTTCTCCCATATAACATCTAATACGAAGTCACTTTGATAGTCACCTGATAACTGTTACTGTACGAAAACTCAATCAAAGGGACATACTTACTCCAAGATCCCCCAAAATCCAACACACAAGCTCGTAACATATCCTCCAGTATCTAAATCGTCTTCTCTGACTGTCCATCCATTTGTGGATGATAAGCGGTACTAAACCGCAACTGTGTTCCCATAGCCTTCTGCAGGCTCTCCCAAAACTTGGGGGTGAAGGCGGGGTCCCTGTCAAATACTATCGATCTCGGAGCACCATGTAGTCGCACGATTTCTTTCACATATAATTCAACATACTGCTCCACAGTATAAGTTGTCCTAACACGTAAAAAGTGGGCGGAGTTTGAATACCTATCCCTAATCACCCACACTGAATCATGTTGTCCCATGGTCTTCAGCAATCTAACCACGAAGTCCATGGTGATATCCTCCCATTTCCACTTTGAAATCCCTAGGGGCTGCAACAACCCTGCTTGCCTCTGATGTTCAGCCTTTACCTGCTGACAAGTCAAACACTTGGCCACATAATCCACCACATCCCTCTTCATTCCATGCCACCAATACAGAGTTCTCAAATCTTGGTACATCTTCGACATACCCGGATGTAAAGAATAGGGAGGTGTATAAGACGAGTCTAAAATCTCTCGCCGAGTACCAAAATTCATCGAAACACAAATTCGACCCTTGTACTTCAGTAATCCCATCTCCGAAATAGAAAAGTCTTTAGTCGCTTGGCTAATATGCTCTCTTTGTGCTCTCTCAACTAGGGATCCTCAACCTGTGCCTCCTTGATCCTCTCAAGGAGCGTAGACTGAAGAGTGATGTTGGCTAACTGACCAGCCACCAACTCTATACCTGCTCTAGTCATCTCTTCATCTAACTTATCAGATATATGTCTCGAACTAAACAATTATCTTGGGCCCTTCCGACTCAGCGCATCGGCCACCACATTGGCCTTCGCAGGGAGGTATAGAATATCACAATCATAATCCTTTACCAATTCTAGCCATTGTCTTTGGTGCATATTCAGATCCTTCTGAGTAAAGAAGTACTTCAAACTCTTATGGTCAGTGTATATTTCACACTTCTCACCATACAAATAATGCCTCCAAACCTTAAGTCCAAATACCACAGCCAGCAATTCCAGATCATGTGTGGGATACCTCTATTCATACTCCATCAATTGTCTCGACGCATAGGCTATTACCTTTCTGGCTTGCATCAATACACACCCCAAACCCTGTTTGGAAGCATCACAATAGACTACAAACTTCTCATTTTCTGATGGCAGACTCAATACTGGAGTGGTAATCAGTCGCTGCTTCAACTCCTTGAAACTATTCCCACACTTGTCTGTCCATACATATTTATTCTTCTTACGTGTCAATTCAGTCAATGGTGTGGCTATTCTGGAGAATACCTTAATGAACCGCCAATAATACCCTGCCAATCCCAAAATGCTCCTAACCTCTGGTACACTACTCAGCCTGGGCCAATCCTTCACTGCATCAATCTTACTAAGGTCAACCAGAATCCCATCCTTACTAATAGTATGGCCCATAAATGTTACTTGCGGTAGCAAAAACTAACACTTAGGCTCCCTCAACTGCTGTAATCCCAGCCGCAGATATTACTCGTGCTCTATCTATGATTGAGAGTACACCAGTATGTCATAAGTTAATACGATCACAAACTTTTCCAAATAGTCCTTGAAGACTCTATTTATGAGGTCCATAAAGGTTGTTGGGGCATTGGTTATTCCAAAGGAGATAACCAGGAATTCATAGTGTCCATATGATACGAACCACACCAACGATTGTGGTGAAACCCGACACCAAATATGGCAACCACCAAGAACACACGAAATGGGAATGAAGAACCGCGACCCAATGCTTAGCCAAGCACGAACCTTGGTATGAGGAAGACGCCACAAACGGGGATGGGAATCCGTTTGATAAGTCGGAATGAACGCCACAAGGAATACCGTTGATAAGTTCGAATAGTCTCTTCAAGAACTCAAGAAGAAAACCTCTCAATTTTCATTTCATCAAAATCTGCCTTTCCCCAATGTTTACAAGGCCTAATATAGCCAAAAAATTACATTAAACAAGCCCCTTTGTCTTCCTAATGAAAACCAAAAATTAAAGACAACCCCTTTGTCTTCCTAATGAAAACCGAAAATTAAAGACAACCCTTTGTCTTCCTAATGAAAACCGAAAATTAAAGACAAAAGGACTATTGGACTCACACAAGTCAAATGTTTGACTTTTCATAAAATAAACAAAGACTAAATAAAAAACGTGATTAAAAATAAAAAGACAAGATGACAAAATACAATAATACTCATTACAAGAGGCTAAATATTGATCAAGCTCCTAAACTGAGTCTTTTGGCTCGCGCCCTCGTCACCGGACCAACTGGAACTATACTTGGATCTTTAGTCTTGGTGTCCTCATCATGAGAGCATAAGAAATAAGAAGAGTGCCAGAGAGCACAGCGCACAGGTAGTGGTACCTCCACTTATTGGAGCCAGCAAGAATGAAACTGGAAAATTTCTCCAGTTGGCACTTGGTGTAAGAGGCGTCATCTGGAAAATTGTTGAGCAAGGGATTGCCCAAGTTGAAAGACAGATGAGCAAAAGGGGATGGAAAACTCGAGTGTTTATTCCGAGGTAGTCAGAGACTGAGACTAGTTCCTCAGGGATGGCAGGTCAGCTTTTTAGTTCAGATTTGGTATTGTGCTGATTGGTTTTGGTATCATGCTATTCCTCTGATTGCTGCATTTAAAGAAGCATAAAGATGATATGCAGATCACATGGTTATGTTGTGATGGGAATGTAATACTGTATTGATGATGAGTTAGGTTATGATAAAACCGAATCATTAGTGATTTTTATAAAGATGGTTATGACTGGCTTTGGTATGATTCAGGATATGGAGTTGTTAAGTGAGTATGGGGCAATGCTAGACTGCAAGGAAAGGATAGTAACTCTTAGGTTTGAGAGTGGAAAGCCTTGTGACAGTTGGCAATATGCATGGATTTTGGTATGCTTATGATACCTGTATTGAGAGCTAGAGTTTTATTGCCGGGGGATGCATAGAACTCTTAGCTAGTGTGGTGGATACCACTTAGATTGTGCCAGTGGGATCGGGACTGACTGGACTAGTCTATGAGTTTCTGGATGTGCTTCCAGGGGATTTTCCAGGGTTTCCTTTATGTGAAAAGATAGAATGGTGATTTCATTAGTGCCAAAGATGGAATCAGGTCTAGGGCACTGTATTGAATGACATCAGCAAAGTGGTAAGACCTTCAGTTATTGAGTAAGATGGTATTCACCAAAGTGGATCTTAGATCTGGTTAGTACTAGTTGAAGATCAGGGAGAAGGATGTGCAAAAGACTGCTGTTGTAGTAGATAAGAGCACTGGAAGTGCTGGGTGATGAATTGGTTAATGCTAAGTTGTTTATGAATTAGATGACCAAAGTAATCAGGGTTTATCTGAATTGAATTTGTGATCATTTTTATCGATGGTATTGTGATGTATATCTTGCAAAGATTTGCCAAGGTCAAGGAACGTCTCGGTAGGCAAGAGTTTCCTTGGATGGGCAGGATATTATATGTACCTTAAGAAAAGGTTCTGAGTCTTCTTGCTGATCAGAACTAGTTAGTAGGTTGTTACGACACCTCAGTGACAGAGAAAAGTGATTGCCTATGCAACATGTTGGATAAAGGATCTGACGAGAACTAGAGTAAAGTTTCTGGTGGGCTGGGTGGCTAGTTTTATGCTTGAGATTACTATCTCCGAGAAGATCAAAAGGAAAACAATTAAGTGAACCACAAATAAGAAAGATTGAGTGGAAAGTCTTAGTTGTGTTATCCAAAAAATAGACATGGCAGACGTTTCGTACACGTGGCTGACATCTGGCAGAAGGCTTGTTCGACCATCGACCAGAAAGATTTCTATGGCGCGACGCTCAATCGTTATATACGACCAGCTTGGTCGTATACTAGTTATATTTGGAGAAAATCTTATGCAGTTATGATCATATCCGAAATTATCTCCCATGATTTCCTGAGTATCCGATTATTTAGGAAAGAATATCTGTAACAAATTAATGTAATCTTCCTTGAGCCTATAAATAGAGAAAAATGGTTCAAGGAAGGGACTTTTGGATTTTTTGGCTTTCTAATTACTGAAGATTAGAGATTTACGAGTGAACTAGAGCGATCATATTCGATATATTGTTTTGTTCTTCAGAGGTTGGTGAAACTCATTGAACCCTAGTTCTTTGATCACTCCTCTGAAATATTATATCAATAATAGCTCAAGTGGACGTAGGTTATTACCAGATTCTGGGGTCGAACCACTATAAATTCTTGTGTGCTTTACTGTTTTCATCATTATATTCATTCTAACATATCTATCCACATCAAGCATTTTTGACTCCGTGTCAGTTGACCAAAATCAGGGTCAACATTCTGGTGCTTTCATTGAGCGCTTGATATAATATTGTTGAAGTATCAATGGCGAAAACAACAAAGAAGACTGGACAGGCAGCGCGCTGGGGGTATTGCAGGATGAACTGGCTAATCTGAGGGCCAACCAGGAGAGTGCTGCTGAGATTATGGCACGGCAGCAATAAGAAATTGAGCGACAGCGCCAGGAATTAAGTGAAAGACAGGCGGAGATGGACCGTCGTGATACAAACCACACCAACGATTGTGGTGAAACCCGACACCAAATATGGCAGCCACCAAGAACACACGAATCTGGAATGATGAACCGCGACCCAATGCTTAGCCAAGCACGAACCTTGGTATAAGGAAGACGCCACAAACGGTGATGGGAATCTGTTTGATAAGTCAGATTGAACGCCACAAGGAATACCCTTGATAAGTTCGAATAAGTCTCTTCAAGAACTCAAGAAGAAAAACCTCTCAATTTTCATTTCATCAAAATCTGATTTTTCCAAACGTTTTCAAGCCCTCTTATGGCCGAAATTACATGAAAGAAAAAGCCCCTTTGTCTTCCTAATGAAAACCCTAATAATCACAAAAAAAAGACTCTTGGACTCACACAAGTCAAGTGTTTGACTTTCACAAAAACAAAGACTAAATAAAAATGTGATTAAGTAACTGATTAAAATAAAAATACAAGATGCCAAAATCCAATAAGACTCATTACAAGAAGCGAAATATTGATCAAGCTCCTAAACTGGTGTCCTCATCATTCCCCTCCTCTTGAGAAAGATTTGACCTCAAATCGTCACCTGCATCAAAAGGACTCAAATCAGAAACATTAAAAGTAGCACTAACAGTATACTCACTTGGCAAATCGAGTCTGTGGGCATTGTCATTGATCCTTTCTAGCACTTGAAACGGCCCATCTCCTCGAGGTAGCAATTTGGAACGTCTTTGTGCTGGGAATCGCTCTTTCCTCATGTGTAACCATACCCAATCACCGGGATCAAAAACCTGTTTGTGACGACCCTTGTTAGCATCAAGTTGGTTAGGGTTTAAAAGAGCCTCCTTGTACATGAGCTTAACCTCCCTTTTTTTTGCATAAAAATTATTTTGTTTTCTCTCTAATTTTCCCTCATTGATCGAAATCTTCTCTTTCTTTTCTCTCTCACTTGATTCGACCCTTTTCTCTCTTTGTCTCTCTTTTTTCTCACTCTCATTCATATTTTCACTCTCCTTCTTTTTCTCACTCAATTTTTTTTTATCACTCAATTTTTGCAACCCCACTTGGTCTTCATATACTTGCTTTGGCGTCAATGGAGCTAGAGTGATAGTTCGTTGATGGAACGTGAATGAGTACTTGTTGGTGAAGCCATCATGCTGGACTCGCTGATCAAATAGCCAAGGCCTTCCTAGAAGGAGGTGTCCAGCTTGCATTGGAACCACATCGCACAATACCTCATCCTCATATTTGCCAATTCGAAATGATACCAGAACCTGTTTTGTAACCCTCACTTCACCACTATCATTCAACCACTACAACTTGTATGGACGAGGATGTTTAAGCGTTGGAGGCCCCAGCTTCTCAACCATGGAAGAACTAGCAACGTTAGTGCAACTACCTCCATCAATAATCACACTACATACCTTGGCTTTCACATGACAACGAGTGTGAAAGATGTTCTCTCGCTGCACCTCTTCTTCCTCTTCTTTTGCTTGCAAATTTAAGGCTCGCCGTGTGACTAGTGCAAGCATCTCACCAGATTCTGGCCCATACTCTTCATCATCTATAGAAGCATCTTCCAATGGTGGCATGTCAGCAAGATCATCTTCATCTTCAGAATCTACCTCCCCATTTTCTCAAATCACCATAACTCTCTTGTTTGGACATTGACTAGCTATGTGTCCTCGCCCCTGACATTTGAAACACTTTATCTCACTAGAATGGGATGAAGTAGGGGCTGTTTTACCTTGAGAGGCTGTGGTTGTGGTGGCTGGTTTTGGCTCGGTTTTAGGCTTGGGCGTGAAAGGGTTTTCTTCCTTCTTTGGATAGTTCGACCGCCAAGGTGTTGTACTTGAATTTTGTGGGATTTGTCTCGGATTTGAACTTGTACTACCCCTTGAGCTGCCTCTCAACTTTGATTGCCATATGCACCAAATCTTCTAATTCCACATAATGGTGTAGCTCAATCGGATTAGCAATCTCTCGGTTCAACCCATTCAAAATCCTTGCCATTGTCGCCTCCCGATCCTCTTGAACATTGGCTCTAATCATAGCCATCTCCATCTCTTTGTAATACTCATCAACACTCTTAGAACCTTGACGAAGACCCTGCAACTTAAGGTATAGATCCCGATAGTAATGAGCTGGTACAAAACGTCGCCTCATCACCCTCTTCATACCATCCCAAGTCTCAATAGGACGATCTCCATTTCGCCTCCTGTTGATGCACAACTGATCCCACCAAACAACAGCATAATCAGTAAATTCAATTGCGGCAAGTTTTACCTTCTTCACTTCGGAGTAATTGTGACAATCAAAAACCAACTCCATCTTCTTTTCCCACTCAAGGTATGCCTCGGGATCACTCTTGCCTTGAAATGCAGGGATTCTCATCTTACTATTTCCCAAATTATTGTGTACCCAGTTCCTAGCTTCTCTATCTCGGCCATACCTCCTATGGTTACCCTCTGACATCCCTTCATATTCTTCCTCTAAATCTCCCCCTCCAAACTCTCTTTCACCCTCAACATCCCGTTGTTGCACCCTATTCCTCCAACCCTCCATGGCATTCCCTCTTCTACCCTATCCAATCTCTCATGTATTTGTTCACATTCTACCCTCATCATCCTTCGCATCTCCCCAATTAATGCTTGCATTTGTAGATTCGAAACCTCAGGTGGCGGAATATCATTGCTTGCATTTTTCTCTGGATTTTGTGCCATGATGGAATTCTACAAAAATAAGGTTAGAATAAAATGGAGAAAAGACCTCACCACACTCCCTCACGTGTCTCGCTCGAACAATATTTTCACTCAAATCCCCTCGTGTTTCAATAAATTGCAATGGCTTTTACCCTCAAATAGGCTCACACCTCTGCCTTTTTCTACTCGTATTCTTCTTTAAGTTCTTTCAAAACTAATCCAACGGTAATATGGAGTATTCAAGCAGCAAATCCAACCAAACAAACCAAACGAACACCGAAGAAAACTAGTGAAAATGACGAAAAATGATGATTTTTGGAACACTTGTGTGGGGTTTTGGCCAAAAGGCCTCTAGACCATAAGGAACACCGACAAAAAATTTTATTTTTTATTTTTGGTCTCGAATCCTCTTGGTTTTTATTCTTCTTTCTTTCTTTCTATTTTTTTTCTCAAATGCAAGTACAAGACACAAGAAGAATCAGAATTGGTGGAACTACAACGATTTGAAAACAATACAACTCGGATTGTACAAAAGAACAAGAGTAACTCATGCAAAATTCAGATATTTCACAACAAGAACAAGAGAACTCAACCCCAATTTTCAGATTTCACAATAAGAAAAAGAGAACTCAATCCCAATTTCGGATTTCACAATAAGAACAAGAGAAAAACTCAATCCCAATTCAGATTTCATAATAAGAACAAGGGAACTCAATCCCTATTTCGGATTTCACAATAAGAACAAGAGAACTCAATCCCAAATCGGATTTCAAAAGAAAAGCAAGAGAAACTCAATGAAAATTCATATTTTCACAATGAAAACAAGAGAAGCTCACTGTCAATTCAGATTGCAAAATAAGAACAAGAGAAAACTCAATGCCAATTCGGATTGCACAATAAGAACAAGAGGAACCCAAAAGCACAATCGGATTTCACAACAAAACAAAGGAACCAATTGACACAAGGAAACAATTGAAACAAGATTTTTGGCTCGAATTTTACAACAAATAAGGGAAACTTTGGAAACAAAGAAATAATTGAAACAAGGAAACAATTGAAATAAGGAAATCAATAAGCTCTAGAATAGTTTTAGATTTCACAACAAATAAGGGAAACAGGAAACAATTGAAACAAGGAAATTAACAAGCTCTGGAATAGAAAAACACGACTAGATGAACAAGAATTGAATATAGGAACACGAATTGAATTTTTTTTTTCTTTTTCAGAAACCCTAATATAAGAACACGAATTGAATAGAAAAAAAAATGAAAAAGGATAGGCCAAACCGGATGATCCTAATCTCTGATACCAACTGATACGAACCACACCAACGATTGTGGTGAAACCCGACACCAAATATGGCAGCCACCAAGAACACACGAATCTGGAATGATGAACCGCAACCCAATGCTTAGCCAAGCACGAACCTTGGTATAAGGAAGACGCCACAAACGGTGATGGGAATCCGTTTGATAAGTCAGATTGAACGCCACAAGGAATACCCTTGATAAGTTCGAATAGTCTCTTCAAGAACTCAAGAAGAAAAACCTCTCAATTTTCATTTCATCAAAATCTGATTTTTCCAAACGTTTTCAAGCCCTCTTATGGCCGAAATTACATGAAAGAAAAAGCCCCTTTGTCTTCCTAATGAAAACCCTAACAATCACAAAAAAAAAGACTCTTGGACTCACACAAGTCAAGTGTTTGACTTTCACAAAAACAAAGACTAAATAAAAATGTGATTAAGTGACTGATTAAAATAAAAATACAAGATGCCAAAATCCAATAAGACTCATTACAAGAAGCTAAATATTGATCAAGCTCCTAAACTGGTGTCCTCATCATTCCCCCCCTCTTGACTTGGATCAACTGGAACTTGACTTGGATCTTTAGTCTTGGTGTCCACATCACGTCGCCAGAGGGAGTCCATGGCAGCCCTCGAAGCAGCCTTACAGCTGGCTAGGAATCAGGCTGTACCTGCCTCATAGCCTGATCAACCTAGAAATGGGCCGCCCCAAAGGGGTCCTAATCCTAGCCTGCCGATCCAGCCCTCGAGCCCCCAAAGGCCCGAGCAGGCACCGATGCCTCAGGAAGATGTCCCGCTTAGGGATCCTGAAACACAGCCTCCATCTCAGGCTGGTCGCGGCAATCCCCTGCAATCAAGGAAGAATAGGGCCGGGCAGCAGCCCCACAGTTCTAGACGCCATAGGGGCGAAGAGCCGAACCCACCGAGCAGAGGGCAGCGTCCTTCTGGTAATAGAAGGAACTCAGAGACTGGCTCTACGGTCTGGGGCCCCCCATGGCATGACAATGCACGGGGATCTACCGACCAACGCAGACCACCCTCTAACGCTCGGGAAGTTCTAGCCCGCGTTGATGGCTGATCCCATCATAGCCAATCAAGATTCAGAGATGGCCATGATTATGATGAGGCCGACTCAGGCAGAGGAAATGTCGGTCGGAGAAATGGAGAGAGAGGGGGGGCAGAAGCCCGCCACCTAGAGGGGACCAACCCGAGAGACGTGACGCTGGGGGGCAGCTCAGACAAAATAACGTCTTTAACCGGCTCGGAGCTAGCGACCAGCGGAGAAGAGACGAGGATTTAAGAGACGTACTCAACGATCACCGGGAACAGCACGACGAGTACGTTCCCCCAGCACCAGAGGCCCCGGCAATTCCCGAAGTCGTGAAAGCCCAAATAGACGCCCTGAACCAAGCAGTACAACAGCTGTTTGGGGGAAGGATGTCTCACATCGAGTACGATAGGAGAAGAGGCACTCCTTTCGTTCAAAGGATAGCTATTGGAGAAACTCCTAGCAAGTTTAAGATGCCTACGCTTCCAAACTTCGACGGGTCAAGTATCTCATGTCACTACAAGAAAAAATGCTTTTAATAACACCAAAAATGTGTTATCAAAACATACCATAACACTTTTTGATGTGTTAAGACCGACTATGTTATCGTAGGTCAGAGTACTTTACATAACACTTTATCATTGTTATATAGATGTGTTATTATACTGTCAACGATAACACAATTTATGTGTTATTTTAATAAATGGATAAGTGTTTAATTATGTTATTTATAGTCGATTATATAACACATTTCAATACTTATAAATTTGTGTTATACTATACTTTAGTATAACACTTTTTTTGTGTTATACTATACTTTAGTATAACATATTTTTTGTGTTATACTATACTTTAGTATAACAAATTTTTTGTGTTGTACTACACTTTAGTATAGCACATTATTTGTGTTATACTACACTTTAGTATAAGACATGTGTTATATTAGCTTAGAGAAACATAATCTTTTTTTACTTACACAAAACTAGGAAAACAAATATAAAAGTTGAAGCCAAATAAGGTAACATAAATTGATTTTTATTAATTACTCAAATGTAATTACAATATTTAGTCTACTAGTCTAGGCTTAAGAAATCATATTACAACATAACTTATGCCCAATTCAGATTCCTTTATCACTAAATACAAAACAAGAAATGTATACAAAAATTAGTGAAAAACATTCTTCCATTCTAAAGGTTTCAACTACAAATGTTGTCAAGAATTGCTCCAAAGAAATCATCTCAATATACCTGCACATTGTAAAAAAAAAAAGTCCTTTTATTATTAAGAACAAAAGTTCTTGCCACCACAACAACAAACTTACAGTCTTTTCTTAAATGATACATTGAAAACTTTAAAAGAAGAAAATGGAAAACTAAGATAAATACTTATCTGTTTTAGTTCAATAAAATAAGAGAGCTATCAAGAAAGAGCTAGGGAATTTTCAGATGAACAATAATAAAATAAGAGAGAATCAGTAGAGAATTTTTTCAGCGTTTTTTGTTCTGTTTTTTAAAGCATTTTTTTAGAGTGTTTGTACATGGAGCAAGTCTCCCTTTGTGTAATTTTGTACTTGATACTCAAGAAAGAATAAAGTCTAATCAGCCAATATTTGGGGCTATTCTACCTTGGATGTAGGCTTTTAATTGAGTTGAACCAAGTAATGTGTTTAGTGTATTTTTTGTTTTAAAGTCTTATCATTTTTTATTCTATGTTTCTGCATTACTCTTTCTTGTTTTGCTGATTACTCTTTCTTGTTTTGCTGTTCTTTAAGGGTGAAGGATTTACACCACATAAAAGAGACTTGTTTAGTCCATATATGAATAGCAATAATCAGCACACATATCAGATCAGAGCCTAATAGAGCAAGAAAATTAAATAAATTAGACAACAAAATTTATATATACTACATGATACTTTTTAGCAGTTTTACCACTGAAGCTGATCATATAAACATAATCAAAGGTTATAGAACAATTGATACAAAAAAAAAAAAAAAAATTAGTGGTACAAGCCACATCCGAATCAAAATAACTTAAATAACATTGCAAATCAGTTTTATAGTAGTGCATCTTACCCTAACAACCTCGTATAGTGAAGGGATCTGTCACATCTTTCCCATGACTAGCTGGAATTTCCTAATTCTCTAAAACATGAAAAATGGGCCGCATCAATCCATGATTATTTCTTAGTATTTATAGACACAAGATGATTAATAGCAAGCATGCCTCTTAATGATACTACGGTATGTGATGAGGACACCAAGACTAAAGATCCAAGTCTAGTTCCAGTTGGACTGGTGACGAGGGCGCGAGCCAAAAGCCTCAGTTTAGGAGCTTGATGAGTCTTATTGTATTTTGTCATCTTATATTTTTATTTAGTCTTTGTTTTTTTTGTGAAAAGTCAAACACTTGACTTGTGTGAGTCCAAGAGTCCTTTTTCTTTATTTTTCGGTTTTTATTAGGAAGACAAAAGGCTTGTCTTTAATTTTGGTTTTCATTAGGAAGACAAAAGATTGTCTTTAATTTTCGGTTTTTAGGAAGACAAAGGGGCTTGTCTTGATGTAATTTTCGGCTATATAATGCCTTGAAAACATTTGGAAAAAAATCAGATTATGTTGAATGAAATTGGGAGTTTATTTCTTCTTGAGTTCTTGAAGAAACTTTTGAACTTATCAAGGAGATTCCTTGTGGCGTTCATCCTGACTTATCAAACGGATTCCATCCCCGTTTGTGGCGTCTTCCTCATACCAAGGTTCGTGCTTGGCTAAGCATTGGGTCGCGGCTCCATTCCAATCTCGTATGTTCTTGGTGGCTGTTCCATATTTGGTGTCGGGTTTCATCACAATGTTGGTGTGGTTCGTATCAGTATGTATCAAGATGAACTTTGTTCAAATCATTGACAATTTGATGAATCAAGATTCACAAGTTCACAGTGAAGAAATTAGTATCATGCAAGTAAAAGTTAGAAATAAAATCAGTATGCGTGTGTTAAAAAAGGAACAAGCAAATGATTAGAAAAGAATAAGATAATGATTATGTAAAAGCTTACTTGCTTCAGAAGCTCTGCTTCTGTCGCAAAAGGAGACCATTGCAACAACATCAAAAGATTAGAAATAAAATGCTCTTTACCATGCAAGAAGTCCAGTACCCACAAAGAAAAAGTGGGGTACATGATGCCACTTAAAACAGGTTGTGAAATGTGTGTTTGTATGCTCAATGGTCAAAATGCATGTTTAGAAGAATTGATTGCAAAACTTGAAACTCTGTCAATATGTACCAACAAGATAAGAGAATTATCTACACTTGCTTATTATCCAACAAAATCATATTGAAAAACAATAATAAAAAAAATGCACCTGAAAATTTTCTTTAGCATTTTAATCAGTTAAAGGTTTTAGCCCAGTTTCTTCAATATTGCTTACTATTAGCCAAAATACCCATATAAGTGAATCCATAACAAGTTTTATTTGATGAAAAGTGCACCAAAAGCACCCCAATAAGGGATCGAAATCATTTGGTCACCTAAAGTTAGGGATTTGTCAATAGGTAATGTTGCTCCAATACCCAACCAAAGGGCTACTACCATACCTGATGAGGACACCAAGACTAAAAATCCAAGTCTAGTTCCAGTTGGTCTGGTGACGAGGGCGCGAGCCAAAAGACTCAGTTTAGGAGCTTGATGAGTCTTATTGTATTTTATCATCTTGTGTTTTTTATTTAGTCTTTGTTTATTTTGTGAAAAGTCAAGCATTTGACTTGTGTGTTTCCAATAGTCCTTTTGTCTTTAATTTCGGTTTTCATTAGGAAGACAAAAGGCTTGTTTTTAATTTCGGTTTTCATTAGGAAGACAAAGGGTTGTCTTTAAATTTCAGTTTTCATTAGGAAGACAAAAGGTTGTCTTTAATTTTCGGTTTTCTTTAGGAAGACAAAGGGCTGTCTTGATGTAATATTCGGCTATATAAGGCCTTGAAAACATTTGGAAGAAATCAGATTATGTTGAATGAAATTGTGAGTTTATTTCTTCTTGAGTTCTTGAAGAAACTTTTGAACGTATCAAGGAGATTCCTTGTGGCATTCATCCTGACTTATCAAACGGATTCCATCCCCGTTTGTGGCGTCTTCCTCATACCAAGGTTCGTGCTTGGCTAAGCATTGGGTCGCGGTTCCATTCCAATCTCGTATGTTCTTGGTGGCTGTGCCATATTTGGTGTCGGGTTTCATCACAGTGTTGGTGTGGTTCGTATCAGTTGGTATCAAAGCTTAGGATCATTCGGT
This sequence comes from Humulus lupulus, assembly GCF_963169125.1. Classification (NCBI taxonomy): domain Eukaryota; kingdom Viridiplantae; phylum Streptophyta; class Magnoliopsida; order Rosales; family Cannabaceae; genus Humulus; species Humulus lupulus. The sequence continues at coordinate 88,144,119 of NC_084797.1, read as the reverse complement.
TTGGCCTATCCTTTTTTTTTATTCTTTCATTTGTGTTTCTATTCTATTCGTATTTCAATTTTAGGGTTTCTGAAATCAAAAAAAAAAAATCTATCTATTTGTGTTCTTGATTTTCTTAGTCTTTGTTCTTGTTTTCCTTCTAAAAATCTGAAACCATTATAGTTAATCTCTTTATTCCAGATTGTTTCTTTGTTCAAATCGTGCAATCGAATTTGGGTTTCTGAAATTTCCCCTATTTTGTTTTCTTTTCGTTTCTAAAATCGTGAATTAGGGTTCTTAATTGTGAAAACCGAATTTTCATTGAGTCCTCTTGTTTTGTTATTAAATCCGAATTTGCTTTTGGGTTTCTCTTGTTCTTATTGTGCAATCCGAATTGGCATTGAGTTTTCTCTTATTTTTATTGTGAAATCTGAAATTGGGATTGAGGTTCTCTTATTCTTATTGTGAAATCTGAAATTGGGATTGAGAATCTGAATTGGGATCGAGTTTTTTTTTCTCTTGTTCTTGTTGTGAAATCCGAATTGGGATTGAGTTCTCTTTTTTCTTATTGTGAAATCCGAAATTGGGATTGGGGTCTCTTGTTCTTGTTGTGCAATATCTAAATTTTGCATGAGTTACTCTTGTACTTTTGTGCAATCCGAGTTCCACCAATTCTGATTTTTCTTGTGTCTTCTACCTGCATTTGAGAAAAAAAAATAGAAAGAAAGAAGAAGAAAAGAAAACCAAGAGGATCCGAGACTAAAAAAAAAAAAAAAAAAAAAAATTTGTTCTATTCTTGATCACTATGGTCTAGAGGCCTTTTTTCCAAAACCCCACACAAGTGTTCCAAAAATCATCAATTTTCACCAATTTTTCATCGGTTTTCGTTTGGTTTGTTTGGTAGGATTGGCTGCTTGAACCTCCATATCACCATTTCATTAGTTTTCAAAGGTCTTAAAGAAGAATACGAGTGGAAAAAGGCAGAGGTGTGAGCTTATTTGAGGGTAAAAGACATCAAAGTTGAGTGAAACACGAGTGGACTTGAGTGACATTTTTTGAGTGAAAACACGTGAGGGAGTGTGGTGAGGTCTTTTTCTATAACTGTTCTAACCTTATTTTTGCAGATTTTCAATCATGTCACAAAATACAGAAAGAAATGCAGGCAATGACGCTCCACCACCTACATTTCCAAATCTACAAATTGAAGCTTTAATGGGGGAGATGAGGAGGATGTTGAGGGAGGAGTGTGAGCAAATACATGAGCGGTTGGCTAGGGTAGAAGAGGGGGCACAACGGAGACCAAGGAGGGGTAGGGTACACCAAAGGGAGGATGAGAATGAAGGGGATTTAGAAGGGGTAGTTTCTGATGATGAGTTTGATAGGATGTCGACGGGTAACCATAGGAGGTATGGTGGGAATCGAGAAGATAGGAACCAGGTAGATAATTATATGGGGAATATGAAAATGAGAATCCCAGCATTTTAGGGGAAGAGTGATCCTGAAGCATACCTTGAGTGGGAGAAGAAGACGGAGCTAGTTTTTGATTGTCACAACTACTCCGACATGAAGAAGGTAAAACTTTCTGCCATTGAGTTTACTGATTATGCTATTGTTTGGTGGGATCAGTTGTGCATCAACAGGAGGCGGAGTGGAGATCGCCCTATTGACACATGGGAGGCCATGAAGAGGGTGATGAGGCAACGGTTTGTACCACCTCATTATTATCGAGATCTCTACCTTAAGTTGCAGGGTCTTCGTCAGGGCTACAGAAGTGTTGATGAGTATTACAAGGAGATGGAGATGGCTATGATTAGAGCCAATGTTGAAGAGGATCGGGAGGCAACCATGGCAAGGTTTTTGAATGGGTTGAACCGAGAGATTGCTGACCCAATCGAGCTACACCATTATGTGGAATTGGAGGATTTGGTTCATATGGCAATCAAAGTTGAGAGGCAGCTCAAGAAAGGTAGTTCAAGTTCGAGGTCAAGACCGAGCCCACACAATCCAAGTACAACACCTTGGAGGTCGAACTATCCAAAGAAAGAAGACCAACCCACTTCATCATCTACACCAAAACCAGCCACCACAGCCACACCACCTCAAGGTAAAACAACTCCTACTAAGTCTCATTCTAGTGAGATAAGGTGTTTCAAATGTCAGGGGCGAGGACACATAGCTAGCCAGTGTCCAAACAAGAGAGTCATGGTGATTCGAGAAAGTGGAGAAATAGATTCTGAAGATGAAGATGATCTTACTGACATGCCACCATTGGAAGATGCTTCTGACAATGAGTATGGGCCAGAATCTGGTGAGATGCTTGCACTAGTCACAAGGCGAGTCCTGAATTTGCAAGCAAAAGAAGAGGAAGAAGAGGTGCAGCGAGAGAACATCTTTCACACTCATTGTCATGTGAGAGACAAGGTATGTAGTGTCATTATTGATGGAGGTAGTTGTACTAATGTTGCTAGTGCTTCCATGGTTGCCAAGCTGGGGCTTACAACGCTTAGGCATCCTTGTCCATACAAATTGCAATGGTTGAATGATAGTGGTGAAGTGAGGGTTACAAAACAGGTGCTAGTCTCATTTCGAATTGGCAAGTATGAAGATGAGGTGTTGTGTGATGTGGTTCCCATGCAAGCTGGACACCTCCTTCTAGGAAGGCCTTGGCAATTTGATCGGCGGGTGCAGCATGACGGCTTCACCAACAAGTATTCATTCACATTCCGTCAACGAACAATCACTCTAGCGCCTTTGACACCAAAGCAAGTGTATGAAGATCAAGTGAGGTTGCAAAAATTGAGTGATAAAAAGAAAATGAGTGAGCAAAAGAATGAGAGTGAAAAGATGAATGAGAGTGAGAAAAAAGAGAGACAAAGAGAGAAAAGGGTCGAATCAAGTGAGAGAGAAAAGAAAGAGAAGAGTTCGATCAATGAGGGAAGATTAGAGAGAAAACAAAATAATTTTTATGCAAAAAAAAGTGAGGTTAAGGAGGCTCTTTTAAACACTAACCAACTTGATGCTAACAAAGGTCATCACAAGCAGGTTTTTGACCCCGGTGATTGGGTATGGGTACACATGAGGAAAGAGCGATTCCCAGCACAAAGACGTTCCAAATTGCTACCTCGAGGAGATGGTCCATTTCAAGTGCTAGAAAGGATCAATGACAATGCCTACAGACTCGATTTACCAGGTGAGTATACTGTTAGTGCTACTTTTAATGTTTCTGATTTGAGTCCTTTTGATGCAGGTAAAGATTTGAGGACAAATCCTTCTCAAGAGGGGGGAATGATGAGGACACCAAGACTAAAGATCCAAGTCTAGTTCCAGTTGGTCTGGTGACGAGGGCGCGAGCCAAAAGACTCAGTTTAAGAGCTTGATGAGTCTTATTGTATTTTATCATCTTGTGTTTTTTATTTAGTCTTTGTTTATTTTGTGAAAAGTCAAACATTTGACTTGTGTGTTTCCAATAGTCCTTTTGTCTTTAATTTCGGTTTTCATTAGGAAGACAAAAGGCTTGTTTTTAATTTCGGTTTTCATTAGGAAGACAAAGGGTTGTCTTTAAATTTCAGTTTTCATTAGGAAGACAAATGGTTGTCTTTAATTTTCGATTTTCTTTAGGAAGACAAAGGGCTGTCTTGATGTAATATTCGGCTATATAAGGCCTTGAAAACATTTGGAAGAAATCAGATTATGTTGAATGAAATTGTGAGTTTATTTCTTCTTGAGTTCTTGGAGAAACTTTTGAACTTATCAAGGAGATTCCTTGTGGCGTTCATCCTGACTTATCAAACGGATTCCATCCCCGTTTGTGGCGTCTTCCTCATACCAAGGTCCGTGCTTGGCTAAGCATTGGGTCGCGGTTCCATTCCAATCTCGTATGTTCTTGGTGGCTGTGCCATATTTGGTGTCGGGTTTCATCACAGTGTTGGTGTGGTTCGTATCAGTACCAATCAAAAAGACGGTTATCAAATCATTAGTTCCATGTGGTTGTTATTTCAATATTGCTGCAAGCCCAAATATGAATGAAAGCTAAATGGTAATTGGCACCAATCCTTCCATAACTTCTACAATTTATTTTAAAATCACAATAAAGAAAATGGAAAGGGGATATTTTTAATATAGAATAATGTACACTAAACAAATAGAAGAAGAAAAAACATATTTGAAATGTCATAAACAGTGAAAATAAAATATGATCACCATTAGATAACATTATAAAATATTCACCCAATTATTTAAAACAAGTTTTTCTATTATAAATTAATATTTTTAATGAAAAATAAACTTAATCTAACTAGCTAATGGTAAATGTCCAAAACAAGAGAGAAATACACAAGCAAAAACATAAATCAATGTTTAAAACAATGAGAAACTATATATACCATGGACATGAGTGCAAGGAGTGTTCTTAGAACAATATATATAAGTATATATATTCAATTAGTACTGTATTATATATGTTCCAATAAATTAACAAGCAGGAATAGAAATAAGCATTAAATATGCATGCACAAAAATAAGGCAGAAGCAAATGAGGGAACACTTGAGAATAGGCATTTCAACACAACCCATGAAATCATAAATTAATTTAGGATCAATAGTAATAGAATTGAAATTTAAACCATATGCATAAAAAATAAATCACATGAAAACAGAGGAACGTATCCACAATATGGCACTAAAACTTCAATCCAAAGTCAAAAAACACATAGCAATTCATATCAGTGGCAAATTCTAGCCATCAAAATCTATGGCTGACCAACTTTGAGGATATGCAAGAAAGTAATATAGTATATATATATTATATGTATGTATGTATATATAGATTATTCTGTCTTTGGCCATCAAACAATTTTAGTTCTTTCCCATTTCGAATCCAAAAAAAATAAGCCAAGACAAATAAAAAATACACTTACAAAATTATGCCTTCTTATCATTTATATATCTCAATGCTCAGAAAATGCAAGTCCAAAAACAAAAATGTTTAAAAATTATGAGATAAGAAAAATGCCAAAAACTCACCAGTAACGAGAAGAAGCCAATATGAGAGTTGCTTAAGGAAAACAACTTATTTCCCCTTAAAGCGAAAAATGAAAGTGGAAAACTTATAGAAATAGGGATATTGCACTTAGAAAATTAGTAAATATGTTAATAAAAAGAGTCAGTTGCATGTTTAACACATTCATATCCTCCATAAGATATCTCACCCCATCCTTTCCAACCACAGTCCAGAAAATTTTGACAACAGCACATTAGTATATGCACCAAAGCTCCAAATAAAACTTTCAAGCACAAGAATGGTACACGGAAAGAATAAACCTCCATTTGCTGCTTATGTATTACATAATGAATCAGCCAGAAACATTAAAAGCATCACCTTTGGAATCAATTGCAGGAGTATTTCAGGGACCGAACCAGCAGAGGATTTTGCTCCAACACAAAGAACCTTGCAACTATGCTCATGATTGTGAATGATAAAATAATACATTTTTTTGTAAAATTAGCTAGAAGTTTATCAACGAATCACCAAATTTATTTTTACAATCAAGAAATGTAATCTATTAAGGTTTACCATAGCAATATCGATGCTAGTTTGTTCAGATGGTGTATAATGTCCCCTATTAATATAAATTAGAAAACCATTACTGAGAACAAAATAATTTAAGCTAAAATACAAGATAAGATCTGTAACGACCCAAATTCGCTATTAAGGCTTAAGGGCCTTGATTAGTGTGCCAGGAGGGCATGTTGGGATTTATGTGTGATTTTATGAATTAAATGCATGATTATGATTTAAAGCATGGTATTTGGCTATTTGTATAACTGAGATGCATGGCTATGTTTACTAGTATGCATGTAGGCCCGGATCGTGTTAGAAGGGCATAATTGTAATTTTGGCCATGTTGGGCATAACTGTATTGATATGTGATAATTGTATTCTGCGAATTGTACCACGTGGGTGTGGTTATATTATTGTGATGCACGTGCCGAGACGGTCCTTGAGAGCTAGTTAACTTAAGAGTCACAACGGGATTTCTATACCCGGCTCGGGAGGAGCCTAGGGGTACCTCGGGAATTTTATGGTTAAGTTGAGATTTAGCGGGTAATGGTTATTGGAGATTTAGTAACCTGGGTAACCATTAGTTACTGCTGAGAGTAACAAGTTTTGGAAAGAAAATGGTAGAAATGAAATAGAAATGAAAGGACTTAAGTGCCCTTGAGGTTTAAGTAGGAAAGGATAGGCAAGGAGGGGCAAATTGGTCATTTGGTTGGGAAATAGATAAATGGCAGCTGGGATTTGGGGGTATACGGTTTGGGGCATTTATGCCACTTGAGGCTTGATAGAAATTGAAGAGAAGAAAGAGAAGGAGAAAGAAGGTTAGGGCAAGAAGAAGAAGAGAAGGAGAAGTGGGAGTCTAGGAGGAGATCAAGGACTTTGTGTGGGTTCTCCATTTGAGGTAAGGTTTTTAGACACATCTAAGTTTTGATTGGTAAAATCTAGAGCTTGAGTTGTTTTGTTGAAGTTTTGAGTTAGTTGTTTGAGTTTTGGTTTGGGTGGCTGAAAATAGGAATCAAGGGGTGGATTCTTGGGTGTGTTGATGTTTTGATCTTGTATATGGTGCCTATAGGTTGTTAAGTTGTTCATATGAGGTTTGGAATTGAGTTTTTGGGTTGAGATATGTGTTTGGGTTGGTTTGGAGGTATTTTGGATGAAGGAATTGAAGGTGAAAAACCCAGAATTTCTGGGTTCGCGATGGGGCGCCGCGACCCTGTTCTTGGGCGCCGCGGCGCGAGGCTTTGTCCAGGCGAGGTGGTTCTCTGACTCGCTGGGCGCCGCGGCGCTATAGGGCAGCGCCGCGGCGCTAGGCCATTTTCAGGACACCAAAATTTGCAGTTTTCAGCTTTCGCTCCGGGGGTTCGGGGGATGTTTCCGATGAACTGTTTTAGGAATTTGGGAGTCCCGGGAGTGTGGGATTGGTCCCGGGAAGTGGTTTTGGGTTGGTTAGTAATGAGGGATGTTTCTTGTGTGTTGTGACTAGGTTCTTTGAGAGGCTCGTGCTAGAGGACCGTGCTCGCGGCTTTGGTGCATCAGGGGGCTCGGAATGCAGGTAAGAAAACTGTAACACCCGAGGTTAGGGCATGGCCCCAGATTGTATTATGTGTAAATGTTTAACCTTAAATGAATCATGATGTGTGTGAATGATTATTTCGAATGTACTATATGTGTGATTATGATGAAATGAACGGCAAGGGCCGAGTACGGCGTAAGCCGGGGCGGCCGTGGGCCGAGTACGGCGTAAGCCGGGGCGGCCGTGGGCCGAGTACGGCGTAAGCCGGGGCGGCCGTGGGCCGAAAGTAACACCTAGCACATGGGATGCTATAGTCAGGGCAGGGCCCGGTGAATTCATGTGTTATGCTATATTCAGGGTGGGACCCAAGGGATACATGAGTTATCCTCGCGGTGAGAACCAATACCCCAGGGCTTTGGTAAGGGTCCTGGGGCGGCATGGCCGTGTTTGCTTCGTCTATTGGTTGACTTGTTTATTTGTGGATTTTCTGTTATGATAAACTGTATACATTGCATATGTTATGTTCTGCATGAGTTTTCTTGCTGGGCTTCGGCTCACGGGTGCTCTGTGTTGCAGGTAAGGGCAATGACTGAATCAACCAACCATGAGTACGGAGAGCGTGAAGCGGCGCGTACATGTTTGGCCTGCCCGACTGCTTTGGTTGGGGGTTTATTTGAAAATGGCTGTAATAATCTATGATTTTATGATTTATCAACTGTAAACTTATTTCAAGATATAAATAGTTTTCAAACCTTATTTTGGGATCCCAAATGTTTAATACTAGCAGTTTTAAATGAAACGATGCATTTTCTAAGATTACAGCCTTAAATCTTAATTAGTCACACTTTTGTCTCAAAACCTCGGTTAGCGAGTTCATTGCACACTATTTTGTCTTAAAAACTCACTTAGTAACGGCTCTAAGGTAGTAGGGCGTTACAAGATCAGTTAATTATGCAAAGAATCACACATGGTAAAAGGTTCAATACTATGCACTACCATTTGAAAATGAAAATAGCATTTGGCTTGTTGCCTTTGACTTATAGACAATATCTGAACAAACTAAAGTTGTTATAATATATAACGAAAATAATTTCATATGCACACACACGTGTGTGCTCTAATATCCCAGCATAAATCCCCAAACCTTGCTTGGTGGTGGGTTCAAGTTCAAGTTAATCCCCAAAACTTGCTTGCTTGTCTGATTTCTTTTCCAAACTAGAATGAAAATTATGTTTCACTATGGCAAGAGAAATAGTTTTATGAAGCTAGAGCACCCACCATAAGAGTGAAATGAAAAGGAACCTATAAATGAAAATCCCTAAAAGTATGAAAAATAAGATATAAATATTGAGAACAGATTCATAACAAATGCACCTTAACAGTATTATTAACAAACACTTTTCATTTTCATAAAAGAAAAGCAATGCAAAACTAATACCCTCCAAGCTAGCAAGACTTCTCTTTCTGTATCAAAGGACATCACGTCGACACCAACTATAGGAGAACATGACTTACGGGTCATGACATTACGGATTAATGGCTCAGTATTTCCCTGTAAAGTTAACAGATTTGCAATCTACAAAAAAAGAGCAATATCAGTTATCATTTTTCTTATAAACAGAATGACCAATAAAAAAATTTAAAATAAATAATTAAAAGTCAGAAAATTTTATATAAACTATAACAGATGAACATGTCCGACCTGGATAACAGGATCATGGCCAGGTTTGGGAAAATGACCTTACACCAGCACATTCAATGTCAAAAATCAGTATGCGATATGGAGCCATCTTGGAAAATTCTCCTTCTGGTGCATGATTGATAAGTTCTGAATATCTGTAAAGGAAATGCTTATCTAGGAAAAAAAATCATCTTTTTTCAGAAAAAATATATAAAGACAAGAAAGTAAAAATTTCAATTAAAACTGAATAAACAAATCAGAGAAAGAACTAAAAACTAAATAAACATATCAAAATTTTCCTTCCAACTTGGCGTATATTTTCAAGATTTGTGCCACAACCCAAAAAGCACCACCACATTTCCAAAACAACTTCCCCCTATAACCTCAACATAAACCAATCATCATTACGATGAACTAATTTACAACTTTGAAGAAATCCCTGTCAAACCTATCTCTCTAGTATATGTACCCCACATTTTCAGCCCCTTTTAGGGACCAAAATTAATCATCAACGCTATTATTCTTGTGACCACACCAGCAAGGTAATAGGTAAGCATAATTATCTTAATAACCACAAGATAAGTACCATCTAAAGCACTTGAAGTCTTGCGGCTACAGTAACATTCCTATACAAAGTGAACAAAGAAAGAAAAAAATTACATGTGAAGTATAAGTGCTCCTCACATCTTTAAGGATACAGGCAATCATACTCTAGCTGACAGTATGACAAATGTTTAGCTGTCTTCTTATATTTTCCAGCAGGTACTTCAATCCAATTGCCACCAACTATGTTGCAATCAATCATAAAGCGAAGAGCAAATAGAACATTGCTTTCATATGTCATGAAGCTCTTCATACCCAGTCCATCAATTTGTACTCCTCTGTCAAGTATGCCTGCCAATTAATTCGAAACATTAGGCTGGAAAATAGCATAAATCATATATAGCAGTTAATCACAAGCCTGGAAAAGAAGGTGATAGCACACATCAACAATTTACATGGAAAAGATACTTCAAGAAAAAATGCTTTTAATCAGTTTAAGCACCTAAAATAGATTTTTTAAAAAAGAAAGAAAATCAGACTGGCCTGTAAAGAACAACCAGTCTTTAAAATATTGACCTCTGATGTGTAGAACTATATTAAACTTGGAAAATCAAACTAAAGGCCTTACCTCAAGGAACCATTAGAGATAGTATCAAGAATATTTGTATTTAAAGCCACATGAAATAAATTTTCCTTAACAGCTGCTGCAGAAACATATGAAGGGCAACTGACCAAAAACAAAACAATGTAAAAGTCATCATAATCAGAAGTAAGGTGTAACGCCCTGGATAACCAAGACCGTTACACTGTGTGTTTGAAGTAGTGCAAGACTTGCTAATCAAGTCATTTAAATCAAATTGTGTAACTAATGGTATAACAAGTTAGGTTAAAAAGAATTTTGGTTATAAATGATTAATTTTTCCTAAAATACATGTTTGATACATGAGATCCCAAAACAAGGTTTAAATAACGTAAATATAAAATTCTTGTTAACAAATAAGCAACCAAGCCACTCTAATGGAAAAATTCACAGTTTAGGTTCCCGTTCCTGTACAATCCCCAGACCGTGGTGGCCAAGCAGCTAACAATGTACACCTCGTGATACGAACCACGCCAACAAGTGTGACGAAACCCGACACCAAATATGGAACAGCCACCAAGAACACACGAGATTGGAATGGAACCGCGACCCAATGCTTAGCCAAGCACGAACCTTGGTATAAGGAAGACGCCACAAACGGGGATGGAATCCGTTTGATAAGTCAGGATGAACGCCACAAGGAATCTCCTTGATAAGTTCAAAAGTTTCTTCAAGAACTCAAGAAGAAATAAACTCACAATTTCATTCAACATAATCTGCCTTTTCACATTGTTTTGGCAGTCCTTATAAGGACGAAAATTACATGAAAACAAGACCCTTGGTCTTCCTAATGAAACCGAAAAATTAAGGACAACCCATTTGTCTTCCACATAAAAACCAAAATTAAAGACAAGCTTTTTGTCTTCCTAATAAAACCGAAAATTAAAGTCCAGAAGGACTATTGGACTCACACAAGTCAAATGTTTGACTTATCACAAAATAAACAAAGACTAAATAAAAAACGTGATTAAAATTAAAAAGACTCATTACAGGAAGCTAAATATTGATCAAGCTCCTAAACTGGTGTCCTCATCATTCCTCCCCTCTTGACTTGGATCAACTGGAACTTGACTTGGATTTTTAGTCTTGGTGTCCTCATCACCTCGCCCCCAGAGCTCTCCAACCCATGGCCAACTAGCGTTACCTGCACCACGTAGCACCCGTGAGTCGAGGCCCAGCAAGAAAACATAACATCATAATATAACAGTATTAGCAGCTAACAGCTCGTATAGCATAATCCAAATAATTACATGGCATTAATCAGTTACCAGCAAACCATAAAATACAACTGGTCAATAACAAATAATTCAACTCCAGATACTCATCAAGTCATACACAATAATCAACAATAGAACATATGTCAAGCAATAACTAGGGTTAATGCTCGCAGGCCACACCCTCTGTTTAATTCACTGTCTTTGGCTCGCTTAGGCCAATCCCAGTGACATACCCACTGACTCCGGCCAGCTTAACCGAGCTCAGTGATTAATAAGCTGTCCTCGGATACCAGTGTTCGAGCCGCGCCATGTGTGCAAGTGTTGATTTCGGCACCCTTAGGCCGCTTATCACATGTCCCATTGGCAAAATACCACCTCATGACATTTATATAATCATAGGGAACTCTTAGTCCCAACGTACTCACATAGCAATACAAACAAATATAGGGAACACTTAGTCCTAACCTATCCACCTACATAGGTGCAGTTTTCTTACCTTGATTCCAAGTGCTTTAATTAGAAAGGACGACACCCGAGCACGATCCACTTCCCGAGCCCTAGCTTATCACCTAGTCACAACCAAGATAATGGATTCCGTTAATATTCAAATATAGGTTTTCGTGTACAAAAGTAGCTTCCGGGAAGTCGAATCCCACCAAGCACGGTGGTGAGATTGATCCCGGGCACCCTAAAGCTTAGCCGCGGCCCTGCCCTTAAAACAGAACCAAGGCCCTCCCTGAAAGAAGACACATGCTGCGGCCCTTGCCTTGGGCGCCGCGGCGCTCCCCCTTGGGCAAGCCCTCCTGGCTCATCTTCATCCTAGGGCCGCAGCGCTCTAGAACAGAGTCGCGACCCTTTCCCTTCGAGCCCAGAATTTCCACCATTTTCAACCTCCAAACCTTACCCAAAATCATCCCAAAGCTCCCTATTTCAATATCAATCATTCCCAACACTTTTAAGACAACTTTAACATCATAATTCAACAGGAAACCCAACCTAAAACTCATTGCAATCCATGTTTCAATCTCTGAAACTCAAGAACTTCAAACACTAAAACCAACCATACAAAACCCAAGTTTAAGCTTCTAAATCATGAATTAAAGTTTACCTCTTCAGTTGAACCCCTTCTCTAAGCAGAATCCCAGCTAGTTCCCAAGTTTCTAGCTTTAATTCAACCTTAAACATCAAAAATACAATTATCTTACTACTCAAGAAAACTCAGAGTTTCTAACCTCAAAAACACAGTTTGATTCTCACCTTGGCTTTGATTAAATGTTCCTTGGATAATCCTTGAGCTATGCTTTTGAATCCCCACTGAAATACTCTGAAATCCCAGCCCAAATCCTCCAAATTTCCTCTGTTTTCCTTGTGTTCTTCCTAGTTTCCTTGAGAGAGAATGAGAGTCGGTCTAATCTTCCTTTCCACTAGCTTCTGTCTTAACCAAGTCTATCATTTATCCCGTTAAGTCAATCCCGAGCCTCGGGGTACCGGAAACGTCGCTGAGGGAAAAATGGTAAAATTCCCCAATATTCCCACCTAGACTTCTTAACCTCAAATATATCTCCATATATTTATTTTCATGACCCGATAGTCTAAATAGCTACCCGATACCTATAATACTCCTGACTTATCCAAAGTCAACTATTAAGCCCCGTTGTGACTTTTCCCGCTACCTGCTCCCTAGAATTGCCTCCTGCCGATAATTACAAATGCACACACACATGTACACGCATATATATATATATATATATATCTTTCCATCTATCCACATAATAATGTGGTCTCAACAATTATCACACACATTCACATTTATGCCCTAACGGGCCAAAATTACAATTAAGCCCTTACCAGCCAAATAGGGCCCGCCTGCTTATCCAGTAACCATATCCACACTTTCTTGCCATTAATTCTCTTAACCTCCAATTATGCCCTCCCAGCACACTAATCAAGGCCCCTAATCCTTATTAGTAATTTTGGGTTGTTACATAAGGCTTCAATCTCTATTTATCTTTCCAACACTCATTTTCTCTCATAAAAAATAATCTTATGTTATTAATTTTATTCTCAAGACTTGAAAGAGAATATAAATTTGTAGTGCGTGTAAATATATACAGTACAAATTATTCAGATTTCCTCTCTTCATGCTCTTCTACCTTTGACAATTATTAGGCACTAGACAAGGAAACGTGAAATGGGGTAAGAGGTTATCTTAAATACCTTTGATCTTACTTGGCATTTAATACATAATTAGCTATTATATCTTATGAGGCACAATTTGTATTAGATATATTATATACTTCTCTGCAATATAATCCATTACATACTAAGTAATAATAACGCAAACATCCCCACCCAATCAATATCATCAATATCAGATTTCACATCAAAAAATTCAATAAAATGTATCAACCATTCAACATTGTTGCTATTAGTCTCACATACCATCAATCCAAGTCCTTCCCCATTTCATTGTAAATAATAAAGTTGTCCTATACTTTTCTACTTGTCTAATCCTGCAACTCAATGACTAAAGATATTTCACTATATTGACTTATACGGTGCTCTCAGTTCCTCCTAAATTAAAAAACAAATGAGGGTTCAGATATCCATGCCAATAAGAGAAGAAATTGTAAGTTAAGAAAAACTGTAAGTCTCAAGTTTCCTAGTCCAAGAAAGAAGGAAATAAAAAAGCCTCCAATCTTACAGGAACTGTGAAAAATCTTCCAGGCCTTAATCTTCGGCTCCATTTCATTGCTTTAAATTCTGGATTGTGACGATTTGAAATCCCTTCATTTTTTAATATTTGACCAATCTCATAAACTTTTTCAAACCCTCCAACCTGTCATCCACAGAGATTTAATTTTAGTGCAAAGGATTAAAAATAATATGGAGAGAAAAGTAAATGACGATAGTCGATTTTTTTTTTATAATGGGAACCAAAAACGTGCATGCAAGTGAAAAAGTTTGGTAGAACAAACCAAAAAGAAAAAAACAAAAATAAATTAGATGGATATGCAAATATACATTGATCTTCAAGGACAAGATTATAAATGTCGACATTGAGAGTATGATACGAACCACACCAACGATTGTGGTGAAACCCGACACCAAATATGGCAGCCACCAAGAACACACGAAATTGGAATGAAGAACCGCGACCCAATGCTTAGCCAAGCACGAACCTTGGTATGAGGAAGACGCCACAAACGGGGATGGGAATCCATTTGATAAGTCGAATTGAACGCCACAAGGAATACCCTTGATAAGTTTGAATAGTCTCTTCAAGAACTCAAGAAGAAAACCTCTCAATTTTCATTTCAGCAAAATCTGCCTTTCCCAAATGTTTACAAGGCCTAATATAGCCAAAAAATTACATCAAACAAGCCCCTTTGTCTTCCTAATGAAAACCAAAAATTAAAGACAACCCTTTGTCTTCCTAATGAAAACTGAAAATTAAAGACAAAAGGACTATTGGACTCAAACAAGTCAAATGTTTGACTTTTCACAAAATAAACAAAGACTAAATAAAAAACGTGATTACAAATAAAAAGACAAGATGAAAAAATACAATAAGACTCATTACAAGAGGCTAAATATTGATCAAGCTCCTAAACTTAGTCTTTTGGCTCGCGCCCTCGTCACCGGACCAACTGGAACTATACTTGGATCTTTAGTCTTGGTGTCCTCATCATTCCCCCCCTCTTGAAAAGGATTTTTCCTCAAATCATCACCTGCATCAAAAGGACTCAAATCAAAAACATTAAAAGTAGCACTAACAGTATACTCACCTGGTAAATCGAGTCTGTAGGCATTGTCATTGATCCTTTCTAGCACTTCAAACGGACCATCTCCTCGAGGTAGCAATTTGGAACGTCTTTGTGTTGGGAATCGCTCTTTCCTCATGTGTAACCATACCCAATCACTGGGATCAAAAACCTGCTTGTGACGACCCTTGTCAGCATCAAGTTGGTTAGTGTTTAAAAGAGCCTCCGTGTACATGAGTAAATTCTTTGGCTGTTTTGTACGCAATGCTCGCTTAACCTCACTTTTTTTTGCATAAAAATTATTTTGTTTTCTTTCTAATTTTCCCTCATAGATCGAACTCTTCTGTTTCTTTTCTCCCTCACTTGATTCGACCCCTTTCTCTATTTTTCCTCACTCTCATTCATCTTTTCACTCTCCTTCTTTTGCTCACTCAATTTTTTTTTATCACTCAATTTTTGCAACCTCACTTGGTCTTCATATACTTGCTTTGGCGTCAATGGAGCTAGAGTGATTGTTCCTTGACGGAACGTGAATGAGTACTTGTTGGTGAAGCCATCCTGCTGGACTCGGCGATCAAATAGCCAAGGCCTTCCTAGAAGGAGGTGTCCAGCTTGCATTGGAACCACATCGCACAATACCTCATCCTCATATTTGCCAATTCGAAATGATACCAGAACTTGTTTTGTAACCCTCACTTCACCACTATCATTCAACCACTGCAACTTGTATGGACGAGGATGTTTAAGCGTTGGGAGCCCCAACTTTTCAACCATGGAAGAACTAGCAACGTTAGTGCAACTACCACCATCAATAATAACACTGCATACCTTGTCTTTCACATGACAACGAGTGTGAAAGATGTTCTCCCGCTGCACCTCTTCTTCCTCTTCTTTTGCTTGCAAATTCAAGGCTCGTCGTGTGACTAGTGCAAGCATCTCACGAGATTCTGCCCCAAACTCCTCACCACCCATAGAAGCGTCCTCCAATGGTGGCATGTCATCAAGATCATCTTCCTCTTCAGAATCTATCTCCCCATTATCCCGAATGACCATAACTCGCTTGTTTGGACATTGGCTAGCTATGTGTCCTCGCCCCTGACATTTGAAACATTTTATCTCACTAGAATGGGATGAAGTAGGGGCTGTTTTACCTTGAGGGGTCGTGGCTGGTTTTGGTGTAAAGGATGAAGTAGGTTGGTCTTCTTCCTTCTTTGGATAGTTCGACCGCCAAGGTGTTGCACTTGAATTGTGTGGGCTCGGTCTTGGCTTTGAACTTGTACTACCCCTCTTGAGCTGCCTCTCAACTTTGATTGCCATATGTACCAAATCTTCCAATTCCACATAATGGTGTAGCTTAATTGGATTAGCAATCTCTCGGTTCAACCCATTCAAAAACCTTGCCATTGTTGCCTCCCGATCCTCTTCCACATTGGCTCTAATCATAGCCATCTCCATCTCCTTGTAATACTCATCAACACTCTTGTAACCTTGACGAAGACCCTGCAACTTAAGGTATAGATCTCGATAATAATGAGATGGTACAAACCGTCGCCTCATCACCCTCTTCATAGCCTCCCAAGTGTCAATGGCACGATCTCCATTTCGCCTCCTATTGATGCACAACTGATCCCACCAAACAATAGCATAATCAGTAAATTCAATGACAGCTAGTTTTACCTTCTTCATGTCAGAGTAGTTGTGACAATCGAAAACCAACTCCATCTTCTTTTCCCACTCAAGGTATGCCTCAGGATCACTCTTGCCTTGAAAGGCGGGGATTCTCATCTTGATATTTCCCAAACTATTGTCTACCCAATTCCTAGCTTCCCTATCTCGGCCATACTTCCTACGGTTACCCTCTGACATCCTATCATATTCTTCCTCTAAATCGCCCCCATCAAACTCTCTTTCACCCTCAACATCCCGTTGTTGCACCCTGTTCCTCCGTGCCCTCCATTGCTTTCCCTCTTCTACCCTATCCAACCTCTCATGTATCTGCTCACACTCCGCCCTCATCATCCTTCGCATCTCCCCAATTAATGCTTGCATTTGTAGATTCGGAACCTCACGTGGCGGAATATCATTGCTTGCATTTTTCTCTGGATTTTGTGCCATTATGGAAATCTGCAAAATAGGGTTAGAATAATATGGAGAAAAGACCTCACCACACTCCCTCACGTGTTTTCACTCAAAAATTGTCACTCAAGTCCACTCGTGTTTCACTCAACTTTGATGGCTTTTACCCTCAAAGAAGCTCACACCTCTGCCTTTTTCCACTCGTATTCTTCTTTAAGTTCTTTCAAAACTAATCAAACAGTAATATGGAGGTTCAAGCAGCAAATCCTACCAAACAAACCAAACGAACACCGATGAAAAATTGGCGAAAACTGATGATTTTTGGAACACTTGTGTGGGGTTTTGGCAAAAAGGCCCCTAGACCATAGGGAACAAGAATAGAACAAAAATTTTTTAAGACAGGTTTCCAGACTCTTTTTTTTTTTAGATCGGATCCTCTTGATTTTTTTCTTCTTCTTTCTTTTCTGTCTTGTCTTTCCTCTTGATCCTCAAACGCAGGTACAATACACAAGAAAAAAAAATCAGACTTGGATTTGAAAACAACTCGGATTTCACAAAAGAGCAAGAGAATCTAAATGTAAATTCGGATTTTCACAATGAAAACAAGAGAAACTCACTGTCAATTCAGATTTCACAATAAAACAAGATAAAATCGATGCCAAATCAGATTTCACAATAAAAACAAGAGAAACTCGATGCCAAATCAGATTTCACAATAAGAACAATAGAAACCCAAGGCAAAATTCGGATTTCAAAAGAAAAGCAAAAGAAACTCAATGAAAATTCGGATTTCACAATATGAACTAAAAAAAAAAACCAATGCAAATTCATATTCCACAATTAGAACAAGAGAAACCCAAAGCACATTCGGATTTCACAACAAAACAAGAGGAACTCTATGAAAATTCGGTTTTTTTACAATAAGAACCCTAATTCACGAATTCAGAAACAAAAAGAAAACAAATTAGGGGAAATTTCAGAAACCCTAATTCAATTGCACGATTTGAACAATGAAACGAAAAAAAGAGAAACAAGGAAACAAATGAAATAAGGAAATTAACAAGCTCTAGAATAGTTTCGGATTTCACAAGGAAACAAGGACAATGAAATCAAAACACGACTAGATGATGAATTTTTTTTTTTCTAAAATAGAAACACGAATTGAAAGAAAAACACAAAGTAAAGGATAGGCCAAACCGGATGATCCTAAGCTCTGATACCAACTGATACGAACCACACCAACGATTGTGGTGAAACCCAACACCAAATATGGCAGCCACCAAGAACACACGAAATTGGAATGAAGAACCGCGACCCAATGCTTAGCCAAGCACGAACCTTGGTATGAGGAAGACGCCACAAACGGGGATGGGAATCCGTTTGATAAGTCGGATTGAACGCCACAAGGAATACCCTTGATAAGTTCGAATAGTCTCTTCAAGAACTCAAGAAGAAAACCTCTCAATTTTCATTTCATCAAAATCTGCCTTTCCCAAATGTTTACAAGGCCTAATATAGCCGAAAAATTACATCAAACAAGCCCCTTTGTCTTCCTAATGAAAACCAAAAATTAAAGACAACCCTTTGTCTTCCTAATGAAAACCGAAAATTAAAGACAAAAGGACTATTGGACTCACACAAGTCAAATGTTTGACTTTTCACAAAATAAACAAAGACTAAATAAAAAACGTGATTAAAAATAAAAAGACAAGATGACAAAATACAATAAGACTCATTACAAGAGGCTAAATATTGATCAAGCTCCTAAACTGAGTCTTTTGGCTCGCGCCCTCGTCACCGGACCAACTGGAACTATACTTGGATCTTTAGTCTTGGTGTCCTCATCAGAGTACTAAGTAGAAAACTTCGCACTATGCACATCTCTCTCTCTCTCGATAAATATATACATTTATACATATATATTGTATGAAATGAGAACTTTAATAAACTAATGAATGGGAATAGTTATATAAACCAATTTAAAAAACAAAGTAAAATCTATAAAGAGGAGAAATTTGGTGTAGGCATAGAGACGGATAAGAATTTGTCTGTATGTGTTCTCTTGTATAGATATAAAGATGAGCTCAAGAATTATCATTAAAAGACAAATGAATTTCTTATAAATACTGTCAGCCTTGAGAAATCTACATTGGAAACAGCGAATGTTTTATAAAATCTTTACACAGAAAAAACTTGCTTAGCAAAACAATACTGCCATGGAAGTGATAAAATCTGACATATACACACAAACTAATGAATAAAAATTAGAAAGCAGCTTCGGGAAAATGGCCAAGTTAAACTGTAGAAATTACACCTTGGAAATACCAGAGGGTGGTTGAAGAGATTATGCATGTTAGTATAGCACTCGAAAGAAAATGAATATACTTTAAATCCTCACCAGCATCCTCTTCAAGTGGAGCTCTGTTGCAATCCTCAAATAAAGATCCCTTCCTAGCAAATTATGGTAGGTAACAAATGGTCTTGCTTCTGCTCCACCAGCTGCTCCCTAGTTGATTAAGTCAATTAAAAACCAAACTTCAAATGTAAATTAAGGCACCAAAAAATTGTCATATACAGAAAAAGTAAAAACTATTCCTGGAAATGAATACAGTTAATCAAAATATATAAAATATGAACCAAAAGAATTCCCAACTAAGCATTTCAACAGTTCAACCTCCAGTCATCTTTACAATAAACTAGACATTATCTTTTTTAAAAATTATAGAATAGGGTATTCTATAAGTTGTATCTTGGCTAAGAACAAAAGCTAAACAATTGAACAAGCATCACCAGAAGTAACGGTAATCTTACATAAGAACTCAGCCAAACTGTAAAGTCAAATTCCATTATAGAAATGCTAAATCTTGATATGAACCATATGACCATAAAACGGTTAGAAAATCCACAAACCTGTAGAACTGGAGTTTCAACTTCGAGAAATCCAAAAGATTCCACTGTCTTGCATAACTCTGATACAATCTACTCCACCAAAAAGAAAAAATAGCAAAACATCTTTAATGTATAAACAGCAAGATGCCTCAACCACTCTATCTAGGGAATAATATTGAATTTATATATGTATACTTCAAAATGCCCAAACTAGAAACAACTTGGTATACCATCCTTCTTTTGCTCAAGTTTTCAACAACTCCATAATTGCTAAATACATTCAACCACCGTAAGCACTCTAATATTTAGAGCAAATTTGTTCAAAAGAAAGATAAAATATCCTTAACTTGCATAAATAAATTATCTCCTTAAGTGTTAATGCTGTTAAGGAACTTAATATAGAAATTATAACCCTGTAACCTTTTTTTTAGAAAAAAAATAAAATCCAATGAACCGTGCTTCAACTCAGGAAAGGTCATTTAATGCTATTTTTGTCTATTCAAATACTTCATCAGAAGCGAAGTACACTTAAAGCAATCATGTAAGATAATTCTAAGGTCCTCAAGTTAATAAAAATACTATTTCTGGAAAGAACATATACTTTAAATAACTAAAAGGTCTTTAATTACTCCTCAACTACTTCAGGATTGGAAATCATATCAATGTACCTTTAAAAGAAAAGTAAAGTTCAGTTATAACCAAGTATACCCCAAAAAATATATATTTTAAAAAAAAAGCCATTTAGACAAGTCTTTTGCAAGAGCCACTGCAACGAATTGTGGGCTATCATCATCCAGTAGAAAACAATTTGTTATTTCCCATAAGAGACACTCTCACTCAAACTGTGAAAAAGAAACAGAAAACTCAACTTACCGTTGCCGGTAACGCTTATCCACATGAGTTAGACCATGATATTTGTCTGGCAAGGGCAGTAGAGATTTTGTAAGAATTGCAAAAGAGTTCACATAGACAGAAAGCTCCCCTAAAGAAACAAAGAAATAAGTTCAATTAGTTTCTCACCTCAAAGGGAAATCACAAAACAAGTAAGAAGCCAGTCAAAGCCAATGGCGTTTTTTATAAATGGCATTGGTTTATCTAAATAGCTTCCAATACAAATAGGGTAAGAATAGCTTCACCCAGAAGTACTTATAAATTCAACAATCAGCACCTAATCGCAAATAGGTGCAAAAGATAAATTTTTTTAGTACTTGCCTTTCTCATTTCGCTTAATTGAGCCACTTGCACCAAGTATGTCACCAATATCAACAAGATTCTTAAGCTCGTCAAACTGATCACTTAAAAATCTCGCCTTTTCACAATAAAGCTGTTTCAAACATTGAACAACTTGAGTGAGGATTCTTCCATACTAAATGTGAGCAAAGATTTATTGAAAGTTTCTGAAGAAACCATCCCTACCCGCGAAAATTTACAAACTTTGGAAAACACCCCATTTAAAAAAAAAAAAAGGTAACTAACTTATATATTTTAGATCAAGCATCCCATAAAATAGACACGCTTTTAAGAACTAAACCACCTAATCACATCTTATTATTATATATTTTTCTTTATTATAAGTATCCATCTAACAAAGAGATGGCAAGATCATTGTAAGGACAGAAAGCTGAGGTGGGGATACCTAAATTGTCCCAGAATCATCTCTTAGAGTGAGAAATGCAAGCTTTCCAAATGCTCGACGAGCCACAATTCTTTCGGCTATTGATACATTGTCTTGCTCACCATTCATTTCTTCGCCATTTTCTAAATTTTTATAAGTCTCTTGCAGCTGATTAGCAGAGTGAGTCCTGTTCCACTTATATGCATACGGTTCCAGCCCTTTGCTTCTCAATTCTTCTATCTACACAAAACACATCCACATAGACCTATGTTTATTGAGCAGTATTGAAATAACATTGTCCCTCTAACACGCATTTCGCCGAACAGTTTATGGGCATTACTTAATTACCTCAAAAAAGGATACGTAATCAACGTCTAATTTCAAAACCTAGAGTTGGGAGTTAATCATCTTCACAATTTTCTCAAAAAAAAAAATACATATATATATAATAATCAATTATCATAGAAATACCTCAATCAAAACTTTGGAGAAACCAATTGAAAGAAGAATGATAAAGAACAGACCTTCTGCAAGCGAATAGCTCAAACTGACTCCGGTGTCATGTGAGGGCTTGGGTCCGCGTGGTTGAAGCTTCGACGGCCTCTGAAGATCCTTAGCTGGCGCGTGTAGGGGAAGGTAGCGGTCGGTCTCCACGAAGACAAAGGTGAGAGAGAAAGAGTGAAGTAGAGAGGTCTAGTGGGAGAAAGAGATCCGAGAGAGAGGAGAGATAATGATGAGGAAAAAGGAGAAGGAAATGAATTGGCCCCAAAGGTAAGTGGCGAGATGGTTTTATTATTACCGCCCTATTTTCATAAAGTGGCCCATACTCTAGCAAAATACTTTTTGATTAGTATTATATTCATGTATTATTGATGAGGACACCAAGACTAAAGATCCAAGTCAAGTTCTAGTTGGTCCGGTGACGAGGGCACGAGCCAAGAGATTCAAAGAAGAACTTAACAGCCTAGTCCACAGAGTCCTAAAACAAGAGGAGACCGTGGTCAACACTGAAGGAGAATGAAGACTTGTCCTACTCATCAAAGTAGACCTAGTTTAGAAGCTTGATGAGTCTTATTGTATTTTGTCATCTTGTATTTTTTTATTTAGTCTTTGTTTTTTTTGTGAAAAGTCAAACACTTGACTTGTGTGAGTCCAAGAGTCCTTTTGTCTTTAATTTTTGGTTTTCATTAGGAAGACAAAAGGCTTGTCTTTAATTTTCGGTTTTCATTAGGAAGACAAAGGGGTTGTCTTTAATTTTCGGTTTCATTAGGAAGACAAAAGGCTTGTCTTTAATTTTCGGTTTTCATTAGGAAGACAAAGGGGCTTGTCTTGATGTAGTTTTCGGCTATATATAGGCCTTGTAAATGTTTGGGAAAAGGCAGATTTTGATGAAATGAAAATTGAGAGGTTTTCTTCTTGAGTTCTTGAAGAGACTATTCAAACTTATCAAGGTATTCCTTGTGGCGTTCAATCCGACTTATCAAACGGATTCCCATCCCTGTTTGTGGCGTCTTCCTCATACCAAGGTTCGTGCTTGGCTAAGCATTGGGTCGCGGTTCTTCATTCCCATTTCGTGTGTTCTTGGTGGCTGCCATATTTGGTGTCGGGTTTCACAACAATCGTTGGTGTGGTTCGTATCAATTATGGAAATGGGTATTTGGTGTAGTGTGTCAACAAGTTTGAGATACAAATGGACATTCAGAAAGTGTCCGAAGATAAGGGGACTGCCGAGCCCGCCAAAGCCAGTGAAGGGAAACCCCTAGGCAAGCATAAGGGGACTGCCGAGCTCGCCAAAGCCGCCAATGGGTCGAAACCCAACGGCAACGGCAAAGGCAACGGGAACGGCAATGGCAATGGCAAGGACGGGGGGAAACGGCCGCATAATGAGCCTTCCACCTCTGACAATAAACGTTCCAAGGGTAATCGTTATGAACCTCGGTTCACTAACTACACTGCCCTTATTGAGTCTCAGGGAGAGGTTTATCAGGCCATGAGTTCTAGTGTCCTTATAAAAAACCTGCTCCCATTCGAAAAGATATTTCGAAGAGGGACACTACCAAGTTCTGTCGTTATCATAACGACTACGGACATGATACAAATGAATGCAACCAGCTGAAGGATGAAATCGAGTTCCTTATTAGACAAGGACACTTGAGAATATATGTACGGGCCTCGGGAAATTCCCAACGAGAGGCTCCAGGTGGCAATGAGCATGCGCCTGCATGCCAACGCTCGCCGCCTTTGCAGCCTCACCCCATAGCTGGCACTTTACTCACCATCTGCGGAGGCCCGCACCTCGCGAGAAGCAATGGAAAGGTGAGGGAACAATATGCTCGGACCCTACGTCACGACCAGGACATCGAGATGATGATTGTGGAGGACAGGGCATTAAAGAAGGCTCGGTCAGAGGATGGTGAGATAACCTTCTCTGATAGCGACGCCCAGCATGTCCGGTTCCCACATTTTGACCCGCTGGTCGTGGACGTCCAAATCGCCAACATGATGGTGAAAAGAGTACTAGTTGATACAGGAAGTTCAGTAAACATCCTGTACAAATCTTCGCTGGAACGCATGAAGTTGTCCGTCAAGGACTTGGAGCCCTGCAACCAAACAATTTACGGCTTCTCAGGTGAGGGACTCACCCCAGCAGGGTCAATCAGACTTCCAGTCACAGCAGGTACAATGCCTCCTACCAGGACATTACTCGCTACTTTTATAGTAGTCGATTGTCCTTCGGCGTACAATGCTGTCATTGGAAGGCCCATACTGGTAGATCTTCGGGCCGTCACCTCAGTATGGCACTTGGCCATGAAATTCCCGACAGACGCAGGGGTAGGACGCGTGTTGGGAAATCAGAGAGAAGCAAGGGAATGCTACAACGCCTCAGTTACAAAGGTGAAGAAAGGAACGTCGAAGAGCACTCCCCCAGATAGGTTGAAAATGGCTATTGACACACAAGCCCAATCCGGTGATGGAGTCACCAAATAGGGTGTTGCCCAAAGTGAGGACAGGGCCATAGATCCTCGCTTTGGGGATTTTGAAGAAGATGTTGGACCCATCGAGGACCTGGAAGAGGTCCGACTTGATGAAAAAGACCCGACCAGAGTTGTGAAGGTCGGGAAAAACTTAGAAGCAACCACGAAGCATGCACTGGTGGAATTTTTGCGAAAGAACCAGGAAGTCTTTGACTGGTCACACAAAGACATGGCTGGGATAGATCCTGCAATTATCAGCCATGTCCTGAACGTTGACAAGAATTTTCCACCCGTGCAACAGAAAAGAAGGTTGCTCAATAGAGATAGATCGAAAGCCTTAAAGGAGGAAGTCGAAAGACTGAAGGAGAATGGGTTCATCAGAGTGGCTTTTTATCCATCGTGGGTCTCTAATCCAGTACTGGTTCCCAAGCCTAACGGCAAATGGCAAACCTGTGTGGATTTCACAGACCTCAATAAAGCTTGCCCAAAGGATTGCTTCCCACTCCCAAGGATCAACCAGCTGGTCGATGCAACTGCAGGACATGAGATCCTCTCCTTCATGGATGCATACTTAGGATACAATCAGATCAGTATGCATCCCCCTGACGAGGATCACACTAGCTTTCAGACTGATACAGGGTTATACTGTTATAAAGTAATACCCTTCGGACTAAAATACACTGGTGCGACTTACCAGCGATTGGTTAACCACATGTTTAAGGAGTTGATCGGACTAAACATGGAGGTTTACGTAGACGACATGCTGGTAAAGTCGAAAAAGGCAGAAGGACATGTAAAGGATTTACAAGAGTGTTTCAACGTTTTGAACAAATATCAGATGAAGTTAAATCCTCTTAAATGTTCCTTCGAAGTAGGATCAGGGAAATTTTTGGGGTTCATTGTCAATTCAAGAGGAATCGAGGCCAACCCCGACAAGATAAAAGCCCTGATTGACATGAAATCGCCAATGAAAATCAAGGATGTGCAAAGTTTAACTGGAAGAATTGCCGCACTAAGTAGATTAATTTCCAAGTCGATGGATAAATGTGTCCCTTTCTTCAATCTACTTAGAGGCAACAAGAAATTCGAATGGACAGGAGACTGCGAGCAGGCTTTCCAGGCCTTAAAGGCCCACATGGAACAACCTCCTATTTTATAAAAACCCGTGGACGGAGAAACTTTGTTCATTTACCTGGCAATCACCAAATTTGTTGCTAGAGCGGTACTAGTACAAGAAGAAGAAGGCGTACAAAAGGCGGTTTACTATGTAAGCAAGCGGTTAATCGGGGCAGAGTTGAGGTATCCTCCCATCAAAAGATTAGCCTATTGCTTAATCTTGGCCTCAAGGTAGTTACGTCCTTACTTCCAAGCCCATCCCATCACAGTCTTAACCAACCAGCCCCTTCGGCAAGTTCTGCAAAAACCAGAGGCGGCTGGGCGTTTATTAAAATGGGCAGTCGAACTCGGGCAGTTCAATATTACATATTCACCGCAAGCAGCAGTAAAAGGACAAGTCTTGGCTGACCTTATCGCTGAATTCACTGAGCTCCCAGATGACGAGCAGTGCGAAAAACCTAGTGCGCCTGAGCCCCTAGTCAAAGCTCCTTCGTGGAAGTTATTCACGGATGGATCGTCCAACGAATCTCACGCAGGAGCAGGAGTGATATTGATAACGCCAGAAGGGCATCGATTTCAATGAGCTATTAGGTTCGATTTCACCGCATCAAACAATGAGGCTGAATATGAAGAACTCCTCGCAGGACTAAGGTTAGCCAAAGACATGAGTATAAAAGTGCTTGATATCTACAGTGATTCACAGCTAGTAGTGAATCAGGTCTTAGGGAAGTATCAAGCATGGGGCTTCAAAATGGTGGCCTACTTAAACAAAACTAGAGATTTTTTGGCGCAATTCGAGAAGTATACCCTCCAGCAAATGCCTCGGGATCTGAATGCAAACGCTGACGCCTTAGCCAAACTCCCAAGTGCGAAGGATGCTGACACCTTAAATATAGTGCCAGTAGAAAGATTATGCGAGCCGAGCATACGAGCGGATGAGACCAATATGGAAATCCAGATGGAAGATACATGGATGGCACCCTACTTGGAATATCTTACGAATGGTGTACTACCAGCAGATAGAAACAAAGCCAGAACTCTCCAAAGACAGGTTGCTAGGTATATATTGGTCGATGGTGTCCTTTACCGAAGAGGATACTCCATGCCACTGCTGAGATGCATTACACCGGAAAAGGCTAAAGAGCTCATGAGGGAAAAACATGAAGGCTTCTGTGGGGATCACGCTGGGGGGCAGAGCTTGTCAAAAAATATTATGAGGCAGGGTTATTTCTGGCCAACTATGAACGAAGATTCAATGGAGTTTGTGCGAAAATGCGATAAGTGTCAAAGATTTTCGAAGATGCCACGCGCAGCTCCCAACGAATTAAAGCAGATGCAGAGACCTTGGCCTTTCGCAGTATGGGGTATCGATTTGATTGGATCCCTGCCAACGGGAAAGAGTGGAGTAAAATACGCAGTCGTAGCAGCCGACTACTTCCCCAAATGGGCTGAAGCTAAGCCGCTCGCTACCATAACGTCCAACAAAGTTCTTGACTTTGTCATCAAGAACATTGTTTGCCGATATGGTTTACCTCGAAAAATAGTCTCAGACAACGGCACCCAGTTTGACAGTGACTTATTCACAAACTTCTGCGAGAGACATAGAATCGTCAAAAGCTTTTCTTCAGTTGTGCATCCACAAGAAAATGGGCAAGTTGAAGCAGTGAATAAAACACTCAAAGATACCCTGAAGAAAAGACTTGAAGATGCTAAAGGAGCATGACCAGAACAGCTGCCTGAAGTACTCTGGTCGTATAGAACTTCTCATCGAACAGCGGCAGGTCATACCCCGTTTCCTTAGAATACAGGTATGAAGCTATGTTGCCCGTCGAGTTAGATCTGCCCTCACATTGACGAATTACATACGACCAGGACCAGAATAGCCAACTGATGATGGAGTCCCTAGACTTGCTTGAAGAAATACGAGAAAAATCCAAACTCCGAGTAGCTGCGTACCAGCAAAAGGTCGCCCGGTATTTTAACTCAAAGGTGAAAGAAAGAAAGTTCAATGTCGGAGACCTAGTAGTACGACGAGTTTTCTTAAACACATGCGACCCAACTGCTGGAGTGCTCGGACCAAACTGGGAAGGACCTTACCAGATTGAGGAAGTCCTTCATCCAGGCACCTACAAGCTTCCACGCTTAAATGGAGATCTCGTTCCACGCTATTGGAACGAAGAACACCTGCGCAAGTATTACCAATAAACAATCCTTTTTAAAGGACTGGCTTGTATTAATTTTTACTTTTTACAAGTTTTGAAAAAGGGTTAGCCACGCTGTATGGCTAATCGCTTATAAGTGTAAGATCTTTTTAAGATCACTCATAAAGTCATGTTTAATCCATTTTTAATACGAGAATTATAAGGGACTGTGCGCAGCCAGTCATTCTTGCCAACCTTTGTAAATTTATATTTTACAAGTATTTGTTCATTATGTGTGTTGTTTTGCTGTATTATAAGTGTTGCATTTCCTACCGAGCAGTAATGTTCGTACAGGTCGTGGTCAAGGCAAGTGACCAAGGACCTAAAGCTCCTCGATCACTTGGGGGGCATATATACATCTATAGCAAAGCGTACCAAGAGGTATGTAAACACATGAACAAAATGAGTGAAAGCATGCTACGGTGCTTAGAGTATTTTTCAAATTTTATATTTTGTTAAATCAAGCCAAAGTACTATGCTAAGTTCGATCATGCGAACAGATGTTATAATAGACAGAAATATTATAATATCAAAAGGCATTCTTTTACACCGCGAGCAGTACTGCTCGGATGTAATTGTTTAATTAAAAGTAAAAAGCTGCCCTTGCTGCAACAAAAACAAATTGTCTTTACAATGCGACCCGTGGGCCATGAAAACGAAATAAAAAGAGAAAAATTCTTAAGGAGCTGGAGGGTTGGGAGAAGTGCCTTGGTCAGCCGAAGGACCAACTTCAGCATCAGCACCATTAATCCCCCCCTGCTAGGGAGATCTCTGGAGAGATAGGCACTTTGGCCTTTTCTTCTTCTTCCAGCCGAATGGCGCACTGCGCCATCAGAGTCCTCTTCAAATGTTCAGACAGGTAGTCAAAGTTAGCCTCCCGGTTATGCTTCCAGAATTCATAGAAGCAGAGGTTAGTGGCCTCCTTGTACTTCTTTAAATTCTTGGCCCCGGCCTCCTCGAGCTCCTGCACTTGTTTTTCAAGCTCCCTCGTTTCCTGCCTGCTGGCGATCAGATCAAGCTCATGCTGAACACATGCTTGAGTGTTGAGCCTGACACTTTCCCTGAATTTTTCCCGGGATTCGTTGGCTTTCTTCAGGGCATCTTGGGCGTCTAGAAGCTCCTTGGTGAGAGTAGCTTTGTCCTCGCACAGTTGTTCTTTCTGTTTGGACAGCTCCTTATTCTCCTCGAGCAGCTTGTTGTTGTTAGCCTCAAGTGCTTGCTTAGTCTCAGCAAGCCTGGAGTCAAAGTTCTTTCCCCGAGAAACCAACGCCCCAACACGGCGCCAGCCAGCAGTTAAAGTTAGCATCCTCTGAAGACAGAGAATAAGATAAAGTAAGGACAAGAAATCAGAAATAAATGATAAAGTAAACAGGAGATAACTTACGCTAACTACCTCATTCAGCCCTCTGTTGACAACCTGATCAGCCTCCATGGAGACAATTTCAGTAATGGCTGCCTGGCTGCGTTTGTGCTTGGAGAGCTTATATATCCTCTCCCTGGCTGAGCCGACCACGAAGCTGGGCAGGGAGCCTTCGGGCAAGGTGTTTAATGCCTCCTTGTCAGGAACCTTGGAGGAGGGCTGTGGATCAGCAGGAGTGGGAGTCGTCTGCTTGGGGGAGAGCGAAGGTGGTGAGTTCTCCTTTGAGGGAGCAGCGGCTGGAACATCGTTTGTTCGAGCCCTTCTTTGAGGGAGTCTTGCTGCTTTCCCCTCGAGCCCTCTTGCTATCCTTCTTCGGGACAGAAGAGGCAGCAGCAGCCTGGTAGCGCTCAAAAACATCTTCGGAGTCCATACCTGGACAAAAGGAAGCAACGCAAGCAGTAAGACTAAATGGTCATGCAGGATAAAAGAATGAAAGTAAAAGTATTACAAGTAGAGTACCCGTGCTACAACTACTGGTCGTTACATTATTTACTGAACTACCTACTGCCTGGAAGAAATCTGAATTTAAGGAGGGAGTATTCTTAAAGTTGCCATCCCCATCAAATAGATGAGAGGGAATTGGAAAGTGATTTAAAAGCGAGATTATTATACCGTTTTCATCCAACGAATCGTCAGAAAGTTCGGTAGGCTCAGCAGTCTTTTGTTTTCCTTTGCCCTCGAGGGCCAAGGGTTTCTCTGTTCGGTGAGGGATGGCAGGTTCCCTGATCGTAACCACAGTCGGTCTCCTCCGCGGAGGAGACGCTTGGGGTTGCTTCTCGGGTTCCACTTCGGCTTGGGCATTTTCCGCCGAAGGTCCACTTGACGCTGGTTGAGGATTCTAGAGGTCGGCCAACCTAAGGTTAGCCTCAGTAACTAAATTTTTGACACTCTTATCAGCATTCGGCATGCTGGCTAAGAGTGCCGCCCTTGAATCCATCCCTGGAGTTGGGATTGGACGTAACCATGGGCCTGGAACACAATGAAATGTCAAGACATTGTGGCAGAAAAACACTAAGCGAAGAAGCTAATGACTTAAGAATTTTTACCTCCTCGGGTGAAGGCCAAGTTGTCTGCGGCTAAGTCGAGAGTAAGGAAGTATTCCTGGTGATACCTCCCCACATTGGAGATGTGAGTAGTGTCGGACAGGAAAGTGCGCCCGGTTTCATGATGACAAAAGTGGAAGAACCCCATGCCTTCTAGGTTAGGGTTGGACTTAAGGTCAAAAAGAAAGTTGACCTCGTGAGGAGTGGGTTCTGGCCATTTTTTAAATTTGTAAAGGATGTAGAGTGCAGCGAGCATTCTACATCCATTTGGGGTAATTTGGAAGGGGGCAACTCCAAAGTAATTTTCCACCCCCTGAAAGAATGAGTGAAGAGGCAAAGTGGCGCCTGCTTCAATATGAAAGCACGACCAGGCGCTGTAGGCCCCACCTGGCAGGTTGGCCCTCTGGTCGAGGGAAGGTCTAACCAGGGTCACCCCTATCAATTTATACTTATTTAAGTAGTTGGCGATCATCTTGATCATCACTCTACTCTGGGGAACGACATGCCACTCGACATCCAGCTGAGCAGCGTGTCGAGGACGGGCATGCCTTTGTACATTGGTTTCAGGAACATTTTCGCTTCGACCACTGGTTGATGGGGCATCAGCAGTAGGCTGGCATGAGGAGTTAGGGATTTTCCTTTTTTGAGCTGTAGTTTTTGTTCGAGCCATTGTTTGGGTTGGAACTGGAGAAGTGTTTGGGCTAAGGCGAGAGAAAGGGATATCTGGTATTAGAATAGAGGGGTTTTCTTCGCCTTCAATGGGTTTTTCTCCTCCCCAAGGGTCTTGCATATGAACTGCAAACAGAAAAAGGAGGAGATAAGACACATAGCCTGGGGAGTTACATGGGAGATTGGGATAACGTTGCTCGCATCTATTGACCAGCAGCATCCTACCCATACACTAAGTTTGGTGCTAGCAGTTTGAAAAATGGATCAAAAAGGAAATAAAACGTTTTCTGAAAAGAAGCTTTTTCAACTCCTAAAGGGCGGGAAAAAACCCAATTTTTTCAACTAGCTTAAAGATCGAATTTTCACGTCGATCTTACGCCCTAAACCTATGATCCTTACTATCGAACTAGCTCCTAACTTATATAAAGCAGAAATACACTCTCTTACCAAGCATCAGATAGTTTACACAAAATCCTCATAATTTCTACTCAAGAACGCGGGAAATCACAGAGCACAGTAACTACATGCATGGCATCACGAAAAGTTTGAAAGACTGAGAGATTACCTGGGCAAAGGTTGGAGATTCAGAAAAATAAAAATTTCGAGTCGGAAAGATCTTCGGCAGGATGTCTGAATTGTTTCGAAATTCTGGGCTCTGGAGCAAAGTTCTTAATCAAATTGGTGAAGTAAAGGATTATAAGAAAGATAAAAAGGTTACTTATAGAGGCTGAAGTATAGCAAAAAGTGGCAATCATGACTTTCCCATTTTCAAAACGTGGGGGAGTGTATAAGTCGTCAAATTGGTTTCTTGAAAATCAAAAAGGCTTGATTAGACATAATTATGTCACGGTTTTCAAAAACGCAGGAAGACTCTGACAGATTTTGTGGGGCATATGAATGGTTGTTTCCCTAAAGTTTCTTTATTGCTGGTCGCATTAAACAAACTTGGGGGGCAAATGTTATCCAGAAAACAGGCATGGATGACATGGCAGACGTTTCGTACACGTGGATGACATTTGGTAGAAGGCTTGTTCGACCATCGACCAGAAAGATTTCTATGGCGCGACGCTCAATCGTTATATACTACCAGCTTGGTTGTATACTCGTTATATTTGGAGAAAATCTTATGCAGTTATGATCATATCCGAAATTATCTCCCATGATTTCCTGAGTATCTGATTATTTAGGAAAGAATATCTGTAACAAATTAATGTAATCTTCCTTGAGCCTATAAATAGAGAAAAATGGCTCAAGGAAGGGACTTTTGGATTTTTTGGCTTTCTAATTACTGAAGATTAGAGATTTAAGAGTGAACTAGAGCGATCATATTCGATATATTGTTTTGTTCTTCAGAGGTTGGTTAAACTCATTGAACCCTAGTTCTTTGATCACTCCTTTGAAATATTATATCAATAATAGCTCAAGTGGACGTAGGTTATTACCAGATTCTGGGGCCGAACAACTATAAATTCTTGTGTGCTTTACTGTTTTCGTCATTATATTCATTCTAACATATCTGTTTACATCAAGCATTTTTGACTCCGTGTCAGTTGACCAAAATCAGGGTCAACAAGCTGGATTAGCTAAGGATTAAATAGTGTCAGGTATGAATTTATTGTGGTATAAGGATCAGATTTGGAATCCGATGGACACTGAGATTAAATGGGAGATTCTGGATGAATCTCATGCTACTCTCTTATTCTCTTCATTCAGGCATCATGATGGTGTACCAGAGTTTGAAAGCTTTTTATTGATGGCCTGAGATGGAGAGGGACATAATGGAATACATGGTAAAGTTTTTAACCTCTTATCAGGTCAAATCAGAGCATCAGAAATTAGTGGGGCCATTGTAGCCTTTGAGTATTTCATAGTGGAAATAAGAAAGCATCGCGATGGGTTTCACGGTGGGGCTGCCCAGGATAGTGGGCCAATATGAGTTGGCATTGGATCATTATGGACCAGTATTCCAAGTGAGTTTATGTTTCTTCAAACAACAAGGAGTTGGGTCAACTATTCAATCAAATGATATTGAGCATGTTTCCCATCTCTTCTCGAGAAACAAGTGGGCTATTTTTTTGCAAAATTGTGCTCAATTTCATATGTGGCAATTCCGCCAAGATCTCTTCTTTAGTTGGGGGAAGAATTCGCATGAATCGGATTTCTATTAGTGAGAACAAGAAGTACAGCTGATCAGTTTTCAGATCTCTATGTGAGAGAGATAGTGCACTGTCATGGAATTCAACGTCTATCTTATCAGATGAAGACTCTATTATTATCTCCAGGTTTTGGAGGGGTTAAGGAAGGCGATGAGTATATAGATGGAATTCAATACAATTTTTTATTCTTAGACTGATGGTAAATCAGAGAGAGAAAGAGAGAGTTATCCAGTATTGGAAAGGTATATGTGTAACGCCCTGGATAGCCAAAACTGTTACACTGTGTGTTTATAAAGTGCCAGACTTGCTAATCAAGTCATTTAGTTAAAATCGTGATACTGGAACTATAATAGAACTAGGGTTTAAAATGGTTTGGTCTCAAAAGCCACTTTTACATTAAGAAACGTTATATGTTTACACGGGATCCCAAAAATACAAGTTTAAAGATCGTTTACAAAAGTTACAAGGTTCAAGTACAATAACTAGCCTTACTAAGGCAAAGCAAACAGTTAGGTAGTACTTGTCCTGACCCACTCCTCGACCATGGTGATCGAACAGCTGGCTATGTACATTCCACCTCGGAGCTCTCCATCTCAGGCTTGGTCCAATCTGCCTTTGCCTTTACCTGCACCACGTAGCACCAATGAGCCAAGGCCCAGCAAGAAAACATAACAATAGAGCACAAGCAATCAACAGACAAACCCATATCTCACAATGCATCACAAGTTCTCAAACATATACTCATTCAGTATAATCAAGTATCCAACATGTTAAGCATATCAATTCATATCATACGTCACTGCACAAATGATAACTAGGGCTAGCGCTCTCAGGCTGCTCCCTCTGTTATCCCACTGACTCCGGCCCGCTTAAGCCGAGCTCAGTGAATATTCTCGGCTACCAGTGGCCAAGCCGCGCCCTGTGTGCAAATACTATGTACGGCACTCTTAGGCCACTTTTACATGTCCCATGGCGAAATACCATCATTGACACGATACGATTCTCGGGAGCACTTAGTCCCTTCATAAACATATAATCAGGTGCAGTTCTCTTACCTTTCAATTCACTATCTTTGATCCCTTGACTCCTTGAGCATGATCCCCCTCAAGCTCTAGCGCTCACCTAAACACAATCATGGCCAAAGTCATTATCGAACCTCAAGTCCAAAACCTAGCCTCGGGGTCAATCCCGAGCCCCCGGGAAGTCCTAGTTCCACCAAACAAGGTGGTGGAATCAAACCCCAAACCCTTGGTCAAAAACCCTTGCAAATAACCCTAAAATCCCTTTCTGAAAACAGGGTAGCGCTACAGCGCTCATGGGAGGGCGCTACAGCGCTACAAACAGAAGCCAAAATCCCCTCAGCATTATGGCCTAGCGCTACAGCGCCCTAAGGCTAGCGCTGTAGCACTAGTCACAGGCAGACCAACACCAACTTTTTCTCTTCTGCGATTTTCTCGAACCAACCTCAACCAAAACTCTTCCAACTCCTTCCCAAACTCAAAAACAACCTTATGACCATACTCCACTCATCCCAAGCACCCCAAATACCTAGAACTTAAGCACATGCATCCCCAAACTCAAAATCCACCATAGCCACTCCTAAGCTCTAAAACTCAGCTGAAACCAATTGAACAGCAAAGTTAGAGTTTAGAATTTATACCTTTGATAGGATTTTGACCACAAACTGTCTCTAGACCTACTTGGCTTGCTTCTCCTTAACCTTTGCCCTGAATTTCCCCAAAGTTCCCCATCAAACTCAACTTATACACCATAGTTCAGAAACCAAACAAGCAACTGAAGAAATTACAGAACCTTACCTCAAGTGATGGCCTAACCTTGCTAAACCCTTGTCAAATCCTCAATCTTAGCTCAGTAACCTTGTGGCTTAATTGAACTAGCTCTCCTCTGAATTTTGCTTCAAGAAGAATGGAGAAAAGTGGTAAGAGAACCACAAACTGACTCAAGGAGAACCACTCTGTTTTCCTTCCTTTCTTTTCCTTTCCTTTTTCTTTCTTTTCAGACTTCTGTAATATTCTACAAATCCCACTAACATAAAGCCTCAGTAATACCCATCTTTAAAAGCCAAATGACCTTAATGCCCTCCCTATTAATTCTAAACCCTTTAATCTTCTTAGGGGCATTTTAGCCATTTTACCCAATTCCCGCTAATTCCTCGAGTGTCTCTACTATTTCCCACTTAATTCCCGACACCTAATTAACCACCAATAATATTCCTCAATGTCCAAATAAACTCCAGTATATTCGCTAAATTCCCATTTATATCCCTAAGCTCACCCCAAGCCAGGTACAAATCCCCGCCATGATTTTTCCGCTACTTTGCTCACTAGGACCGTCTCGAGTCACAGATCACAGATATATCCACATAATAATGTGGTCTCGACAATTATCACATATATCAATACAATTATGCCCATAATGGCCAAAATTATGATTATGCCCTTCTAACCTAATCAGGGCCTACATGCATACTAATACACATAGTCATGCATCTCAAATATTCAAATAGTCATATAACATGCTGTAAATCATAATCATGCATATTAATTATTAAAACCACACATAATTCCCAATATGCCCTCCAGGCACACTAATCAAGGCCCTTAAGCCTTATTAGTGAATTTGGGTCGTTACATTATGAGATGTATTATGTTTGAGAATGTTTATCACCCGTTCATTGAAATGAGATGGGTGAGATGTTATATCTGGATCCTGAGGTGGTTTAGGGGATCATTGAGATTATTAGAGGTTAGAGCTTGGATGCTCACTTCTTAGAGTAAATGGAAAAGTTTTACTGAATTGAAAAGTAGGAACATGGAATTCGAAGTAAAAGATTATATCTTCCTTAAAAGTATCACCATGATAAGGGGTGAGGAGAAAGAGGCAAGTTGATCCCTAGAATAGTATAACAGTTGGAATCCTAGATTATTTTGATAGTTTGAGTCCTGGATAAGACTGGTCAGGTTGACTTTCGATTGGCCTTATCATTGGCACTGTCAGTTGTATACAGTGTATTATGTATTTCCATGCTGAGGACATGGGTTAAAAGAAACTCATGAGTTGAGTTATAAGAATATAGGGATTTGAGGCTTAGTTATCCTGTAAGAAATAGCAAGTCCAGATATGAACAGAAAGAATAAGATTCTAAGAAACAAAGTTATACCTTGGGTTAAGGTAATGATACAAAAATAGTGAGGTCGAGGGAACGACCTGGGAAACTGGAATCAGTTGTGCGGAATTTATATTCTGGGCAGTTCAGATGGCTATGGGTGCTGAGCCCAGGTGACTATTTCGTCACACGACTATGGGTGCCAAGCCTCATAGTGACTTGTTCGTCAGTCACTCATCTGATTAGAGTCATTGCCAGAAAGCCCAGGTGACTGCTTTGTCACATGGCTATGGGTGCCGAGCCTCGTTGTGACTTGCTTGTGAGTCACTCATTACGGTTTAACAGAACCTTGAAGTGATATTCACTCATCTGTTCAGGGCTATAAGCTCTGTATGATCTTAGTGATCATCATTTGCATGGTTGTGGGTGCTGAGCCCGTGGTGACTTGCTTGTCAGTCATTCATTATGGTTAATGGAACCACCAGTGTTAAATCACTCATCTGATTAGGATTGACTTGATAGTCATCCAATTAGGATGGCAGGATTTCTTATCCTAGATTCCCCAGCATTATCTGAGGTTATTTGCATGCTTGAATAGAGCTATATTTGCTAGGCATGCCAGATATGATTTGATGTCATGATATGACTGTTCATGAGCATATTGAGTTTTCTTGTTGGGCTTCGGCTCATGGGTGCTATGTGGTGCAGGTAAAGGAAAAAGAAAGCTGGACCATCCTTGAGTTGGAGAGCTTATGTGACGATGTGTACATATGCGGCTGCTCGACCGCCACGGCCGAGGGTTGAAAGAGGAACTAGGGTTAAACCCTGTTTTGTTGCTTAGATCGGCTGGTTGTAAATATTTTCTTGTAATGAACCTTTAAATTAAATTTTTGGGATCCCAATGTATACGGTAAACATTCTAATGAAAAGTTATATCTTAACCAAAAAATTTATCCCTAAATCGCTAATCATACTTAGTTACACGATTATGGCCAAATGACTCGATTAACGAGTTTAGCACTGTTTTAAAGGCACACCGTAATGGTCCATGGAGTTTAGGGCGTTACAGATTCTGCCAATCTGGGTAGTAAAATCCTTCATGAGCCTTAACACTTGAGTTTCTGAGCTAAAAACCTTCAAATAGCCATTATTTTGCATTTGAGCCGCGGTCCAGCCCCTTAAGTTAGAGGAAAAACGCCTCTCTGCTGAGGGACATGAGGTGCGGCGCGCTACACCTTGCGTCGCGACGCACCTAGGCAATCAGGGACTTTCCAGCCTCTTCGACACACACGAGCCATGGTGCCTGAAGAACAGGGTAGTGACTCGAGCCCCCAAACCCAGAAAATCAAACTATTTCCTGCGTTTTCCTCAAGCCTAAACCTCAGTTTCATACCCCAAACACCAATTTAACCTAGAATCAAGCCTATACTTCCCTTCCACACAACCTAGGCTCCATAACATATCTCAGAAACAATTTATATTGTAACACCCTAGGTCGCCAAGACTGATACACTGTGTGTTATAAAGGTGCAAGACTTGCTAATCAATCCAATTAGTTGAAAATGTGTCGCTAAGACCATTAGTGAACTAGGGTTAAAAAGGTTTTGGTCATAAAAGATACATCTCATATAAATAAATGTTTTTTACATGGGATCCCAAAAGAAATAATGTTTGAAGGCAGTTACAAAATTTCAAGGTATAAACAACCGCTAGCCACTCTAAGGCAAAATAGACATTTAAGGTCCTCTTGTTCCTGTCCCTCCCTCAACCGTGGCGGCCGAGCAGCTAGTCATGTACATTTTTCCTATAGAGCTCTCAGAGTTAGGGTTGATCAAGCTTACCCTTGCCTTTACATGCACCACGAAGCACCCGTGAGCCAAGGCCCAGCAAGAAAACATAACATCATAGCACAAATAATGATAATAATCAAATAACTCTTTAACATGTTCATGAACTTGACAGTCCATATTAATCACATAATCCATAGACATAGCCAGGAAATCCACAAACTAATACTCAACTATTCGGCATATCACATTCATCAGTTAACAACGACAACCAAAACACATAATAATCAGGGTCGACGCCCTTAGGTCGCACCCTCTGTTTACCCCACTGACTCCGGTCTGCTTAAACTGAGCTCAGTAAATATTAAGCTATCCTCAATTACCAGTGGCTGAGCCACGTCTTGTGTGCCAATGTAAACTCTGGCATTCTTAGGCCGTTCTTTTACTATTCACATGGCATAATACCACCTTACAAAATGCATACAAGAATAGGGAACCCTTAGTCCCGTCATAAACTCACAACGAGGTGCAGTTTTCTTACCTTTAAGTATTCTGATTACAAGAGATGACCCTTGAGCACGATCTGTTTCCCGAGCCCTAACTTACACCTAGTTACAACCAAGATAAGGGATTCCATAAAAAATAATTGTATAAGGGTTTCCGGACCAAGTTCTAGCCTCCGGGACACCGAATTCCACCAAACATGGTAGTGGAATCGATGCCGAACACCCTAGGTTAGGTTCCCGCACCTAAAATCTCCATAAGGCCAAAAATGACCTTAAGAGTCGCGGCCCAAGCTTCCTATGCCGCTGCCCGCCCCTATCCAGAGGCCTAGCCTCATCAAATAACAGACACGGGCCGCGGCCCAACACTCCCCATGTCGCGGCCCGCCCCTCTTCCTCAACTCCCATCTGCTACAGAGGGTCGCGACACACCAAGAACTAAGCCGCGACCCGACCCCTTCGAACCCAGAAAACCCACTATTTTTAACAATCAAACCTCACTCAAATCCACCCAAAACCATCCTAATGATACAATTCAACTATCATAAATATCCTAACATGTTTCCAGCAGCAAAACCCAACAAAAACCTAGCTTAGAAACTCATCAAAATTTCACTTTGATCTTTGAAACCCATAAGCTCAAGAACACTAAAACCAGCCAAGAGAACACATAATTCAGAGGCTAAACTATAAATTAGAGCTTACCTTCACTGAAGAACCAATCCACCAAGAAATTGTTGAGCTAACTCCCAAGTCCTTAGCCCTAATTTAGTCTTCAATTTCAAAACCCAAAAACTCTTAGAACTCAACTAGAACTGCATAATTTAATCAGCTAAACCACAATTCAACACTTACCTAAATTACTGGTCTGAACCTTCAGATTGCTACTGAGATATCCCCCAAGATTCCAGCTTAAACCTTTGAATTTCCAACCAAATCTTCCTTAGTTTCAATGGTTCCTTGAGAGAAAGAGAGAGAGAGAGAGAGAGAGAGAGAGTTGAGCTGGGAGAAGAAGGGACGGTTTTTGAAAATTCCAACTATTTCCTCTATTTTGTTTTATCTTACTTAAGTAAATCCCAGAGCTCGGGGTACCAAAAACGTCCCCAAGAGCAAAATGGTAAATTTCCCCAATATTTCCTCCTAAGCTTTCTCACCTCAAATATATCTTCAATTACTTATTCCCGTAACCCGATAACCCAAATAACTGTCTAATAACCAAAATACCCCTTGACTTGCCTCGAGTCATGTATTGGGTTCCATTGTGACTTTTTCCCACTAACTGGCTCCCTAGGATCGCCTCAAGTTGCATGCTGTAGATATATCCACATAATAATATGATCTTCACAATTATAACATATAATCGCATTTACCTCAACGGACTAAAATTACAAATATACCCCTTTAAGCTAAACAAGTGCTACATGCATACTAATACTCTTAGACATGCATTTCATATATTCATATAATCATATAAGCATGCTTATCACAGAATCATGCATTAAATTATTTAATTCACACATAAACAAATTATGCCCTCCCGACATACTAATAAAGGCCCTTAAGCCTTAATAGTGATTTTTGGGTCGTTACTTATATACTCAGCAAACATCCAAAATCATACTTAGAATCCATTTTCATTCAAACCTCTAACCCTAGTAGAATTAAACATGAAGATCAAGTCCAAGAGCTTACCTCTGAATTGTACTCGACCCTTAGCTGATCCCAACCATAGCCAGCCTCCAATTCTTCAAAGAACTATGCCTAAAATCCTCCAATTGATCCAAGTCTTCAAACACCAAGGGAGAGAAAGAGAGAACCGAAGGAGAGAGAGAGACTTTTGTTTTCTTCTAATGTCTCAGCTTATCCCTTAACCTTAAGTTGAAGTTGATGCTTAAGTTTATCCCTTTAGCCAAAAGTCTAAAATGCCCCTTACGTCTATCCAAACCCTCAAGTGCCACCAAAGGCAATTCATCATTTACCATGTCCCGTTAATTCCTCGAGTGTTCCTATAAATTCCCATTTAATCTTGTCATGTCCAAATCATTGCTAAATTACTACCTGTTACCCGGTAATTCCCAAAAACATATAACATTCCCAAAATACCCCTAGGCTCCTCCCAAGCCGGGTATTCGAACCCGTTGTGACTTTCTAGATAAACTGCTCCCTAAGCCGTCTCAGATCTTGCATTACAAATATATCACAACTCACTCATGGTATCAATCATAGTATACTCAAATATTACATTTATGCCCTCAACGGGATAAAATTACAGATATGCCTCTAAGAGCCAAATGCGGCCCACATGCATTTTTAATTCACCTAAACATGCATTTCTAATCACACAACCATCAAATTCATATATTAACATAATTAAATCAGTTATTACCCTCTCGACACCATGATTAAGGCCCTAAGCCTTATTAGCAAATTTGGGACGCTACACGGTGTCTTACAGAGAATTTATCCTCAGATCCGGAGGAGCTTTTCCTCTACATCCTTTCTTTGTTTCACTCATTGTGGTTTTTTAGAATGATCAGGCATAACAAATTTATTTTGGAAACTCGTTGATTTAAATGGTTGGGAACATAATATACATATATGTAATCTATACTTTTCAAAGAGGAATTGAATAACTTAAGGGTTGGCTTTTGGAAGTGAAAGGTTATTGAGCTCAAATTCATAAATAAGTTTATTAATTAACCTTCGCTAGTAAAGTTAATGGTAGGTAATGAAACAATATATAATTAAAGAGGTTAAACGGTAATTAATTCCTACTTTAATTATGAACTATTAATAGAAGATTGAATTGTATGTAGTGATTAAATCGATATTGTAATGCCATGGATAACCAAGACCATTACACTGTGTGTTCAAAATAGTGCTTAACCTGCTAAGCAAGTCATTTGAACTTAAATGTGTAATTAAAGACTGTGTCAAGGTCAAGTAGTAAAAGATTTGGTCAACAAAATGTTTATTATTCATTAAAATATTAAGTTCATATACGGTATCCGAAAAATCAGTTTACAGATTGGTAAAAGATAAACATATACAATTTAGTCGTCCTAAGCAGAAAAAATAGGGTTTAATCCTAGTTCCTCTTAAGCTACCCCGACTGTGGCGATCGAGCAGGCTGCATATGTACACACCACCCCTGAAGCACTCAAACTCATGGCTGGTCCAGCTATCAACTCCCTTACCTGCACCATGTAGCACCTGTGAGCCAAGACCCAGCAAGAAAACTTATAACAACATGCACAAATAGGCAACGATATAAAGACAGTAAATATAATTTACCAGATTCAATTACTCAATAGAGTACAAGCGTTAAGCTACACAACGACAAACATATATTCTCAAACATACATTTCAATCAGTTATACAAATATTCAAGGTCGACACCTTTAGGTCGAGCCCTCTGTTTACTTAATTGACCCCGACTCGCTTAGGTCGAGTCCATTGTTTATTTAGCTGACCCCAGCTCATAGTGGCCAAGTCGCGTCCAGTGTGCTAATCATCAGCCCCGACTCCCTTAGGTTGTACTTTCACATTTCACATAATAACAATACAGTTACACAACACATATATCCTGATACAGGGAACCTTAGTCCCAAATACAACCACATGGGTGCAGTTTTCTTACCTCAGATCCCGAGCGGCAAGCATATAATGGCCTCAAGCACGATCCTTAATTCTTGAGCCCTTGCGTTAAAACCCCTACTGCATATTAAGCCCTTGAATTAAATCTTTAGTGATCCTAGCTTAAATTCTCTAGCTCCAAAGCTCAAATTCTCAACTTTTTCCTCAGCAATTCACCAAGAACTC
Organism: Humulus lupulus; assembly: GCF_963169125.1. Taxonomy (NCBI): domain Eukaryota; kingdom Viridiplantae; phylum Streptophyta; class Magnoliopsida; order Rosales; family Cannabaceae; genus Humulus; species Humulus lupulus. The sequence goes on along the minus strand of NC_084797.1, from coordinate 88,101,826 downwards.
TACTTGCCTCAATGCCCACCAAGGAAGAAGTTTTAAACCGACCAAAGAGGGAGAGAGAGAGAGAGAGAAATATACTCTGCCTATTTCCTTGTGTCTACATGCTTCTAATGAGCCTATCCTCAAACCAAAAAGACCATATTACCCTTGATATTAACTCAACCTCCTAATTGCCCTTAAAGGAAAAATGATTTGCCCCCCGTTTCCTGCTAATTCCTCAAGTCATCCTATCGATTGCCAATTAATCCTGTCATGCCCAACTAATTACTAAATATTTGCGCATTACTCAATAAACCCCAAATATACATTGAACTTCCCAAAATACCCCTAGGCTAACCCCGAGCTTGGTATTGGACCCCGTTGTGACTATTCCGCCAATCTGCTTACTAGGATCACCTCGAGCCATTTACTACAAATATATCCACATAATAATGTGGTCTCAATCATTTACACACATATAATCACATTTATGCTTGCGACGAGCCAATATTACAAATATGCCCCAATATCAAGAATGGACCCACATGCATATTTAATACTCATAAACATGCATATAATTATACTCACATTATCATATATTTCATGCATGCCACATAGTCATGCATTTAATTAGTTAATCATAGATATATTCAATTATGCCCTCCCAGCACGCTAATTAAGGCACTAAACCCTGTTAGCATTTTTGGGATGATACATATATCCTCTTTCTATATATTTAAAAGTACTCAATAAATAAATGCCTAGAATTACAAGACTGGAGTCTCATATTTTAAGTGGAATAATATTAAAATTAATGAATTAAGGTTATTATATTAAAGAGCTTTAATTAATAATATAAATTTATTGGAGTTTGAAATTATAGGTCCATAGGTCTCTAAGATAGTTCTATCAACACTATTCAGGGTAAGAGTTGAAATTGGGAGGCATACTTGGAAGAAATTTGTTCTTCAGGGTCAAATATGTAATTGAGAAAAATTAATTAATTAATATATTAATTTTCAAAATTAATATATTAATGAATTAATTAGTTTTATTTGTTTAAATAATAATGTGAAAAAATAATTCAAATGATTCAAAACTGGATTGAATTAATTTGAAATTTATTTATTAATTAATCTGATAAAGTTGGTTGTCAAGTTTAGATATCTTTTAATAAATAATTATTAAAGAAAAGTGGTTAAGACACATATCCCTGAAATATGGATATGCTACATGCCTGATTGGCGTGTGAATCGTTCCAAGACTGAGTCTTAGATATTTCATTTATTTATTTAATCTTTGGTTTATAAATTGAATTTTCAATTTAAATAATCCTTTTATAAATCTATCTGATAGAAAATTAATTTCAACACACAGAAGAGATCCTAGAGAACTCAAAAGCTTTTCACATAGAGAAAAATATATCGTATTTATTTTCTCTAACCCTGAAAACTGTCTTAGACCTACTATTTGAAGATCTCATGAGTTTAGTAAATCTTGTGAATCATAAATTTTTTCACCAATACTCTATGTGTCCACACACGTCTTGAGGTGTAGAGGTACATCTTGGAAGATCTTGGTCTGAGTACTCACAAGATTGCTTTGGATTGGATGTTCGTTGGAGTTACTAAAAGATAGCAAGGATTCTTGATTGTTATACAACTGGTGTTCTACTCTAAAATTTAGCACGAGTTTAATCACTCAACTAGGGGTACCGTTGGCAGATGAACATATGGAAAAAGTAGAGGAGTAGAACATCTAGCTAATGATGATGTGAGTAGCTTGAGTTAGGATTTGATAACACGATATTCAAGTAATTGGCAGGTCACCTCTTAGGACGACGGTCCAGTTCGAGACATGTCACGGCCAGATCCCCTTTATGGCGCTATGAATATGTTCAGCTCATGTAAACCTGGTCATGATGCATACTGAAGGATCTCGAGAGACTCGGAGGCACTTTATACGCTCATTAATGCATAGGTTGTATTGCACATTTATTATTTATTATTGTCCAAGATAACAAGAGAATATTCTATTAGGCAATCATATCCCTATGTGTAACGCCCTGGATAGCCAAGACCGTTACACTGTGTGTTTATAAAGTGCCAGACTTGCTAATCAAGTCATTTAAATAAAATCATGTTATTGAAACTATAATGGAACTAGGGTTAAAAACATTTTGGTCTCAAAAGCCGCATTTTCATTAAAAAGTATTATCTGTTACATGGGATCCCAAAAATATTAGGTTTAAAGACCGTTTACAAAAGTCTCAAGGTTTATATACAACAACCGGCCATACTAAGGAAAAACAAGCAGTTAGGTGATCCCTGTCCGGGTCCACTCCTCGATCGTGACGGTCGAACCGCCAGCTATGTACATTCCACCTCGGAGCTCTCCACCTCAGGCTTGGTCCAGCTTGCCCTTGCCTTTACATGCACCACGTAGCATTCGTGAGCCAAGGCCCAACAAAAAAACTCAACAACAACAAAGCATGAACAGACAAGTTGATATCTCACATTGCATCACATAATCTCAACCATGTAATCAGTCAGTACCATCAAGTATTCCACATACTAAACATATCAATTCATAACATGAACAGTTCACAAATGATAACCAGGGCTAGCGCTCTCAGGCTGCTCCCTCCGTTATCCTGTAGTTCTTGGCTACCAATGGCGAATTCGCGCCCTGTGCGCTAGTATCATGTATGGCACTCTTAGGCCGCTTTTACATGTCCCATGGCATGATACCAACATTGACACGACACAATTCTTGGGAGCACTTAGTCCCATCACAATCATACAACCGGGTGCAGTTTTCTTACCTTTCAATTTACTGGTTTCCGATGCCACGAAGCCGCGAGCACATTCCTCTACACCGAGCCTCTCCAAAGACCTAGTCACAACACAAATGAAACATCCTTGTCACTAATCATTCCAAAACCACTTCCCGGAACCAATCCTACACTCTCGGAATCCCCCAAATCCCTAAAAAATTGCCCCGAAGACATCCCCCGGACCAAAGGCTCAAAATTGCAAAATCCCATGCGCTGAAATTGGCCTAGCACCGCGGCTCCCAGCAAGTTAGAGCTGCGGCGCCCAGCAAGTCAGAGAACTTGCTCTGCCCAGAAACAGCCTCTCGCCGCGGCGCTCCTTCGCGAGCCCAGAAATCTGGGTTTTTCCTTGCGTTTCTCCCGAACCCAAATCACTCCAAACCATCCCAAGTTCATACCTAAGCCCCAAAACCAACTCAAAACCCCACACAGACCAATTAACAACCTATAAACATTATAATCTAGCTCAATTACACAACCACCCACAGAATTCACACTTAAATTTCAGATTCAAACCCTTGAGCCAAAGCTTGAGAAAGTGTAAACCAGCCCCTTTAGATTCTTAAACCATAACAGCTACGAAAATTAAACATGATACACTCTTACCTCAGTCAAGAACCCAGCTTGAATTCTCCTCAACTATAGCTTCAAATCACCTTCTCTTTTGATTATTCCAACTCTCTGAGTATTCTCGGCCTAGGCTTGATTTGATAACTCTAAACCCCTTGATTCTCCTTCCAAGAGCCAAATTCAGCTTCCTTCTTCTCTTTTTCTTCTGCTCTATATCTAGGTCTCCAAAATTCAGCATAAACCAATTGCCCAAAGTGTTATACATGATTGCATTTTCCTTAGCTGAAACTTATCTAAACCATTGCCAAAAGTCCACTTTATCCCTCCACAAATATCTCTTTCTAACTAAACCTCAAGGGCACACTTGTCCTTTTATTAACTTTACAATTTTACCACTTTTCCAACAAAACCTGTTACTCTCTATAGTTACTAACAGTTACGCAGGTTACCAAATTACCAGTTACCATTATCTAAATTTCTAGGACCGTCTCGGCACGTGCATCACATTGATATCACCACACCCACGTGGTACAAATCACATAGCATAATTATCACATAACATAATACACATAGTCATATAACATGCTTTAAATCATAATCTTGCATCTTAATCATTAAAACCACACATAATTCCCACTTTGCCCTCCAGGCACACTAATCAAGGCCTTAAGCCTAATTAGTGAATTTGGGTCGTTACACTATGTAAATTGGAATTATCTGTATTAAATATAGACAATATTTATGCACACAGTTACCCAAACATGTCAAGGAAATTCCACTATAAATATAATGGATAATGGACAGGAAAAGGGGGCTGCTTTTTTGTAATATTGAAACTCTGCATAAATTGTGAGAGAAGAGCAATAATATTGTCTCGTGGATTAGGTGGATTTTAACAACTAAACCACGTAAAATTGTGTGTGTTCATATAAGTTCGTTACAGTTTGCAAATAAGCACTAATACTCGAATTAGATTTCTAAATCTACTATTGGCGAAAAACCGCGTCAACAGTTTGGTGCTTTCGTTGAGAGCAAATTAGTGCTTAATCCTTTAAAAGTTTCATTCAACGCTCATCATGGTCGTTACTCGATCAATGCATGACAATGAAATGGAACAACTTGGTGGGCAAGAGGCGCATCATACAGTCGTTCCCACTGAAAGGGGCCCGGATGTTCAGTAACATCTTGGGAAGCAACTGGTTGGCCTAGACGACACTGGGAGTTCAATATCACGCCCACCAAATCCTAATCCAGGATATCTAACAGCCATCGAGATGGAGAATGCCCAATTAAGGAACCATCTTGCTAGGGCAAACAGACGGATCGAAGAGGTCCTGGCATGATTATGCCGTCTTGCAACCGATGCTAATGTCAGAAAGAGGCAAAATGGGTCCCGCAAAGGTTAACTAGGCTTTCGAGCGGACTAGTTAAACTTAACCAATCTAGCAGTTGTTCGTAAGTCAAAAGAGAAAATAGTTGATTTTAAGTTTTCACTTATGGATTAGAGAATTGTCTTAAAATGAATTTGAGATTAGTCTTACCTGCCCTAACTCCGGTCCATTAATTTTCAAATTAATTTATCGTGGAATTAGTAATAACTAATTTGTTTTGTTATTTAAATTTTTTGCATTCATGCATCATATTTACTATTCCAAAAGCTTACTGATATTCATAATATATGTTGAATTCATTTCCTACTTTATTTATTTATTTCAACAATGATGAATAACTCAAGCCATGTTACTGCTTTACTTGCAAATGAAAAACTCACTAGTGATAATTTTATGAAATGGAAATCGAACATGAACAATGTATTAATTTGTGAGAAGAACAAGTTTGTCTTTACTGAGGAATTTCCTTGAGGTCCCTGCTGCCACTGCTCCTAAAACTGCAAGGGAGAAGTACGATGCTTGGAATTTATCCAATAACAAGGCTAGATGCTACATGGTTGCAGCTATGAGTGATGTACTAAAAAAGAAGCATGAAGGCATGGAGACTGCATATGAAATATGGGAGTTTCTTCAAGCCATGTGTGGACAGTAATCCAATCAATGCAGACATGAGGCTACTAGAGTCTATTTGAACATGAGAATGAAGAAAGGAGTTTCTATCAGAGAACATGTTCTAAACATGATCAATGCAATGCACGATGCAGAAGTTCATGGAGCAACCATTTGATGAGAGGACTCAAATTAGTCTGATACTTGAATCACTCACACCAGCTTTTTCTAGATTTACTACCGTGTTATGATTAAGTTGGAGTATAATATGACTTAGCTATTGAATGAGTTGCAGACTTTTGAACCACTCAATAAGAGTAATTGAAAAGTAGAAGAAGCAAATGTTCCTGATTCTAAAAATTCCTCTTCAAAAGGGAAAAATAAGAAGGTATGAAAAGAGCTTGAAAAGTCATCCAAAGGTAAGGAGAACAAACATAATAAGGATAACAAAACCTCCAGAAAAAAAGCAACCCAAAGGGACATGCTTTCATTGTGGAGTTAAAGGTAAATATGATTTACTTGTGTTCAGAAGCCTGCTTAGTGGAAGATGATACATCATCCTGGATTGTTGATTCTGGTGCCACTAACCATGTTTGCTTTTCTTTACATATTCTTAATTCTTCGAGGGAGCTTGCTCATGAGGAGGTGATTATGAGGGTTGGCAGTGGTCAAGTCGTCTCTGCCAAAGCAGTTGGAACAACCCATTTAGAATTTGATAAAAATCAATTTCTTGTTTTGGACAATGATTATTTTATTCTTGGATTTACTAGTACCTTAATTTCAGTTTCTATGTTGCATGAACAAGGTTTTGATATTTCCTTTAATAATAATTTGATTGTTATCTCAAAATCTTGTATTGAAATATGTCATGCAAAATCCGATGATGGGTTGTATAAACTTAAGGCAAAAGAGCGATCTGTATACAACTCTGAAATGTTTAAAGTTGCAAACCCAAGGTCTATTAAACATCAAAAGACTAATTCTGACAGTGAAACATATCTATGACATTTGAGATTGGGGAATATTGGTTTGGATAGAATTAACAGACTAGCAAAGGAGGGACCTTTAAGATAATCAACCATTGGTTCTCTTCCAGCCTGTGAATCCTGTCTGGAAGGCAAGATGACCAAAAGACCTTTCTCTAGAAAAGGTTTAAGAGCCGTAGAACTACTCTAACTCGTACACATAGATGTGTGTGGACCACTTAATGTGCAAGCGAGAGGAGGGTTTGAATATTTCATCACTTTCATTGATGATTATTCAAGATATGGTTGCCTATGTTTGATGCAAAATAAATCTGAAACTTTTAGAAAGTTTAATGAATTCCAAGTGGAAGCTAAAAAGCAATTAGGTAAATCACTGAAAGTTCTTCGATCTGATCGAGGAGGAGAGTACTAGGATTATGAATTAAAGAACCACTTGTGTGAGAATGGAATTTAATCCCAACTCACTGCGCCTGGAATGCCACAGCAAAATGGTGTTTCAGAAAGAAAGAACAGGACGTTATTAGACATGGTTAGATCAATGATGAGCTACTCATCATTGCCACTGTCATTCTGGGGATATTCCATCAATGTGCAGTGTACATATTGAATGTTGTTCCATCCAAGTCTATCAAGAAGACATCATTTGAATTATTGAATGATACTAAATCTAGTTTACACCATTTTTGTACTTGGGGGTGTCCAGCACACGTGCTGAAAGAAAAGACTGGAAAACTGGAATCTCTCACTGAACTGTGCTTGTTTGTGGGTGTTGACGCGGTTTTTTTGCCAATAGTAGATTAAGAATCCAATAAGAAAGATATTACTGCTCTTTTCTAAACCGTAATGAATTATATGAACAACTTCTCACACTCACAATTTTACGTGGTTCAGTTGTTAAAATTCACCTAGTCCACGAGACAATATTATTAATCTCTTAAAATTTCTACAAAATTTTTGTATTACAAAAAGCCATCCCTTTTCCTATCCATTATCCCTGATATTTATAGTGGATATTCCATGACAAGTTTGGGTAACTGTGTGCATAAATATGGTAAACAATCAATCAAGATAATTCCCATTTACCTAGGGAGACGATTGCCTATGGAAATTACTCCCGTTATCTCGGGCAATAAATGTGTAATACAATCTGGGCATTAATGAGTGTATATGGGACCTCCAAGTCTTTCGAGATCCTTCACTATTCATCATGACCTGGTTTCCACGAGTTGAACATCTTCATCGAGCTAGTGATCAAAGAGTGTATGAACTTTAGTTTGGATTATGTTCAGAGCATCCTAAAGGCGATTTGGCCATTACATGTCTCGAACTGGATTATTGTCCTGAGAGGCGATCTGGAGATTATCCACATGTCCCACTGCCAACTCCTAACTCAAGCTGCTCACATCAACATTAGCTAGACGTTCTACCCGGCTACTTTTTCAATGTGTTTAACTAATAGTTGTACCCCTAGTTAAATGATTGAGTCCACGCTTATTTTGGGGACAACATTCCCCCCCCCCCCAAGCTACTACTCATGCTTGACGTCGTCATTTTCTTGACACACACAGATGGGGCTTTTAGGATTCTGTCATGTGAAATCGTGCTGACCCACTACTCGAGTGTTAAACACATGGTCATCTGTAATTGGCGCCTGTTCTGGTTTCAAGGACTGTGACAAATGTCCTGTCAACTTTTTGCCGCAACACAGGTCATTTAATATTGTCCTTCGGGGCCTAGAATGATGTGCCCTAAAGCAGGTGCTTTCCTTCCCCTGGACCAGTACTTCTTAGACTTTTTAAAATACATCGAACTAGATCCATTCCAGTTTCCGCCAAACTCGTATTGACCTTTGCTAGGGCTGAAATATTTATTTTTGAGGCATGAGTGGGAGGTCCCCAACCTGGCCGGTATTATGTACTTTTTCTGTCTCAAAGCCAGCCCTGATTAGAAGGGGCAATGTGACGGTTTCTACTACCTCACTCGTTTCCCCAACACAGCCTTCGTCATTGACCTCCCCAGCCACCCAAATGACTATAAAGATCTATTCTTTATGCCGAATTGGTTCAAGAACTGCACTCGCCGGTACTTCAACCATTCTCATAAATCTCCTAACTCTTTGAACTCCATTTGTGAATTCCCTTTTTTTTTTATTAAGTGTAACCCTCCCAACTAAGTTTGTTTATTGTGCAACTATATTCAAGTGGACAAGGCGATCTGAGACCCTTGGAGGTCAATACGAGACGTTGTCCCATCTTCCTTCAAAGGAGAGGGAATTCTTAAAGGTAGTGAACAATGCTACGATGGTGGCTTGCAATCTAATCCACAAAGATCAGACGCTGGCTATCAGAACCCAAGGTCCGCCTCCCATGCTTCCTGAGTTTCGTCCTCATCCTCAAGAAGTCACGCCCGTCCTTGAAGACGCTGAGGAGGAAGAAGAGGTGGCGCTGCTGATGCGCAAGAGAAGAGATTTTGAGGATGGGCAACATCCTAACCCAGACCGAGCTAAGTCTGGGCTAGCACCCAACACTTTTGGCCAAGATAACCCTTATAGATAATTAGATCAGGCTACTTTAAGTTTCAGGCTAATCCAATTAAACCCATGTCAACTCGTGAGTTGACATCTTGTTGACCCAGACCTGAACACACCCATCCACCAATGTGTGGATCATTGGGGGTACGCTACGATCATAGCTACCCCAGATGCACTGTTGTGGTACACAATACAATCCATTTTAGGTCCACCATTTTTTAGGAATATGGTTGTAACGCCTTGGATAACCAAGACCGTTACACTGTGTCTTTATAATTGTGCAAGACTTGCTAATCAAGTTGTTTAGTTCAAAATGTGACCATAAAGTCATAATCGAGCTATGGTTAAAAGATTTTGGTCATAAACGAATAATTTTTCACTTAAATAAATGTTTTGTATGTGGGATCCCAAAAATAGTGATTAAAGAACTAATTTACAACTTTCAAAAGTTAAATACAAGCAAAGGCCATTCTAATGGAAAAATACACATTCTAGGTTTTCCTGTCCATGTACTATCCCTTGGTCGCGGCGGACAAGCAGCTGAATATGCACGTCCCGCCCCCAAAGCTCTCCAACTCAGGGTTGGTCCACCTTACCCTTGCCTTTACCTGCACCACGTAGCACCCGTGACCCAAGGCCCAACAAGAAAACCAAATTGCATAGCATAAACAATAGAGGTAAACAAATGATCCATAAGGCAGTTAACCTGGTATTCAACATGTTATGGAGACACACAATCAGTGATGGAAATCAACAAATCACAAACCATAACTATCAGATTAACAATAGTAAGCATATCATAATCATCATACAATACTCAGGGTACCCTCTATTTAACCCTCTGACACCGGCTCGCTTAGGCTTAGCTCGGTGAACATTTAGCTGACCTCAGCTCTCTGTGGCCGAGTCACATCCTATTCGCAAATATTAGTCCCGACACTCTTAGGCCATTTATTTCATCCTCTCATGGCATATAATAATCATACAACATTTGTAATAAATCCTAGGGAATCTTAGTGCCAACAAAGCCACACAAAGGCTGTAGTTTTCTTACCTTTAAGTCTGAATGGAGTGAACGAAATGATTCCGAGCACGATCCTTAGCCACAAGCCTTGTCAATAAACCTAGTAACAAGGGCCAATGGGTATCTGTTAACTTCCAATCAAGATAAAACCTAGAGGACAGAAACTAGCCTCCGGTCCTTAAATTTCTACTAAACCAGGTAGTAGAAATTGTCCCGAGTGCCTAGGTTCGAACCCCTGAGCCTTACAAATTCTTGAAACAATTCTAAGGCTAAAAATCCACAGGCAGGTCGTGACATGGCTTAGTGGGTTGCAACTTGCCCTTAATTCAGAGAGCAAGCACCCCAGCCAAAAGGGGAGGCAGGCCGTAACTTGGCCTAGTGAGTCACGGCGCTCCCCCAAGTCAGAGGCTCTCGAGGCCAAAATGGCCACACCCACTGCAGCGCCCCCCAAGCTGGTTCGCAGTGCGCCACTTCGAACCCAAAAAATTTGGGTTTTCACTCCATTTTCCCAGCCAAGAACACCAAGAACCGATCCAGAATTTCCCCAACAATTCTCTTAAATTCAACCCCAAATCAGTTAGGAATTCAGGATCATAACACCCATTTTTTATCCCCAAAACCTTAGCAACAAAATCAAAGTCATTACCCCAATTCATCATCTAATATCATCCAAGAAATTCAATTTAATTCAACACTCAATTCATGCTCAAAAACCTAGAATTCAACCTAAACCAATTCAGCAAAACACATAGATTAATTACCAAGATTCTTACCTCAAATTGTAGCTCAACTTCCCAATAGAATCCTTGAACCAATTCAGCTTAATCCCTAGACTTCTCCTCTATTTTTCAGCTCCAATTTCAAGCTTAATTCCTCTCTAATTCCTTCAAAGTTTACCAACCCAGAGTCTAGCTCAAGCCTCTTTGTTCCTTAGCTTCAAATCTCATCAAGGAAGAGTGTGAGAGAGAGAGTACGTGAAAGATGAGAGAGAGTGAGTTGAGAGACTTTTCCTTCTTTCCTTAAGTTATTCTAAAGTTTTCTATTTTGTTCTAATAATGCTGAATATATCCTCTCATAGCCAAAATACCCATTTGCCCCTCTAACCTTATCAATCTTTCAAGGGTACCTATAGGGTATTTTAGTCATTTTGCTCCCAGTTCTAGTTAATTCCTCAAGTGTTCCTAACATTTTCCAGTCAATCTCGTCATCCAATTACCTTCCAAATACTTACCCAATGTCTAATAATCCCCGATATATTTTCTAAATTCTCGAAAATACCCCCAGTCTCCCCCAAGCCGGGTATAAATCCCCGCCGTGACTATTTCGTCAATCCGCTCACTAGAACCGTCTCGAGCCATATACTGCTAATACATCCACATAATAATGTGGTCTCAACAATTTATTACCTATAATCACATTTATTCCCCCAACGTGCCAAAATTACAAATATGCCATTATAAGCTAAACAGGGCCCACATGCATATTTAATATTGATAACACATGCATATCACATATCCACATAAACTTATAATCATAGATTTAATCATTAAATCAAACATAAACAAATTATGCCCTCCCAGCACGCTAATCAAGGCCCTTAAGCCTTATTAGTGATTTTGGGTAGTTACAACTATCCCCTCCTCCTACTGAGAATTTCGTCCTTGAAATTTACTTGAATAACTCGGGATACTGATCTCGCATTGCTGATTCAAGCTCCCAGGTCGCTTCATCGACCTTGCTATTCCTCCATAACACTTTAACTAGAGGAATTGTCTTGTTCCATAGAACCTTGTCTTTCTTGTCTAAGACCTGAAACGACCGCTCCTCATAAGACAAATCTGTCTGCAATTTCAGGTCCTCATAGTTCAACACATGAGTTGTATCCGAGACGTACATCCGAAGCACAAAAACATGGAATACTTCATGAACTCCCGACAACGATGGTGGCAGAGCTAACCTGTAAGCCACCTACCCAATCCTCTCCAGGATCTCAAAAGGCTCAATGAATCTAGGGCTCAGCTTGCCCTTTTTCCCAAATCTCCTCACCCCACGTAGAAACTCGCAGAAATATGTGGTCCCCGACCTGGAACTCCACGTCCCTACGCTTAAGATCAGCGTAACTATTCTGTCTACTTTACGAGGCGACCATTCGAGCTTGGATCTTCGCAATTGCTTCATTAGTCTTCTGAACCATCTCCGATCCCAAATACTTTCTCTCTCCCATCTCATCCCAATGAATGGGCAATCTAAACTTCCTTCCATATAACATCTCGTATGGGGCTACTCCAATCGTTGATTGATAACTATTGGTGTATGAGAACTCAATCAATGGAAGGAACTTACTCCAAGACCCCTCAAAGTCCATCACGCACGCTCTGAGCATATCCTCCAATACCTGAATCATCCTCTCATACTCTCCATCGCTCTGAGGATGAAAGGTCGTGCGGAACTTCAATTGAGCCCCCAAAGCCTTCTTCAATCCACCCCAAAACTTGGAGGTAAAGATAGGATCCCGGTCTGACATTATAGAATTAGGAACCCCATGGAGATGTACAATCTCTCTCACATACATCTCTGCATATTGGTCCACAGTATAAGTCGTCTTCACTGGAAGAAAGTGAGCTGACTTGGTGTATCTATCTAATATCACCCACATCGAGTCATGTAGCCCCACTTTCCTAGGTAAACCTCCCACAAAGTCCATCATAATGTCCTCCCATTTCCACTCGGGAATACCCAAAGACCGTAGCAACCCCGCTGGTCGCTGATGCTCAGCCTTCACCTGCTGACAGGTCAAACACTTGGCCACATACTCCACCACATCCTTCTTCATCTCAGGCCACCAATACAACATCCGTAGATCCTGATACATCTTCGTGGTGCCTGGATGGAGTGAGTACGGTGTAGTATGGGATTCATCCAGTATCTCACGTCTAATCCCCATATCAGTTGGAACACAGATCCGACCTTGATGCCGTGGAAAATCAACCTCAGAGATGGAATAGTCTTTAGACACTCCTGCTAAGATATTCCCTCTAACTTCTGCAATTGTGCATCTACTAAGTGACCCTCCTTAATCCGCTCTAGTAGGGTTGACTGCAAAGTATTATTGGCCAACTGGCCCACCACCAACTCTATCTACACTCTGGATATCTCCTATGCCAATTCTCTTGATATCTAAGTAGAACTAAACAACTGGCTCGGGCCTCTCCAGCTCAATGCATCCGCCACTACATTGGCTTTTCCTGGGTGGTAAAGAATGTCACAGTCATAGTCCTTTACCAACTCCATCCAACGCCTCTGCCTCGTGTTCATGTCCTTCTGGGTGAAGAAGTACTTCAAACTCTTGTGATCGGTGTATATCTCACACTTCTTTCCACATAGATAATGTCACCACACTTTCAGTGCGAATACCACCACTACTAACTCCAGATCATGGGTAGGGTACTGCTGCTCATTGCCCTTCAGCTGTCGTGATGCATAAGCTATATAAACTTCTCATTCTGCATTAATCTCATCCCAAATCCAACCTCGATGCGTCACAATACACCACAAATTTTCCTTCCTCTGAAGAAAGACTCAACACAGGTGTCGTAATAAGTCGTCGCTTCAATTCCTGAAAGCTATCCACTTGTCTGACCAGATGAACTTCATATTCTTCCTTGTTAATTTTATCATATGTACAACAATCTTTGAGAACCCTTCTACAAACCGCCTGTAATAAGTTGCTAATCCGAGGAAACTCCTAACCTCTGAGGCGTTCCTTGGCCTCGGGCAATCTCTAACTGCCTCCACCATAGATGGGTCTACCTTAATCCCATTCTCACCAACAATATGTCCAAGGAATGTCACTTCTAGTAGCCAAAACTCACACTTCTTAAACTTGGCGTACAGTCGGTGCTCTCTCAACGTCTGCAAGACCTGTCGTAAACGTTGTTCATGCTCTGCCTCTGAATTGGAGTACACTAAGATGTCTTCGATGAAGACAATCACAAACTGATCCAAGAAGTCATTAAATACCCTGTTCATTAGGTCCATGAAGGCTGCTGGGGCATTGGTTAAACCAAACGACATGACCAGAAACTGATGAGGACACCAAGACTAAAGATCCAAGTCTAGTTCCAGTTGGTCTGGTGACGAGGGCGCAAGCCAAAAGACTCAGTTTAGGAGCTTGATGAGTCTTATTGTATTTTGTCATCTTGTATGTTTTATTTAGTCTTTGTTTTTTTTTGTGAAAAGTCAAACACTTAACTTGTGTGAGTCCAAGAGTCCTTTTTGTCTTTAATTTTCGGTTTTCTTTAGGAAGACAAAGGGCTGTCTTGATGTAATTTTCGCCTATATTAGGCCTTTGTAAACGTTTGGGAAAGGCTGATTTTGATGAAATGAAAATTGAGCGGTTTTCTTCTTGAGTTCTTGAGGAGACTATTCTAACTTTTCAAGGGTATTCCTTGTGGCGTTCAATCCGACTTATCAAACGGATTCCCATCCCCGTTTGTGGCGTCTTCCTCATACCAAGGTTCGTGTTTGGCTAAGCATTGGGTCGCGGTTCTTCATTCCCATTTCATGTGTTCTTGGTGGCTGCCATATTTGGTGTCGGGTTTCACCACAATCGTTGGTGTGGTTCGTATCAGTTGGTATTAGAGATTAGGATCATCCGGTTTGGCCTATCCTTTCCTTTGTGTTTTTTTTTTCTATTCAATTCGTGTTCTTATATTAGGGTTTCTAAAAAAAAATAATAATAATTTATGTTCCTATTTTCAATTCGTGTTCAGCTAGTCATGTTTTTTTTCTATTCTCGAGCTTGTTAATTTCCTAGTTTCAATTGTATCCTTGTTTCCCTTATTTGTTGCCAAAGTTTCAATTGTTTCCTTGTGTCTATTGGTTCCTTTATTTGTTGTGAAATCCGAGCCACAAATTTTGTTTCAATTGTTTCCTTGTGTCAATTGGTTCCTTTATTTGTTGTGAAATCCGAGACTGTTACAGTGCCACAAACTATTTTGGTTTTGTTCTTATTGGTTGAATCACAGATTGGTTTTTTGGAATATTGGTGTGTTCTTGAATCTGTTATAGTACCACAGATTGCTTGGTTTTCAGGTTGGTTCTTTGGTGTTCAAAATTTTGTTCTTTTCTGATTATCTAGTTTCTCAAAAAAAAAGGGAAGAAAGAAAAAGAAATTTCAAGGGGATCCGAGACCAAAAAAAAAGACAAAAAAGAGTCTGGAAACCTCTCTTAAAAAAAAATTGTTCTACTCTTGTTCCTTATGGTCTAGAGGCCTTTTGGCCAAAACCCCACACAAGTGATCCAAAAATCATCATTTTTCGTCATTTTTCATCAGTTTTTCTATGTTCGTTTGCTTTGTTCTGGTTTGATTTGCAACTTGAATCCTCCATGATATTGTGTGACTAGTTTTGAAAGAACTTAAAGAAGAATACGAGTGGAAAAAGGCAGAGGTGTGAGCCTATTTGAGGGTAAAAGCCATTGAAATTGAGTGTAACACGAGGGGATTTGGGTGAAAATATTGTTCGAGCGAAACACGTGAGGGAGTGTGGTGAGGTCTTTTCTCCATATTATTCTAATCTTATTTTGCAGATTTCCATCATGGCACAAAATCCAGAGAAAAATGCAAGCAATGATATTCCGCCACCTGAGGTTCCGAATCTACAAATGCAAGCATTAATTGGGGAGATGCGAAGGATGATGAGGGCGGAGTGTGAGCAGATACATGAGAGGTTGGATAGGGTAGAAGAGGGAACGCAATGGAGGGCACGGAGGAACAGGGTGCAACAACGGGATGTTGAGGGTGAAAGAGAGTTTGATGGGGGCGATTTAGAGGAAGAATATGATAGGATGTCAGAGGGTAACAATAGGAGGTATGGTCGGGATAGAGAAGCTAGGAACCAGGTAGATAATTATTTAGGAAATATCAAGATGAGAATTCCAGCATTTCAGGGGAAGAGCGATCCTGAAGCATACCTTGAGTGGGAGAAGAAGATGGAGTTGGTTTTCGATTGTCACAACTACTCTGACATGAAGAAGGTAAAACTAGCTGCCATTGAATTTACTGATTATGCTATCATCCTATTGAGACTTGGGATGGTATGAAGAGGGTGATGAGGCGACGTTTTGTACCAGCTCATTACTATCGGGATCTATACCTTAAGTTGCAGGGTCTTCGTCAAGGTTCCAAGAGTGTTGATGAGTATTACAAGGAGATGGAGATGGCTATGATTAGAGCCAATGTGGAAGAGGATCGGGAGGCGACAATGGCAAGGTTTTTGAATGGGTTGAACCGAGAGATTGCTAATCCGATTGAGCTACACCATTATGTGGAATTAGAAGATTTGGTGCATATGGCAATCAAAGTTGAGAGGCAGCTCAAGAGGGGTAGTACAAGTTCAAATCCGAGACAAATCCCACAAAATTCGAGTGCAACACCTTGGCGGTCGAACTATCCAAAGAAGGAAGAAAACCCTTTCACACCCAAGCCTAAAACTGAGCCAAAACCAGCCACCACAACCACAGCCTCTCAAGGTAAAACAGCCCCTACTTCATCCCATTCTAGTGAGATAAAGTGTTTCAAATGTCAGGGGCGAGGACACATAGCTAGCCAATGTCCAAACAAGAGAGTTATGGTGATTCGAGAAAATGGCGAGGTAGATTCTGAAGATGAAGATGATCTTGCTGACATGCCACCATTGGAAGATGCTTCTATAGATGATGAAGAGTATGGGCCAGAATCTGGTGAGATGCTTGCACTAGTCACACGACGAGCCTTAAATTTGCAAGCAAAAGAAGAGGAAGAAGAGGTGCAGCGAGAGAACATCTTTCACACTCGTTGTCATGTGAAAGCCAAGGTATGTAGTGTGATTATTGATGGAGGTAGTTGCACTAACGTTGCTAGTTCTTCCATGGTTGAGAAGCTGGGGCTCCCAACGCTTAAACATCCTTGTCCATACAAGTTGCAGTGGTTGAATGATAGTGGTGAAGTGAGGGTTACAAAACAAGTTCTGGTATCATTTCGAATTGGCAAATATGAGGATGAGGTATTGTGCGATGTGGTTCCAATGCAAGCTGGACACCTTCTTCTAGGAAGGCCTTGGCTATTTGATCGCCGTGTCCAGCAGGATGGCTTCACCAACAAGTACTCATTCACGTTCCGTCAACGAACAATCACTCTAGCTCCATTGACGCCAAAGAAAGTATATGAAGACCAAGTGAGGTTGCAAAAATTGAGTGATCAAAAAAAAAATTGAGTGAGCAAAAGAAGGAGAGTGAAAAGATGAATGAGAGTGAGAAAAAAGAGAGACAAAGAGAGAAAAGGGTCGAATCAAGTGAGAGAGAAAAGAAAGAGAAGAGTTCGATCAATGAGGGAAAATTAGAGAGAAAACAAAATAATTTTTATGCAAAAAAAAGTGAGGTTAAGGAGGCTCTTTTAAACATTAACCAACTTGATGCTAACAAGGGTCGTCACAAGCAGGTTTTTGACCCCGGTGATTGGGTATGGGTACACATGAGGAAAGAACGATTCCCAGCACAAAGACGTTCCAAATTGCTACCTCGAGGAGATGGTCCATTTCAAGTGCTAGAAAGGATCAATGACAATGCCTACAGACTCGATTTACCAGGTGAGTATACTGTTAGTGCTACTTTTAATGTTTCTGATTTGAGTCCTTTTGATGCAGGTGAAGATTTGAGGACAAATCCTTCTCAAGAGGGGGGGAATGATGAGGACACCAAGACTAAAGATCCAAGTCTAGTTCTAGTTGGTCTGGTGACGAGGGCGCGAGCCAAAAGCTTGATGAGTCTTATTGTATTTTGTCATCTTGTATTTTTTATTTAGTCTTTGTTTTTTTTTGTGAAAAGTCAAACACTTGACTTGTGTGAGTCCAAGAGTCCTTTTTGTCTTTAATTTTCGGTTTTCATTAGGACAACAAAGGGTTGTCTTTAAATTTCGGTTTTCATTAGGAAGACAAAGGGTTGTCTTTAATTTTCGGTTTTCATTAGGAAGACAAAGGGTTGTCTTTAATTTTCGGTTTTCATTAGGAAGACAAAGGGTTGGCTTTAATTTTCGGTTTTCTTCTTGAGATCTTGAGGAGACTATTCGAACTTATCAAGGGTATTCCTTGTGGCATTCAATCCGACTTAGCAAACGGATTCCCATCCTCATTTGTGGCGTCTTCCTCATACCAAGGTTTGTGCTTGGCTAAGCATTGGGTCACGGTTCTTCATTCCCATTTCGTGTGTTCTTGGTGGCTGCCATATTTGGTGTCGGGTTTCACCACAATCGTTGGTGTGGTTCATATCAGATACTCATAATGCTCATACCTCGTTCGGAAGGTCATCTTTGGTATATCTTCATCCTTGATCCTCAACTGGTGATAACCAGATCGAAGATCAATCTTCAAGAACACCGCCTTTCCCTGCAGCTGATCAAACAAGTCATCGATCCTTGGTAGAGGGTACTTATTCATGATGGTTAACTTGTTCAACTACCTGTACTCTATACACATCCTCATAGTCCCATCCTTCTTCTTCACAAACAAAACCGGAGCACCCCCATGGTGAGTAACTAGGCCTGATAAACCCCAAATCCAAAAGCTCCTGTAAATGTATCTTCAATTCTTTCAGTTCCGCTGGTGTTATCCTATATGGTGCCCTTAACACTGGCTATGTCCTCGGCGCTAACTCAATAAAAAATTGAATCTCCCTATGTGGCGGCAGCCCTGGTAAATTCTTAGGGAACACATCCAAGAACTCACGAACTAATCTGGTCTCTCCCGGTCCTGTTGGCAAAACTCTGGTAGTATCCACTACACTAGCCAGGAAACCTATACATCCACCCTACAATAGGTCCCTAGCTCTCAGTGCTGATATCATGGGTATGCGAGGTCCACATACCGCTCCCACAGAAACAAAGGGATCCTCTCCCTCAAGCTCAAAGGTCACCATCTTCTTCCTACAATCAATAATAGCCCCATATCTGACCAGCCAATCCATCCCTAGAATCATGTCAAAGTTCTCCATACCTAACTCAATCAAGTCTATTGATATTTCCCTACCATCAACCATCACTGGCAGTGCTCTAATCCATATTATAGAAACTACTAGTTCCCCTGTAGGCAATATAGTCTCTAACCCCGTGGTATAATACTCACTAGGTCTACACAATCTATCGATCACCTTACTAGAAACAAATGTGTGTGTAGCACCAGAATCAATCAATACAGTAAAAGGAGAGCCAGCGCTAGAAAGTTGACCTGTCACCACCGAGGGACTAGCCTCGGCCTCTGCCTGTGTCAAGGTGAACACTCGAGATGGAGTCAAGATGTCCACCTTCCCTGCTTCCCCTTTCTTCGCTGTTGGGCAGTCCTTTTTGAAGTGTCCCACCACCCCGCACTCGTAACACATCCTGGCCCGACATTCCCCCGGATGGTGTCTTCTGCACCTCGTGCACTCTGGGTAACTTCTCCATGTATCACCGCCTCCCTGGCAGCCACCTTGAACACACCGACCCCTCCTATCAGGACCAGCAATGGTCGAAGTGTCAGGGGTCTTCCTCTTCAAATCACTGGGGCCTCCGCCCTTACCAGATCCTGGGTATGGAGGCACTGCCCTACGAACCTCCCATCTCGCAGCATTCTCCCTCCAAATCTTATTTTCAGCCTCCTCAGCGGTAAGAGCCTTCTCAACAGCCTAGGCATAAGTCCTCCCCTAGGTACTGTTGTAATTCACACATCTCGGGCAAACATAGCATTAAGCCCTCTAATGAATCTGTCCTGCCTAGCTGCATCAGTAGGCACAAGGTCTGGTGCGAACTTCACAAGTCTGTCAAACTTCAGGGCATACTCTGTAACTGTCATATTGCCCTGTACCAACCCCACGAATTCATTCACCTTCGCTGCCCTGACGGTAACATTATAATACTTCTAATTGAAAAAATCCTTGAATCCATACCAACCCAAAGTAGTAACATCTCTAGTCTGTGATGCCACTTCCCACCAAATGCGAGCATCCTCTCTCAGCATATATATGGCACAGGCCACCTGATCATTACCTTCTACCCTCATGAAATAAAGGATAGAGGTAATCTTATTCATCCATTGTTTGCCCTTCAGTGGATCTGGTCCTCCCTCGAAGGTTGGAGGATGCTGCCTCCTGAACCGCTCACACAGTGGCTCCCACTGGTTCCCAAACTCAGGTGCCTGAACAGCTTGTGCCATAACAGGTGGCACAATAGGTGCAGCACGCCCTAACAGAGCCTAATGTCTCAGAAGATGGATCTGCTCTTCCTGGCTCTGAAGACGGGCTTGCATGTCTGCAAGTATCTGTTGCCAGTTGTTAAGGGTTGGCAGAGGGTTCTGGCCCAAGTCATCATCTCTAGTCTCAGACCCAATGTCACCAAGTCCTATAGATCGCCTTGGACACATAGCTATCCAAGTTAATCTGCAATAAATGACTCGGTGGTCAGACTATGATGACAGGGTAATATTCTTTCCATGACCCACCATTGGAATTCAACCAATCACAAGCATTCAATATAACAATTATTTAAATATTCATTCACATGCAACAACAATGCGAGTTAGCATGCCTTAATATCATCACACAACAGTCAAGGGCCAGGCCCTATTAGTACCCATGCTCCCTATTAATCATACACATTAAAGCATCCATATTCCTTTCAAACACTTAAGCACATAGGCACGAATATACAATTACCAAACCCTGAGTCGAGCTTCTCATTAGAGGCGAGTGTACATGTCCAGCCAATCTTCAAGAACCCTTAAACCTAGACGACTCTAATGCCAAGTTGTAACGCCTTGGATAACCAAGACCGTTAAACTGTGTGTTTATAATTGTGCAAAACTTGCTAATCAAGTCGTTTAGTTGAAAATGTGACCCTAAAGTCATAATCGAGCTAGTGTTAAAAGATAAACGAATAATTATTCACTTAAATAAATGTTCTGTACGTGGGATCCCAAAAGCAGTGTTTAAAGAACAAATTTACAACTTTCAAAAGTTAAATACAAGCAATGGCCACTCTAATGGAAAAATACACATTCAAGGATTTCGTGTCCCTGTACTATCCCTTGGTCATGGCGGACGAGAAGCTGACTATGCACATCCCACCCCCAGAGCTCTCCAACTCAGGGTTGGTCCACCTTACCCTTGCCTTTACCTGCACCACGTAGCACCCGTGACCCAAGGCCCAGCAAGAAAACCAAATAGCATAACATAGTTAATCTGATATTTATGGTTTGTTATTTTTTGGTTTCCATCTCTAATTATGTGTCTATCATAACATGCTGAATACCAGGTTAACAGCCTTATTGATCATTTGTTTACCTGTATTGTTTAATAGTAAGCATATCATAATCATCATACAATACTCAGGGTACCCTCTATTTAACCCACTGACACCGGCTCGCTTAGGCCGAGCTCAGTGATTATTTAGCTCACCTCAGCTTTGAGTGGCGGAGCTGAGTCCTATGCGCAAATATCAATCCCGACACTCTTAGGCCATTTATTTCATCCTCTCATGGCATATAATAATCATACAACATTTGTATTAAATCCTAGGGAATCTCAGTCCCAACACAGCCACACAAAGGCTATAGTTTTCTTACCTCTAAGTCCAAATGGAACGAGCGAAATGATTCCAAGCACGATCCTTAGCCCCTAGCCTTGTCAATAAACCTAGTCACAAGGGCCAATGGGTATTTGTTAATTTCCAATCAAGATAAAATACCTAGACGATAGAAACTAGCCTCTGGTCCTTCAATTTTTACTAAACCGGGTAGTAGAAATTGTTCTGAGTGCCTAGGTTCGAATCCTTGAGTCTTGCCAATTTGAAACAATTCTAAGGAAAAAATTCCCCACGCGGTCGTGACTTGACCCCAAGTCAGAGAGCAAGCACCCCAGCCAAAAGGGGAGGCGGTCGCGACTTGGCCTAGTGAGTCGCAGCGCCCCCCCAAGTCAGAGGCACCCCCAGGCCAAAATAGCCACACCCGTTTTGTTGCCCCACAGGCTGGGTCATGGCGCGTCCCTTCCCTTCGAACTCAGAAAACCTGGGTTTTCACTCCATTTTTCCCAGCCAACAACACCAAGAACCAATCTAGAATTTCCCCATTAATTCTCTTAAATTCAACCTCAAATCAATTACGAATTTAGGATCATAACACCCATTTTTAATCCCCAAAACCTTGCAACAAAATCAAAGTCATTACCCCAATTCACCAGCTAATATCACCCAAGAAACTCAATTTAATTCAACACTCAATTCATGCTCAAAAACCTAGAATTCATCCTAAACCAATTCAGCAAAACACGTGGATTAATTACCAAGATTCTTACCTCAAATTGTAGCTTAACTTCCCAGTAGAATCTGATGAGGACACCAAGACTAAAGATCCAAGTCTAGTTCCAGTTGGTCTGGTGACGAGGGCGCGAGCCAAAAGACTCAGTTTAGGAGCTTGATGAGTCTTATTGTATTTTGTCATCTTGTATTTTTTATTTAGTCTTTGTTTATTTTTTGTGAAAAGTCAAACACTTGACTTGTGTGAGTCCAAGAGTCCTTTTGCTTTATTTTTCGGTTTTTTAGGAAAACAAAAGGCTTGTCTTTATTTTTTCGGTTTTCATTAGGAAGACAAAAGGTTGTCTTTATTTTTCGATTTTCTTTAGGAAGACCAAGGGGTTTGTGTGTGTGGAATTTTCGTCCTTATTAGGACTGCCAAAACAATTGGAAAACCAGATTATTATGAAATGAAAATTGAGAGGTTTTCTTCTTGAGTTCTTGAAGAAACTTTTGAACTTATCAAGGGTATTCCTTGTGGCGTTCAATCTGACTTATCAAACGGATTCCCATCACCGTTTGTGGCGTCTTCCTTATACCAAGGTTCGTGCTTGGCTAAGCATTGGGTCGCGGTTCTTCATTCCAATTCCGTGTGTTCTTGGTGGCTGCCATATTTAGTGTCAGGTTTCACCACAATCGTTGGTGTGGTTCGTATCAGTTGGTATCAGAGCTTAGGATCATTCGGTTTGGCCTATCCTTTTTTTTTTATTCTTTCATTTGTGTTTCTATTATATTCGTGTTTCAATTTTAGGGTTTCTGAAATAAAAAAAATAAAAAAATCTATCTATTCGTGTTCTTGATTTTCTTAGTCTTTGTTCTTGTTTTCCTTCTAAAAATCTGAAACCATTATAGTTAATCTCTTTATTCCAGATTGTTTCTTTGTTCAAATCGTGTTCTTATTTCCTTGTTTACATTAGTTCTTTGTGAAATCCCTTGAAATCCGAAACTAATCAACTGAAATTGTTATTGAGTTTGGGAAAATCCTTGTTTCTTTTGTGAAAATCTGAGATTGTTATTGAGTCAATTGTTTACTTTGTGATAGTGCCACGGATTGATTGGTCCTTTTCTATTTTGGGTTGTTATTTTTGGGAATATTTGTTCTCTGTTATTGGGAGTGTACCACCGATTGTTATAGTGCCACAGATTGAAATTTTGTTTCCCTTTATTTGGGAGAAATTCGGAATTGTTATAGTGCTACAAGTCTATTTGGGTTTTCTGTAATTGGGATTGTTTTTGGTATTCTGTTTTGGGTGAATCACCGATTGATTTTTATGTTATTGGGGAAGTGTTCTTGAATCACAGATTGTATTGGGAGTATTGGTTTTCACAGATTGGTTTGTTCTTGAATCTGTGTTAGTAACTTAGATTGTTTGATTTCGGGTTGGCTCTTTGGTATTCATTTTTTTTTTCTCTCCTTTTCAGAAATTCGTATCTGGTTTCTCAAATTTGAGAGGTTAAAAAAAAAAGGAAAGGAAAGGAAAGGAAAAGGGAAGGGGATCCGAGAGCAAAAAAAATAAAGTCTAGAAACCCTTCTTAAAAATTTTTTGTTCTATTCTTGTTCCCCATGGTCTAGAGGCCTTTTTGCCAAAACCCCACACAAGTGTTCCAAAAATCACCAGTTTTTGCCACTTTTTCATCATTTTTAGTTTGGTTTGTTTGGTAGGATTGGCTGCTTGAACCTCCATATCATTGTTTCATTAGTTTTCAAAGGTCTTAAAGAAGAATACGAGTGGAAAAAGGCAGAGGTGTGAGCTTATTTGAGGGTAAAAGCCATCAAAGTTGAGTGAAACACGAGTGGACTTGAGTGACATTTTTTTTGAATGAAAACACGTGAGGGAGTGTGGTGAGGTCTTTTCTCCATATTATTCTAACCTTATTTTGCAGATTTCCATCATGGCACAAAATCCAGAGAAAAATGCAAGCAATGATATTCCACCACTTGAAGTTCCGAATCTACAAATGCAAGCACTAATTGGGGAGATGCGAAGGATGATGAGGGCGGAGTGTGAGCAGATACATGAGAGGTTGGATAGGGTAGAAGAGGGAACGCAATGGAGGGCACGGAGGAACAGGGTGCAACAACGGGATGTTGAGGGTGAAAGAGAGTTTGATGGGGGAGATTTAGAGGAAGAATATGATAGGATGTCAGAGGGTAACAATAGGAGGTATGGTCGGGATAGAGAAGCTAGGAACCAGGTAGATAATTATTTAGGAAATATCAAGATGAGAATTCCAGCATTTCAGGGGAAGAGCGATCCTGAAGCATACCTTGAGTGGGAGAAGAAGATGGAGTTGGTTTTCGATTGTCACAACTACTCTGACATGAAGAAGGTAAAACTAGCTGCCATTGAATTTACTGATTATGCTATTGTTTGGTGGGATCAGTTGTGCATCAATAGGAGGCGAAATGGAGATCGTGCCATTGACACTTGGGAGGCTATGAAGAGGGTGATGAGGCGACGGTTTGTACCATCTCATTATTATCGAGATCTATACCTTAAGTTGCAGGGTCTTCGTCAAGGTTCCAAGAGTGTTGATGAGTATTACAAGGAGATGGAGATGGCTATGATTAGAGCCAATGTGGAAGAGGATCGGGAGGCAACAATGGTAGGGTTTTTGAATGGGTTGAACCGAGAGATTGCTAATCCAATTGAGCTACACCATTATGTGGAATTGGAGGATTTGGTTCATATGGCAATCAAAGTTGAGAGGCAGCTCAAGAAGGGTAGTACAAGTTCGAGGCCAAGACCGAGCCCACACAATCCAAGTACAACACCTTGGAGGTCAAACTATCCAAAGAAAGAAGACCAACCCACTTCATCATTTGCACCAAAACCAGCCATCACAGCCACAGCACCTCAAGGTAAAACAACTCCTACTGAGTCTCATTCTAGTGAGATAAGGTGTTTCAAATGTCAGGGGCGAGGACACATAACTAGCCAGTGTCCAAACAAGAGAGTTATGGTGATTCGAGAAAGTGGAGAGATAGATTCTGAAGATGAAGATGATCTTGCTGACATGCCACCATTGGAAGACGCTTCTATGGGTGGTGAGGAGTTTGGGGCAGAATCTGGTGAGATGCTTGCACTAGTCACACGACGAGCCTTGAATTTGCAAGCAAAAGAAGAGGAAGAAGAGGTGCAGCGGGAGAACATCTTTCACACTCGTTGTCATGTGAAAGACAAGGTATGCAGTGTTATTATTGATGGTGGTAGTTGCACTAACGTTGCTAGTTCTTCCATGGTTGAAAAGATGGGGCTCCCAACGCTTAAACATCCTTGTCCATACAAATTGCAGTGGTTGAAGGATAGTGGTGAAGTGAGGGTTACGAAACAGGTGCTGGTATCATTTCGAATTGGCAAGTATGAGGATGAGGTATTGTGCGATGTGGTTCCCATGCAAGCTGGACACCTCCTTCTAGGAAGGCCTTGGCTATTTGATCGGCGAGTCCAGCATGATGGCTTCACCAACAAGTACTCATTCACGTTCTGTCAATGAACAATCACTCTAGCTCCATTGACACCAAAGCAAGTATATGAAGACCAAGTGAGGTTGCAAAAATTGAGTGATAAAAAAATATTGAGTGAGCAAAAGAAGGAGAGTGAAAAGATGAATGAGAGTGAGAAAAAAGAGAGACAAAGAGAGAAAAGGGTTGAATCAAGTGAGCGAGAAAAGAAAGAGAAGAGTTCGATCAATGAGGGAAAATTAGAGAGAAAACAGAATAATTTTTATGCCAAAAAAAGTGAGGTTAAGGAGGCTCTTTTAAACACTAACCAACTTGATGCTGACAAAGGTCGTCACAAGCAGGTTTTTGACCCCGGTGATTGGGTATGTGTACACATGAGGAAAGAGCGATTCCCAGCACAAAGACGTTCCAAATTGCTACCTCGAGGAGATGGTCCGTTTCAAGTGCTAGAAAGGATCAAGGACAATGCCTACAGACTCAATTTACCAAGTGAGTATACTGTTAGTGCTACTTTTAATGTTTCTGATTTGAGTCCTTTTGATGCAGGTGAAGATTTGAGGACAAATCCTTCTCAAGAGGGGGGGAATGATGAGGACACCAAGACTAAAGATCCAAGTCTAGTTCCAGTTGGTCTGGTGACGAGGGCGCAAGCCAAAAGACTCAGTTTAGGAGCTTGATGAGTCTTATTGTATTTTGTCATCTTGTATTTTTTATTTAGTCTTTGTTTATTTTTTGTGACAAGTCAAACACTTGACTTGTGTGAGTCCAAGAGTCCTTTTGCTTTATTTTTCGGTTTTTTAGGAAGACAAAAGGCTTGTCTTTATTTTTTCGGTTTTCATTAGGAAGACAAAAGGTTGTCTTTATTTTTCGGTTTTCTTTAGGAAGACCAAGGGGTTTGTGTGTGTGGAATTTTCGTCCTTATTAGGACTGCCAAAAGAATTGGAAAACCAGATTATTATGAAATGAAAATTGAGAGGTTTTCTTCTTGAGTTCTTGAAGAGACTATTCGAACTTATCAAGGGTATTCCTTGTGGCGTTCAATCCGACTTATCAAACGGATTCCCATCACCGTTTGTGGCGTCTTCCTTATACCAAGGTTTGTGCTTGGCTAAGCATTGGGTCGCGGTTCTTCATTCCAATTCCGTGTGTTCTTGGTGGCTGCCATATTTGGTGTCGGGTTTCACCACAATCGTTGGTGTGGTTCGTATCAGAATCCTTGCACCAATTCAACTTAATCCCTAGACTTCTCCTCTATTTTTAAGCTCCAATTTCCAGCTTAATTCCTCTCTAATTCCTTCAAAGTTTTCCAGCCCAAAGTCTAGCTCAAGCCACTTTGTTCCTTAGCTTTAAATCTCATCAAGGAAGAGTGAGAGCGAGAGAGAGAGTACATGAGAGATGAGATAGAGTGAGCTGAGAGACTTTTCCTTCTTTCCTTAAGTTATTCAACAGTTTTCTATTTTGTTCTAATAATGCTGAATATATCTTCTAATAGCCAAAAGACCCATTTGCCTCTCTAACCTTATCAATCTTTCAAGGGTGCCTAAAGGGTATTTTAGTCATTTTGCTCCCAGTTCCAGCTAATTCCTCAAGTGTTCCTAACATTTACCAGTTAATCCTATCATCCAATTAACTTCCAACTTCTTACCCAATGTCTAATAATCCTCGATATATATTTCTAAATTCTCGAAAATACCCCAAGGCTCCCCCAAGTCGAGTATAAATCCCTGCCGTGACTATTTCGCCAATCCGCTCACTAGGACCGTCTCGAGGCATATACTGCTAGAATATCCACATAATAATGTGGTCTCAACAATTTATTACCTATAATCACATTTATGCCCTCAACGAACCCAAATTACAAATATGCCCTTATGATGAGGACACCAAGACTAAAGATCCAAGTCTAGTTCCAGTTGGTCTGGTGACGAGGGCGCGAGCCAAAAGACTCAGTTTAGGAGCTTGATGAGTCTTATTGTATTTTGTCATCTTGTATTTTTTTTATTTAGTCTTTGTTTATTTTGTGAAAAGTCAAACACTTGACTTGTGTGAGTCCAAGAGTCCTTTTGTCTTTAATTTCGGTTTTCATTAGGAAGACAAAAGGCTTGTTTTTTTAAATTTCGGTTTTTTCTTTAGGAAGACAAAGGGGCTTGTCTTAATGTAATTTTCGCCTATATTAGGCCTTGAAAACATTTGGAAAAATCAGATTATGTGGAATGAAAATTGTGAGTGTTTTTCTTCTTGAGTTCTTGAAGAAACTTTTGAACTTATCAAGGGGTTCCTTGTGGCGTTCATCCTGACTTATCAAACGGATTCCATCCCCGTTTGTGGCGTCTTCCTCATACCAAGGTTCGTGCTTGGCTAAGCATTGGGTCGCGGTTCTTCATCCCCAAATTTCGTGTGTTCTTGGTGGTTGTGCCATATTTGGTGTCGGGTTTCATCACAATGTTGGTGTGGTTCGTATCACCTTATAAGCTAAACAGGGCCCACATGCATATTTAATACTCATAAATATACATTTTACATATCCACATAATCATATAAGCATACATTTAATCATTAAATCACACATAAATCAATTATGCCCTCCAGCACGCTAATCAAGGCCCTTAAGCCTTATTAGTGATTTTGGGTCGTTACAATGGTACGAATTATAGGACATGACCTTCTTTACATCAGGGTGTATTCTTAATTGGTTTTAGGAAATCCGTAGATGTGTCCTGGGCGGAAGAAGAGCCTGAACCCCCTAGGACCTAGGGTGTAATAATTCTAGAGTCCCCCTACCACAGGTAGTCCATGAGTTAGAGGTTTTACCCAATCCAATTCATAAGCCAGAGTCGATCGTCATAGATTCCTCTTCTTTCTCAGAGGGTAGGGTTCTTGCTCTGTTCTTTTCTTTGCATTATTTTGACTAACTATTTTTTTGTATTTGAATCCTCTAATTTTTCCTTTGCAGGTGAAGAGATGGATTTTATGGGTGCCTTGGGTTTACTGGGTGCCTTGAAGGCTGGTGGGGCCGATGCAAGTCCCGTGATAAAAAAGGCTAGAGTGACAAAGAAACTTGCCTCCAAGACTGGAACTTCCACCGACACTCCTGTCAAAGATATAGGTGCCACCTCCACCTGGGAGTAGCAACAATAGACTCAGCCCCCAGCTCTAGTAATGACAGTCACCATCTTTGAGGCTCTTCCTCCTCTTCCTCGATATGTACCTGCCCCGGTTCCTCAGGTTATTCAGGACGAAGCCCTTTCATTTAGATACCAGTAAAACCACTCGAGCTGGCAAGGATCCCAGAAGCCTTCTGAGGGACTGTGTATGAGATGGCGACCCATATGGTGGGCAATGCATACAGAGCCAATGTTAAGGATCTGAGGGCCATGGAGGAGCGTTCTCCCAAAGATGTTCTCGAGTCTGCCATGGAAATGAATCTAACCGTGAGCCACCTTCACTCCTCCTATAGTACATATTTTTCTTTTCACTTTTTTTTTAACAAATCTTGGTCTGCATTTACCCTTTGCAGTTTGTCCTGGCTCAACTCCGCGGTATTTCCCGGGTTCGAGCATGGAGGGATGAGCTCCAAGACGCTTTGGCTGCTTCCCAAGAAAATGAGCAGATTTTCAAGGCTGCCCTGGCCACCTCCCAGGAGAACGAGGGGGTTGCAAGGCTTCCTGGATACTTCCAAGAAGAACGAACAGATCGCCTAAGGCCAGGTCGTGGAAGTGAGCCAACGACGGGACCAGCTGCAAATCGAGACCGATAGCCTCAAAAAGAAACTTGACGAGGTCAACACCAAAGCCAAGGTGGGAGCGAGACTAGAGATTGCAGACTCGATGAATTCTCTGGAGGAGATGCTGTACCGGTGTTGGGCTTTCAACCAAGACAAATATTTTTCCTTCATGGAGCTGGAGTTTTGGGAACCTTATCTTCCCATGTTCAAGGTTCAATTCTCACAAGAAACTTCTTTGACCGCCGATGTTTCTGGGCCTGCTGAGGGGGATGGCGAGGAGGTGACATCACTTGAGCAAGTTGATGAAGCTCAGTGCTGCCCCTTTTCTTCTATTTATTTTACTTTTTAGCCTATAATTAAATCGTTAAGGATTGAAACAATCGCCTTTGGGCTCAGATCGAGGTTTTTTCCTCCTCGAGATAATTATATACTTTTGAGTACATGTATGTTAGTTTGTGATCTATTTTTGTTCCTCTTAATCTATTATTTTCTCGTGTTTATGAATTTTGAATTCTCATACACTCAAACTCGTAGGGGTTGTCTTTAGATCGGGAAAGGTTCTTGATGGCTCGACTAAATAATTTGAGTTGATATCCTGGTTGTACCCATGAATTTGCCCGCCTAATTGTGTTAAACTTGTTAAGAATCAATCCTCAGACCTGGTTGTGTTCAATAATTTTGTCTGCTTAATATCTTTGTACCTGTTAAGAATCAGGCATCGGACCTGGTTATATCCAGGGTCTCTTAGTTGTCTTCTAGGTTTTTTTTTTGTCTTAGAAATTTCTCAACTTAGTTCTTATTCGGAATTATTTTGAAAATCTAAGCTTTAAAAAGAAATTGAATAATCAAATTTTCCAAATTCTAAGCTTCAAACTTTATCCAATTATGCTTAACTCTTTTAAAAGCTCTCTTCGGTTATGTACCCCCCATGCGATAAGATGAGCACGTGACACTTCACAATAATAAGATGAAAATATTGACTACCTAAAAAATCCAATGATATTAAGATGAAATGAACTTTATTAATAAGCCTTACATGGAACAGTACCAAAAACATTAAAGAAAAAAGTAATTATGCCATCTACTGCTAATAGTATTTTTTAAGGTGCAAGGAATTCCAGGTCCGTGGGACTATTTCTCCATTTAACCGAGCTAGTTTAAAGGTCCCTTCTCGTAGGATTTCCACGATCTGGTACGGCCCTTCCTAGTTCGGTCCTAAGACACCATCCTTAGGATCATTACTAGCCAAAAACACTCTCTGGAGAACTAAATCACCAAGTTCAATTCTGCGATCTTTCACCTTCGAGTTTAAGTAGCAAGTGATTCTTTGTTCATAATGGGTGAGCTGCAATTGTGACGTTTCTCGTTTTCCTTGATCAAATCCAGGGATGCACTGCGTAGCTCGTGGTTTTGATCTTGATCAAAGGTTTTCTGTCTATGGGTCATCACTAGTGCCTTAATCGGGAGCACAACCTCACTTCCAAAGGTCAGAGAGAAGGGGTATGTCCTATGGAGGTGCAATGTGAGGTTCTATAGACCCAGAGTACTTGTGGGAGCTGCTCGGGCCATAATCCCTTGGCTTCATCTCATCACTTTTTCAAGCCTCTTTTAGGGTTTTGTTTACAGCCTCGACCTGCCCATTGGCCTGCGGGTATGCTACCGAAGAGAAAGTCTTGGTTATGCCATATTTTTCACATAAGCTTGTGAAGAGGTCACTATCAAACTATGTTCCGTTGTCAGATACGTTCTTCTTTGGGAGCCCAAATCGACATACGATATTATTTACGATGAAATCCAGGACTCTCTTTGAGGTGTTCGCCAGAGGCTTGGCCTCAACCCACTTCTTGAAGTAGTCTATGGTGACAACAACATAATGAACTCCTCCTTTTCGTAATGGTAAAGAATAAATCAAGTTGATCCCCCATACAGCAAACGACCAAGGGGATGAGATCATGGTTAACTTAATGGACGCTGCTCGGGAAATGGCACATGTCAAATTTATGCACATACGAGACCGAGTCCTTTGTCAGCGTAGGCCAAAACTAGCCATGTCTCAATACCTTTAGAGCCAAGTTTTCCCCCCCAGCGTGGTCTCTATAGAAACCCTAATGAATCTCTTGCAAGATAGTCCGCGCTTCCTCGGGTAGAACACATCGTAGGAGAGGTAGCGAATGTCCTATTCGATATAGAGTCCCTTCAACCATAACATGCGCGGAGCTTGATATAGCAACTTTCTTGCGCCGTTTCGATCGCCAGGAAACTTACCGGTTGTAAGGTACTCCACTATGGGGGTCATCCAGATCAATTTTATGTCAATCATTCCCACCTCAACCGATTCTACTATTATGCTCGTTTTTCCAAGAACTCCACCAAAACTACGTTCAGTTATTCACCTCTTTGGTGGTAGCAAGTTGAGCCAAAGCATCAGCATTGGAATCATGTTCATGAGGAACTTATTCAACGGAGCTGAACTCGAATTTAGACAACTCTCCCTTAATGTTAGTTAAGTAAGCCGCCATCTTGATACTGCGAGCTTGATACTCCCCCAATATTTGATTAACCTCGAGCTAGAAATCACTATAACATAGGATAACCTTTGCTTTTAGTTATTTTCCTACCCTTATTCCTACTAATAGGGCTTTGTACTCAGCTTCGTTGTTGGATGCTTCAAATCCAAACCTAAGAGCAGTATGGAATATGCCCCTCAGGTGAGATCAGAATTATCCCAGGTCCTGGCTCGTTCTCGTTAGAGGATCTATCAATGAAGATTTTCCACAACTTCTGCATCAGTTCTCTTATCATCTCGTTCTGAAAACCTGTGCACTCGGTCACGAAGTTAGCAAGGGCTTGAATTTTGATCGCTGTGCGTAACATATACAGTATCTCAAACTGGTTGAGTTCAATTGCCCACTTTAGTAGACATCCCGATATTTCAATCTTTTGCAAGACCTGCCTTAATGTTTGGTCGGTTAAGAAGTGGATGGTGTGGGGCTAAAAGTACAGTCTGAGCTTTCTTGAAGCCAAAATAAGGCACTTAACCTTAATAGTGAATTCAGGACGTGCCTCAAAATTTATTCAAACGTCTTGGGATACAAATCCCACAAATCTGACTATAGCCTCAGAGTCTAGTCCTTTACCTTGTTATCCTTTAGTAACACTCTCACTAGAGTGACAGTCTTATTCAATAAGACTTTATCTTTTTTATCACAAATTCCATTAGTTTTTCCTTGCGTTGAAAATCCCACTGGCACAGACCTTTCCAACTATCAACTACAGACTCTACACCAATCCTGGTTATTACCTCGTCTGACTTTATTGTAATCCGTGGTGAATTATCCAACTGGCACAGACCTTTCCAACTCAAGATGTCAACCTCCACATTAATGTTCTCGATGCAATAAAGGATTTCCAATGTAAATCATCCATTAATCCCCACTAAAGCCTTAGTATCATGGTTATTCCTCTATGGAATAGCCAAACGCTAATTCATGCACTTCTATTCCGTAGGTGCCATCATTGCACCCTAACCGTAGCTATCCAGCATTATTGTCAACCTAACGTCCCATGTAGAACATTTGTGTTCATGTCCCTTCATCTACCGTGAAGCACAAACAACCAGCATTTTCAGTCTGTACACAGTCACCCCCTAGTCTTCGATGCACCACCCTATAGTTTCATGTTTTAAGCAAGGATGGTGTCCATCATGCCATCCTCCTGTATCAGAGTATCATACACATATTCTAATAGCATGGAATACTAACCAATCTTTAGTCTAACTTCAATAATCTGGTACGCGACTATCCATTCAGAGAAATTTTAGGTTCTTACGTTACTTCCATCAAGATATGGTTGTCCTCAAAGACACTTAAAGTAGTAGCCGATGTGTCTTACCAGTCTCATTATGCTTCTCACTCCTAAGGCTTTAGAAATTTCTTTAATTACCTCATACATGATCCCATCTTCTCCCATAACGTAACCTTTAATATCCTCTGGAGAAATTGGAACTCACTCTCTTTTGGAACCTTACATGTAACCATGCTTCCTTAGCCTTAGT